>NW_016107415.1:904686-956785 GCF_001604975.1 Cebus imitator
AAAAAAAAAAAAAAAAAAACGAAAAGGAAAAGAAAAAAGGAAATACATAGGGCTAAAATAACTTTCCTTCAGAGCTTGATTATCAAATGACCAAATGACAGATAAGCCTCAAAAATCAATGCCTACCTAATTTATATTATTTATTATTTGTAGAAGTAATTCACCAAAAGATATTTTCTGCAAATACACAACTGACAATACACTGCAATCTAATCAAGGCAACTGTTAAGTGATCGTTAGGCAAAAAGTGAAGGAAGTTTAATGTATATAACTTTATGAATAGTAGAATTAGTTAAATGAAGTGGGTTTTTGTTTAGAGGAACTATTTATTGGTGTGTCTTGAGCTCTCTCCAGGGGACCTTGTGCCCAGACAACAGTGTTTTGACATAGCAAATGTGTCTTTATAGCAGTAATGGGTATTATAGGTCCCAGAGTTTGCTGTGAAGAGTCTTCAGGTAACTTTTATACTCCGATTCTCTACAGAGAAAAAGAAATCCTAGTTTATACATGTTTTTTTTTTTAAATTTTTTGATTTTTATTTTTTTTAGGGACGGGACTAATAGTATAGAGATATAGATGAAAGGGAGTTTATTAATGAGTTTTAAGGAGTATTGACTCACAGGATCACATGGTGAAGTCCCACAAGAGGCCATCTGAAAGCCGAGGAGCAAGAAAGCCAGTTCCCAAAACTTCAAAAGCAGGGAAGCCAATAGTGCAGCCTTCATTTGGTGGCCAAAGTCCCGAGAGCCCCTTGCAAACCACTGCTGTAGGTCTGAGAGTCCAAAACCTGAAGAACTTGTAGTCTGATGTTCATGGGCAGGAAGTACCCAGCACAGGAGAAAGATGGAGGCCTGAAGATTCAGGCAATCTAGTCCTTCCATGTTCTTCTGCCTGCTTTTAGTCTAGCCATGCTGGCAGCTCATTAAACTGGACCTATCCAGATTGAGGGTGGGTCTGCCCCTCCCAGTTCACTGACTCAAATGTTAGTCTTTTTTGGCAACATCCTCACAGACACACCCAGGAACAATACTTTGCATCCTTCAATACAATAAAATTGACACTCAGTATTGACTATCACAGGATTTTACTCTGTCATCCAGCCTGAATTGCAGTGGCACAATCAGCTCACTGCAGCCTCCAAATCCTGGGCTCTAGTGATGCTCCCTCCTCAGACTCCCAAATTGTTGGGACAACATATGCACGCAGCTAATTTTGGTTGTTTGTTTTATGTAGAGATGGAGTCCCACTATTTGACCTAGGCTGGTCTCAAGCTCCTGGGCTCCTCCATCCACTTCAGCCTCCCAAAGTGTTGGGATTATAAAATAAGCACGAGCCACTGCGTCTGGCATATATATCAATTCTTTTTGGAAAACTAAGGAAAAAATAAACCTGAAAAAAAATCATATGTTTAAAACTACAGATTATATTCTAAACTTCCATTTCTATTCCCTTGTGAAACCCTGTCTTAGCAAGCAGCCTCTCTCCTTTTCTATAATTTCTACATGATCACCTTCAACATTTATGCAAAAATGAGTTTCAAGGTATAATGTACAAAATTTAAGAAACATACAAAAGCATGAGGTTTATTGTCTATAGTATTTGTAGGCGTAGATAAGGTCAAATCAGTAAACTGTTAAAAAAACACTTCAGATATTAATACTAAGCTAAGTGATATATTGCAGGATGGTGATTTACATGTTGGCAGGATCAAAGTGCACTGAGTGTGATGTGCATGGAAGTGGCTTTGTCTCTTCTCTCCTTTACATGCCACTGTGGTGCTGTAAACTATAGCCTCATCCATGAGATGAGATCCAGGCATGCTTTCGAAACTCTCCTTTTTGCCTTGCACATATGTCATATAACCATAATGGGCCCCAAGGTGCACACCCTGTGTGGAGGGCCAGCTGTCTGCTATGTTTTTCCTCCTCCCATCTGACAGCCAGCAGGAGATTAACTAGCAGTAGTCTAGCAAGCTGAACCAGATCATCACCAGGCACGTGAGGCAAGTGATAAGCTCTGGGCTTTTTTGTTTTCTTTGTCTCATTGAATATACTCCTCTGCTATTGTTAAGTGTGTGGTTTGGTGGGAAGTTGTTTAATGTGAGTTAGCTTATCAAAAGCACATGACTGCCTGAAATTCAGTTCAGCTTCTCCAAACTGTAGGTTTGGGCATCAATATAGATTTTTCAAAATATGTTCCTTTGTTTTCATTTCTTGTTGCCCTCTGTGGCTGTATCGTCTTCAGGTATCTTTACTGAATGTTCCTGAATTCAGATGAGTTCATGGCAGAATTCAGATGAGTTCATGGCAGAGGCAGTGTTCAATCTTTAACAACTGGTGTAGCACGAACTCTTCAGCTTAGATGCTGGCCTTAAAGCTAGAGCAGGATCCTAGATAAACCAGTTAGGCCAGACACTAATTATTCAATTGCTGGATCAAAGAGATTTCTCCAGGACCAGCTGGATATCTGAGTGGTAGTAGCTTTCAGGTGGGCTGATTGTAGTAGAATATTACCCACAACCAGTATAGCAAAATACAGTGTTTTCCAGGTAACTGAAAACAGTGATTTAGTGAAGGATTTTCTTGTATTAATACAATGGCTATCAAGCAATTTTAATGGCATAAATAACCCATGATTACCTCTAACAACACTCAAAATATTGTGTTGAATATTTTAGGAAATAACAGTGTGACTCAAAATCTGTTTGTTAATTGGTTGGATTGGATTAAGGAAATTAGTAGCGAGTACACTTAGTTTAACAACTACATAGTTGTCAGTGTTGGTAGTAGGAATTTTTCTGCATTTTGTTTTGTTCTTTATTCAATTTAACTACATATACTTGACTGTTACTTCTGGATCAAAGAGCATCTTAGTAAATTTTTATTTAGGTGTGAATTCTGAACTAACAGTCATTAAAAAATGTTGCTTGTGTTTCAGTCCACGTTTTTGTACATAGAAAAGGCTACTGTACAGTTATAATCTCACATCTCACTCCTCCATTAAAAAAGGGACATGTCAGGGATCTTTTATATATTGAAAATATCCAGAGATTTGAGGCAGCTTGAGCAAATTTAATTCTCAGTGTCTTACCTCCTATAATTGAGTAAGCCTACTACCAAAACACACACTACCAAAATACATAAAGTTGTAGACTATGCACATATAATACTCTACACACACACAACTACATTCTTTCTCTCTTTGCTTCTCCCTCCCTCTCTTCCTCACCGACATACACCCAGACAGACACACATGGAGGCAAAAATAGGAGGCGGCTTTTGACTGGGGTCTACTGTAATCCGAAATTCTGGAACACAGTTCAATCAAATCTCTCATTGCAATTTTATCTGTATTTTTAATGAGATCAGTTAACATTGTTTCAACCTATTCTTTGTTTTCTACCTGGTGAACTCTAATACTGAGGAATTAAAACATGAAGAATGAAAGAAAAGCTCTCCAAAGCTGGCATTTCTGTTTAAAACACACCTTTCATTGCACACTATTCAACGACTTTGAGATCCCTAGATTTGTGATTTATATTATTTTCTGTTTGGTTAAATGTTTTATAAATACATGTTCTTCTCTGTTGCACATAATTAGTCAAACACCTCATGTTTCCTTTATGCAAAACTCCTTCCACATTGGATGCACTTCCTTCCACACAAGACAAGAGACAACTGAACATGTAAGATCATGCAAATAGCTATGGGTGCTTCATTTAAAAGTTAAATGGATCTGTCTCTGAATTCCTGAATTTCTGTAACTCTTCCAGATGAAGTCATGGATGACAAACTCTTGAAGTTCAGTTTTACACATTCCTGATCTAATTCTGTGTAAGAAAGGAATCATATAATGAACTTCCTCACAGAAGTAAATGAAGTAGAGAAATAACTCTAGATTTTGTAATGTGATATTCAGAATGTCTTGATGTTGGTATTTCCTGGGCTCACGATGACAACCCTTCCCAGGCTTTCTCTGTTTCTTGCCATGTTCCAGAGGTGAAAATGTCTTAGTGTGATTCTTCCTAAATATTTGTCTTACTTCCTTTAAATAAAAGCTCAATACCATGCCAGGATTTTTATTTTACCAATTGACTCCTTGGAGACAAGGAAGGGTAGTAATGATAGCATGAGAAAAATGAATTAAAGTATTTTAAATGTTCTGGGATATTCAACATTCTTATATATCAAAGATTGGTGACATTAATGATAAATTTGTTAAGGCTCTTTTATTGAGGCATATGGAAAGAACCAGTGACTGCGCTATAGATCTCAGCATTGCATTTGAGGTTTTACCATTGATCTCTGATTCATTGGTTCTTAACTTTCTCTGTATATATGGATTGTTTACTCTAGTTTGTTACCTGATTCAGACTAGCAAATATCAGCAAGGAGGCTCATACTTGTTGCAACATATATTTATGTGATAAATTGAGAGAATTTTTCATTTTCTCTCTTCATTCCAACATTTTCATCAATGCCTAAGTTTTCACTGTTTTAGAATTCTACTCTCACTATCTTTTAATTCCCAATATCCAGTTAACTTCACTTCAGTTTCTGCCATGTCCTTAGTGACTGCAATTATTATTAGCATTTTTTCAACTGTTGTTTACAATCATCTGGGTCTATGTTAACAGCAGTGACCCCCAGGCAGCAACCTCAGATTTTTTTTAGGTTTGGAACAGGGCCCTAGAACCTGCATAGTCATAAAAACCCCAAGCAATTCTGATTCAGGTAACCATCCTGCTTATACTTTGGGAAATACTAACCTAGATGTTCTAATCCCCAAGGTTGCTTCACCATATAAATATTAAAATTCAGTACTATGGTCTTTGGACACAACCTCATAACTATTTATTTACTTCTCACTCTCATTCATGAATTCTAGACCTCATAGAATTATGCTTTCCTCATGGGCAGTGTTTCATAGAATATGCATCAGCTAAGCTAACTTACCTTCTGCATCCTATTGTTTACATTTCAATATTCTCTCAACAGCATTGTAATTCCCTTTCATGACTTACTCCAGTCACAAAGCCCTTCCCCTGGAAGAGAAACAGGGAAAGGTGAAAAAACTTGAATAACTATAATAATCCTATATCTACATTACTGTGTTCAACTGGAGAAAATCATTCAATTAGTTGGTTACCAATAACAATTCTGAGTTTTAAACTAAAATGTCCTCAATATCATTTATCAATCACAGATTTTACCTGTATACCTTACTTCACCCATTTTAAAAAACACTATTCCAAATGCAAAGACCAATAATAGAAATCACAGCTGTACTATCAAAAAAAAAAAAGTGTTGCTTTTTTCCATAATTTCCCATTAATTTATTGTCTCTTTCACAAACCTAGAAATATGAGCATACATGTCTTGTTTATCTAGTCTCATTTGTTGAAACAATTAGTCCTTCTCCTTATCTGGGCCATTGGTGTTCTCCTTGACCACATAACTTAAGAACGTTCCTCAATGATCACACCCTTTCTTTTTGGATATCCACTTTGTTGCACAGTTAGTGCCTTGTCCTTAGCCAATACTATGTATTTACTGTTATAATTTTATAAAAAGTTATTTTGAAATCTATTCATCTCTAGCTACTGCAGTATTTTAAAACTTTTAAAATTGTAGAAAGAGTTCTCTTTTGCTAACTCATGTTGATTATGGTCCGGATGTTATCCAACCATTATTATCTACTTTCTATTCCGATATCTTCTCTTATTTCCTTGACATAATGTTGGTTGGGTAATTTCCTGTAATTGCTGAGTAGCTTCGCCTTGTTCTCTTGAAATACACATTATCTTTCTTAGAATTTGCAATCATTTAGTCAAAAACCTAAGCTAAGTCTTTTGCTGCTATTTTCAACAAACTAATGCAATTCATTTCTTCCTAAGTTTTCCAGGATTTAGATTTTCATCTTATAGAGCTCACAATACATAGTAGCTGGATATATTGAATCTATCCTTTCTTGCCTTTTTACTTTTACTTTATGATTTTTATTTCTTTACAGGTTTGAATTTTGCTCTGGTATAGGGTCACTACATAGTGTTTTAGATTTTAGGATATTCTTTTATTTTGTCCCAAATACTTTTAAATATAAGCAATACTTTGATTAAAAGTTTTAAGTAATTATTAAATTTTATCATAATAAGTTTATCAATTGGCTTTATTTTATTTCTCTTTCTCCAATTTTTTATCTTTCTGATAACATTTAGCATCATACATAATAATAAATAAGTACTTACATGGCTCAAAATATACTTGATGTTAAGAGTGAAGAATCACTTTCATTTCTTTTGAACTAAACAACTTTATTATTAGAACAGCTTTAGGTTTACAAATAAATTGAGCAAATAGTACAGAGAGTTTCCAAAATATTCCCTTTCCTCCCTGTTCACAGTCTCCCATTATTAACATCTTGCTTTAATGTGGTACATTTATTGTAGCAGACAAACTAATATTGATACATTATTATGAACTATATTTTACAGCTTGCATTAGGGTTCACTTTGTGTTATATAATTCTGAGTTTTGACAAATGCATAATATCATATTTCCACAATTACAGTATCATACAGAGCAGTTTAACTTGCTAAAGAATATCCAGTGCTCTACCTGTTCATACCTCCTCATTTTCCCAAAGCCCTGGTAATCACTGAACTTTTTCACTGTCTCTAGATCTTTGAAATGTGCCTTTGACAGGTGTCATATGGTTAGATCATAGAGTATGCACTTTTTTTGACTGAATTCTTTCCCTAAGCAATATGAATTTAATAGTCCTCCACATCAATTTGTGATTTGATAGCTCATTTCTTTTTACGGATGAATACTATTCCATTGTAAGGGTGCACCACAGTTTGCTTATCATAACATTCACCCTTTGAGGAACACTTAGTTGCTTCAGTTTTTGGAGATTATGAATAAAGCTTCTATAAATATTTGTATGGAGGTTTTTGTGTAGACATGACTTTGTAACTCGTATGGGTAGATATGTACGGGCATGATTTCTAGATCATATGTAAAAATTATGCTTAGCTATGTAAGAAACTGACAGACTCTCTTTCCAAGTTGCTGTACCAGTTTATCCAATTTCTATGCATATCCATCAAGTTGTCTTTAAATGTTTGATACCCTAAACAATGATATAGCATACATAATTTTAATGACAAATTTGCTCACATGCTTAAACATGTTCTTATGACATTAACATGTTTTCAGACATGAACTACTAGTCAAAGATTATACACATCTTAAGACTATTAATATGTATTTAAGAATCATCATATAATAAGCTTATACCAGTTTTTATTTGTGCTTATATTTATAGCTTAGAATAAATAACTTTTGATTGATGAAGGTTGGAGGATTTCATGAAAATAGCTTTAAAAGAAGGAAATCAGAGGCCGGGCATGGTGGCTCATGCCCATAATACCAGCACTTTGGGAGGCAGAGGCTGCTGGATCACAAGGTCAAGAGATTGAAGACCATCCTGGCCAACATGGTGAAACCCCATCTCTACTAAAAAATACAAAAATTAGCTGGGTGTGGTGGCGCACACCTGTAGTCCCAGCTACTCAGGAAGCTGGACAGCAGAATTGCTTGAATCCCTGGGGCGGAGGCTGCAGTGAGCTGAGATCACATCACTGCACTCCAGCCTGGCGCCTGGTGATAGAGTGAGACTCTATCTCAAAAAAAAAAAAATAATAATAATAATAATGAAAAAAGAAGAAGAAGGAGGAAATTAGAATAAAAGTAATCAATCAGGTTCTGTAGCATGAGAATGAATATTTCCCAAAAGCTCAAACATGTACTGGTGGGATAAATGAAATGGGTTATGATGAAAAATTTCTTATTCAATATGACTGCAAATTCATGAGGTAAAATGGAACTCCTAATGTAAATAATAAAAACTCTGGAAGCTGAAGTAAACAGCAAATTTCTCAGAGATACGATGTACTTCTATTCCATTTAGTCACGGTCATGAAATAAGAATGACCTTGAGGTCATGGTCATAAGATGAATATGAAAACATTGGTATGCTCTGAACTGTGCCTAACAGAGAAGCCATATTTTGCCATAATGTTCTGTACTTTAGAGACAATCATGGAATAGCATGGCGCTCAGAAGTTCATTTGCTGTGAGATTGATTGTCTGTTTCAATGGAAAGCACACATTAACACGCCAACACCAAGATGAAGTTAAGTTCATTTCCTGGTGGCATAGAGAGCAGCTCTTGTTAAAACAGCAAGTCTAAGGGTTGAGTACTGGCACTGATCATGCCCATGTCTCAAATAAACCTTCTCATGTGGAATAAGATTGTGCCTCTTGGTGCATTCCATAAAATGATCAGACTTTCAAGGGGGCAATTCTGAGGTTCAGTAACATCAAACAGGACTTTCTTATGTTATAGATGAACACTAGAGCATAGCAATGTTATGTTGGGTTTCGCCTCCAATTATTTGGAGCTAGATAGTCCCAGAGTCTTAGTGGATTAAATGAATTACTTGGAATTGTTTTTCCTTTGTGTGTGTGTGTGTGTGGGGGGGGGTGTTACATACATACATTAATGCACATGCATATGTATTTACATATTTAACACATTTAAAGCATGTAAGACTCCCATAACATATAACTCATTGCTGTATGAAACTCAGTGATAAAGGTGAATATCTAACTTTCTGCATCACTTTTAAAGTTCAAAAGCAGGACTAAAATAACGGCCATTATGTGATAAAATAAAATAAGTGAGATAATACAAAAAGTAGTGATAAAAACTGTTTTAATTTCAGCTATTATTCTAGGAGAGTGATAAATAAAGAAGGAGGAACATAGGTAGTAATCATAAAATCTTCACGAAATAACCTCTTTTTTGTGATATTTAACAAATTTTACACACTCAAAAATGCCTCTGGGAATTAATTCTGATTCTTTGACATTTCACCTGAATATATAAAATTAGAAATAACCAGAGTTGGAGATTTATGAGAGAATTAGGTAACATCTGTCATTATGTATTAGATATCTAAACAGAAACAGACAAAATAAATGTTTTAAGGTATATGTAATATTGAAAATATATACTCTAAGTGGGGTCCAGGTAAAGTATTTGCTAGATATTCTGGATAGGACACAGATTAATTTAATTCTATTAAGTTGTAGGTTAAAAAATTTGGAAGGTTAACTTGAATAGGAAAATGATAAAAGGGATAATGAAGGTTACATTAGTTGTTTTTATAAGCAATTTTTTAAATAGAGCATTAAATGTGGTAGGAACTGAATTGTGCTCCCCTAAAATTCACGCTGAAGCCCTAATTGCCAATGTGATGATATTTGGAGGTGCCTTTGGGAGTTAATTAGGCTTAGACAAGGTGATGAAGGTGTGGTTTTAATGATGGTATCAGTACTCTTACAAGAAAAGATACCAGAATGCTTGCTCTCACTCACTCTCTCTCTTTCACCCTCTTTCTCCTTTTTCTCTCTTTCTGCATGTGTAGATACTGTGAGAAGCAATCCCTCACCAGAAACCAATCATGCTAGCACTTTGATCTTGAACTTCTCGCCCCCAGAGCTGTGAGAAAATAAATTCCTGTTGCGTAAGACACCTGATCTATGGTGATTTGTTATGGCAGCCTGAGCTAAGACAATATGCTATACGTAATTGCAACTGCGATACGTGAGAGAGTTGAGGTGTGTATGTATATGTTGTGTGTTGTGTGTGCACATGTACAAATATGTTGAGACAGGGACAGCAGGCTATGAGACAGAGAGAGAGAGAGAGAGAGAGAGAGAGAGAGAGAGAAAGAGAGAGAGAGAGGCAAGCAAGCAACCACGGAAATTTTTTTCCCACTATTTCCTGAGGTAGTGACTCTGATATCCATATGTTTCAAAGATAGAATTTTAGTCAAGGTTCCTCACAACAACGACAAATGTACTGTTCTTGCCTGCTCTATGCAAGAGGTTGGTGTTTGGCCTAGTAATTTCACTACATAATGTTAGGAAGAAGCATAAAATGAAGATTCCTTTCCTGTGTAGCAGTAGTATAATAATACAGATAACTATGTGATTGTGATTAATAGATCTTTGCAGCCTATTGTTCAGTGAAAAAAAAAATTTAAAAATTATTCATCTATATGAATAAGATAAACCCATTCATATAAATGTAAATATAGAACGATTTTGAAATGTTACACACAAATATTTACAATTGTCATCGCTTAATTGGTGACATTACATGTGAGTTTTAGATTTTTCTTCTTGTTTGTTTTGGATTAGGTTATTTAAATTTTCCTTAGAAAATATATATTAATAAAAATAATTTGCATTTATACTAGATTATAGTTTGTTTCTACTCATGTTTCAGTTATTTTGTGTTATAACTATCACACAGAGCCCTTTGAGACTCCAGTAGAATATAGCAGAACAATTTTGCAACTGCTTTTCACAGTATTAAACTCTCTCTAGTTATTCTGTTTTATTGCTCTAATAGTTTAATGTCAACTCTTTTTCATAAGAAAGATCTATCCTGGGTATTTCAATCATCTTCCAAAAAAGGAGAAGTATATCTTTTCATGAAGGATTAAAAATAAATACTTGGCTTTATATAAAATCATAAACTTGTTATCTTTTATCTTTTTTGTGTTAGAAAATGCCAAAAAATTGCAATAGTAGGACTAAAGTAATAAATTATAACTAGAATCATATAAAATGTTAAATATATTATTTAAAGCAGAATAACATAGTGAGAGCTACCATATAAGAAAAATTTGGATTAAATCCCTACCTTTTCATCTGATAATCATATGACCTTAAAATGATTACTTAACATATGACTATACCACAATTACCTCTAAAATATACAAATTTTCCTGACTTTTTTTTAGGATGAGAATGAGGCTTAAATGAGTGTTCTGTTAAGGACTGATACATTGTAAGGATGTAATTACTATTATTTATAATTAATTTTTGTATTGTTCAACCAGAAAATCCAGAAAATATATATCAGGTAGTAATATGTTCTATGAAGAAAATAAACAGGAGAACATAATACATAGTAAATGAAAATCAGCTTTGGATGAGATTTGAAGAAGCTGACTTATATCACTTGAGCTCATCAGAATTTAAATATGTTCATACCTACATCAACGGGGATGGCAACAAGTGTCAAATAATTCCATATTGTGACAAGTAGTATTAATGACAAAAGCCAACATATAACAAAGCTTTTCTATATGCCAAACTGTTTGTAAGATTATTTGCTTTAATCCTATATTAGCACAAAAATTGAAGTGTAATATTGACACCACAGATATCTAGACAAAGCCAAACAGAAAAGCCAATTTAATGGAAACAAAGAGTACAGAGGTGGCTACCAGAGGCTGAATGGGAGGCAGAGAGATGGGAAAAGGGGGAACGTTGATCAAAGGTGTTAAATTACATTTAGCCTAAAGCTACTTCCGTAGGCAAAACTTTGACCTAAAGTTTTCCCTCTACATAGCGAACTGCAACCTAACTGGATATATAGACAGATTGTAACTTAGTCTGTACCTATTACCAAGTTTCAGCCATTCAAAGGCAGCCAACTGTTCAAACCATTTTTAAATAAAGCAAATGCCATGCAGTAACCATGCCAGCTGTTTCTCTACCTCACTTCTATTTACTGTGCTTCATTTTCCTCTTTCTGTCCATAAATCCTCTTGGACCACAAGGCAGTACAGAGAGGCTTTGAGCCTCCCCTGGTTCTGTTCTGCTCGATTCACAAATCATACTTTACTCAATTAAACTGTGCTAAATTTTATTTGTCTGAAGACTTCCTTTTAATAAAGGTTCAATAAAGTTTTAATAAAGTTTCAGTTAAGCTGGAAGACAATGCTTTAGTGATCCTATGCATTGCATGGCAATCATAGTTAACGATACAGTATGGTATATTTCAAAATTGCAAAAGAATAGATTTTTAATGCCTTCACCACACAAAAAATAATAATTTGATGAGGTGAGAAATACATTCATTCACTTTAATAAATCTTTGTACAATGAATACATAGGTAAAAATTTTTACTCCATAAATATACACAACTATTATTTGTCAGTTTAAAATAAATTAATAAATATGTTTAGGTTCCTACTGCTTCATTTTCATCACATTAGGCATGAAATTACAAAGTGGCCAAATTTCTTCTGTGGCAGTGAACTGTAAGTAAGCACTCCACCTATACCCAATTAAGCCATGGGTAAGTAAAGAGGAAGAGCAGGAAGAGTTGTCCTGAAGTTTAAGATCTATGAGGGTAGTCTAACAAGGTTTAAACCAGCACAGAAGGAATGTGAGAACATAGATTTTTAAAATTTATGTATGTATATGTAAAGAAATATCTTCCAGATCTATATTTTCTAAAACTTAAGGTTTATTGTCCAAGAGATGATGATATAATTCTTGTCACAAATTTAAGTTGGGAGTCAGGTTGATGGGCACGGTTCTTGGCCCAATTTTTTAATTTCTCAGAATGTTTTTCAATGCAAGATTACTGTTTTGAACTGCTACTTCTAACTCGTAAATGTGGTTCTATAATACACTATACTAGTGTAAAGATAAAAGATAAAGATTCCACCATAAATGGCAAGGAGGGAGACTTTTGCTGTAGTTGCTTCTGCTTAGAATAGTTTATTTATGGTGAATTCCTCTCATAGAACGATGTGACATATGAAATATACTCATTCTTCCAGTCTCCTTCTTTCTTCACCATTTTTCTCTGGAATTTGCTGTATTTGAGTAGTTTATAAAGGTTAAGGGTTTAGGGTGAATGAAATGATTAGATTTCACCTCTAACAGAAACATCCAGTGCAGTGCAGGATAGCTGTCCCGTTATCTCAGTACAGTTTCTAAACTGAGGGACCTGTAATGAAGGAGGGGCTTTCTTTCATATACGGGACCTATTTTATGTATCAAGATGTAAATTGGGCTTGAGGTGAAAACAAAGCCCAATATATAACATAATATAACGCCACTAGCATTATTAATAGCCTATTACCTCCACAGCACCTCACACCCTTTTAGTAAGGTAACTATCAGATTGAATTTCTTGGTAGGGTTGTGTTTTTATCATGTTGTACTTAGCAGTGTTTTAAAGGACACTTTGCAATAGCTACATATGAGTGTGTTGGTCATTCTGCAAGTAAATCTGGAATCCTTTTGTAAATTAAAATACAACATACTTAAAGTACTATTTGTTCTCAAATTACAAAGAGACAAAAGACAAAGCCTTTTGCTTCTACTATAAATAGGACACCCTAGTCAATTTTGTCCCTCAGGAAAGCTGGAACTTTTAATACTGTTAGGGATGGAACTCAGCATATGTCTAAGGAGCAGAGAATTCAGAAGCTCCCATGGGCCTCTCACAGCTGGAATCCAAGTAAGAAAATGAATTCCATCCCTCACATGTTTTAAAAATGCAAAAGGATGCTGACATTCTAGTTATAAAAGTTATCCAGGCTGTCAATTTTGTGACTTTAATGTATTCAATATTCCAAGAAAATGTTTCTTGAAGTCTGGCACCTGCAAACACTGATTTCTTGAATTTATGTTTTGATGCTGTGTTACAGAAATCATAATTACAACAATTTCAAGCAAGTAGTTGTACTGAAAGATATGTTCACTAACCCTTTATATTTACAAAGAAAATATTTCTGAGTAGGTAAATATTACTATTCAATCCTATTGACAATTTGCTTTATGAATTTGAGGTGGCTCATAAAAATGTCCCTGAATGTTGCAAGTTCTTTTAAAGCCTCTGGATAACTTACTTTCACAGAGCTTTCTACCTAAACTGCTAAGTCCATGATACAATATGTTAAAAATAAAAATTAGTGAAATAATGAATTTCAAAATTATATATTACTAAAATAACTTCTAGTGTAGCTTCAGAACATGGTGAGAGACAAAAATAATGAAAATTGACAGAAAGTTCCTTGGAATTATAGTTACATGAAAAGCAGAATTTGTAAATAGTGACTCTAGAAATTTAACCCAGAAGATTTCCAAAGTGTTGATGATAAGGTCTGCTTTTTCTTGCTCCTTATAGTAAAATGCAAATGAATTCAGGGAACAACTATCAAAGAAAAATGATTAGGACTTGATAATTTGGTTAATTTTTAGCCTATCCAGATGGAAAAGGCAGTAACTTAAAACGCTCATGATTAGGAAAGTGTGGTCAACAGTAAAGGCCAAGTGCTTGACTTTGCATCCCTTCTCTTAATGCAGGGAAAAGTAAATAGTTCAGAGTATTCAGTTGCAACGGACTAAGAGTGTGATTCACAAATTCCCTCAAACTGAGGGGCTGCTAGAAAAACAAACATCCATTCTCTCTCAGCCATATCGGCAGAAGGCAAAAATGGAGATGATATTATTTCAGAAAGATATGTGAATGAGCCTCTTGCCTAATGGACTAAGTACAAATGACATACAAGGAAGACACATAAAGTTTCTCAGAAACACAGCCAGCTTGGATTGAAAGCAAGGAAGAGTACAGCATGAGAGAAATGTACTGGACTCTCACTATTTCACTAGCAGAAAGTAGGCTGATAAAAATACTCAGCTGCAAACTTGTGCTATTTTTCATGAAATTAGAACTGTTTGTGTGCTTCAATATATATGTTTATGTGCCATGCAAAACATGAATATTTACCTTGAATTAACATGTCTTTGTTGAGGAGTCCAGTTCCTGGCTCTAATTTAGGTGTAATCTTTCAGATGTAACCATAGGCTAAATTACAAAGGTTTTACTTGGCAGGTCTTATGGAGGAAAAGCTACCCTGCCCACAAAAATCTTGAGGCACAGTCAATCCATTGCAGTTTCTGAAGGTGGTCATAGACAAGGACTTAGGCATCTCTAAATTAGAATATTTCTTTTAAATTATTAATTAGAATATTTCTCAAATATTTATTTGAATTAGAAGCAAACAGGCTTTTAAAAATTTAAAATAATTAGAAACAAAAAGGAAACTAAATGGATTTCTGGTCCAGGTACTCAATCTAAAGAAATATAAAAAGAAGTGTAAATAATTCCTAATGCTAGAGGTTGGGTGTGAACTTCTAGGGTGATCAGATTCCCTGTGGTCAAATACTTGAAGTCTCCAACATCAGGTCAGAATCCATTACCTTATCTTCCAAATGTCTAGCCTGAAACTACAGTTATTCACATCATCAAACACTGCATTCAGATCTTGTTTAGATATTTTTCTACTTTAATATTAAAATTTCCCAAAAAGAACAGAAGTCTATTTAGATAGAATTCCACATCTGAATTGTGAGTTTCTAATCCATTGCCATAACCTGAATGCTGCCTAGGGTGGGAAACACTTCTTTGCTCAGACATGATGTTCAACTGAGTAAAGCTGTTAACAAATTTTTGATACTATTGCTAATTGGAACACTTTAGTGAAAATTAAAAACTCACTTAAAAATATTATTGAGGGAATGTATTCTCTTTCCGGGTCCATGAGGGGGCGTAGCTTTAAGGGCAAGAATTTTCCCTGTGCCATGCTCCATTCCCATCTCTCTCCATCCGGGAGATTCAACGGTTTCTCGGGCGTGGGAAGAACTAAAAGTCAATCACTCCAACGGAAGTTCTAAGGGTCTCCTTTCGTTGGCCCAGGGTCTTGGAGAAGGTGGGGGTTCCTCCCAGGATAAATGTCCGTGCCCACACACCTGGCCGGATTTCCCCTCTGGAATGCCCATCCATACTCTTCGGGGAAACCTTTCTCATCTTCTTTCCTGCTCTTTTCTCTTCCAAAATAAAATCACCTTTCTGCAATACTTTTTTGCGTCTGAAATTCACTTTGCGAGCATACGGTTCAGCTGAAGCAGCCCCACCACTTATTTTTTAAGAGGCTGGAGGCCAAGAACTCACAACAATCACCCGCATCCAAGAAAAAGCCCGGTTACATTATGACACAAAATAGAAATAGACAAGCCAAAATGCATTATGTTTACATTGACAGAAGTTTTTTTTAATGAATGAATTGATAATATTTATTCATAGTAATATAAAAATTTGTAGCTTTATGAATTCAAACAATGAATTAACTTTAAATTTAATTTTACTTGCTTTATTTTAAATGTTCTATATGTAAATCTCTATAATTACCTATCATACAGGCACCATGCCCATTTTATGCGAGTTTAAACAAGACATTACGGTTGTGACAAAGACTAAATAAAGATTGACTTTCCCTGAGTAAGAACACACTAATGACAAGGGTATTTTATTTCCAAAATGTATACAACTTATTTGTAAAAACATCTGTCTTAAGCAGAAGAGAAAATTTTGTTGTGCAGAATACAAATAATACTTTTTTTGTTCAGTAATTGTCAGGGTTGATTTTCTGTGCATTAAACAAAATAATTGCCTTTACAAATTAATTTTCTATAAAAGCTGGATTTTTAAAACAAAAATTTTCCAGGAGGAGTATCATATTCTTATAAATGTCTGTGGCTGTTCATACACAAAACAATTCCTTGTTAATAACACTAACAAAGAACCTTAATCTAGCTGAACCAGTAAAAAGATTAAAGTGCTATTTCACAGTGTTATAATCAGTACTACAGTCAAACTGTTTTTGTGACTTGACCTGATTTTCACAAAAATAACAGAACATCTAAATTTCTTGTGGAAATATATTTCCTGGGAAAGAAAAATAAATTTCTTCCAGAAATAACATTTTTAATCTTAATAACTGGGAGTAATAACTAAGATAAGTTAATATTCTAATTTTTTTTTCAAAAATGTAATAATATTTATTAATTAAAAGAATAGAATGATCAAAGATAGCCTTAAAGTAATAGTTCCAACTTACACATGAAAGATGTGCTGAACATAGACATGTGTGCATGTGTAAAGGTGCCTGCACATAAACAAGTATGTAAGTTTTATTTCTGAGTGTCTTTTGCAATAGTCATAGATATGGACTCTTTCCTACCTTCCATAGTATAGAATAATCTCTGAATGGTCCGCTGACCTCAGCCTAGACAGGAAAATAAGTGAATGTCATGAAAGCAAATTGATAAATTAAGACTTTTAAAAGCAACTATGTCTGGGCACCATAGCTCATGCTGTAATCCTAGCATTTTGGGAGGCTGAAGTGGATGTATTACCTGAGGTCAGGAGTTCAAGACCAGCCTGGCCAAAATGGCAAAACCCTGTCTCTACTAAAAATACAAAAATTAGCTGAGTATGGTGGTAGGCACATATAATCCCAGCTACTCGGGGGGCTGAGGCAGGAGAATCGCTTAAACCCCAGGGGAGTGGAAGTTGCAGTGAGGGGAGATTGTACCAGCTCACTCCAGTCTGGGTGACACATTTTTTTTCCATCTCTAAAACAAAAAAAAGGAGACTACTTACCAATAAAAGGAAAATGCTTCTAATTTATTAACTACAACAATTCAACTTAAATGTATAGGAAAGGGAACATAATATGCAGAGTTTTTTAAATCAAGCTTGCATTGTAGTTTTTAAAATATTTTTACATGATCTAATCATACTATTTTGAAGCCCATGCCCCTGTATTTAGTATACTGTAGAACTTTTGTGCATATTTCATATGTGAGCATAATGAAATATAGAACATAGAATATAGAATACTGCCTAGTGCTTTTTTTTTTCTTTTTTTTTTTTTTTGAAGACAGAGTTTCACTCTTGTTACCCAGGCTGGAGTGCAATGGCGCGATCTCGGCTCACTGCAATCTCCGCCTCCTGGGTTCAGGCAATTCTCCAGTCTCAGCCTCCTGAGCAGCTGGGATTACAGGCATGCACCACCATGCCCGGCTGATTTTTTTGTATTTTTAGTAGAGACGGGGTTTCACCATGTTGATCAGGATGGTCTTGATCTCTTGACCTCGTGATCCACCTGCCTCAGCCTCCCAAAGTGCTGGGTACCTAAGTGCTTTTATGCACATGTGCATGTAGTTTGTATGTATTGTATAAAAATTATTTATGTAAGCTAAAACTGAAAACTAGTGGCATTATTTTTAACATGACCTACAAAAAATAGTCATTTTATATTTTCCTTTGGTTTAAAAGCAGACTAATGTCAAACCAAAAAAGCGTGTTTTTCAAATTGACAATATTTTCTATACATGGACAAGAAGAAGATTTATTAATTAAATTTATTAATTACACAGCCAAGTTAAACATAAATGTGCTTAGTATAATAAAAATCAAACATTCCAAAATTTTACCCACATTTAAATATAGCTGTGATGAATGGGAAAATATACAAGGTATAAACAAGATTTTTAAAGGGAGGAAGAAAACATCTAAGTTTACAGGTTTCTCCCCAATAGCAAACTTTTTGCCAGGGTTAGCTGACGCAAGCAAAAAGTTATGCAATGGCCATAAATCTACCTTGAACAAGATCTATTGTCTCTTTTGGTTGTTACATTTCAGTAGACATTTTCATAACTGAATTTTTCAGGAATCCTGAACATACATGTTAAATTTACAGATTTTCCTCCTTGATTTTTTCATATGTTAAAAGGCTTTGATTATGATCCCAAAAACAATTTTTCAAAAACCCTGGCTAATTTTCACTGATTTTGCAAAAATGAAAATTTTCTATTATCTTCATCCCATATGTCCTTCCAAGACAAAGGGTTTCAAAGTGAATGAATCTAACATATATCATTTATCATTTTTATTATATCATGCCACACAACCTCACTCATTATGCTCTTTGCATATATAATGCCATAATCTAAATATTCAGTTCCCCAAAATGAAAGCTACTGCCTGCAAAATACTGTCTTTTGAGAAGTACAGTTAATAAAATGTTTTTTAAGTGACTATATATCCATTTATGGAAATGGACCTTTTCTTATAAATAGTTTGTTGCTTGAGAATTATTCAGGATTGTTTTGTGAATAAATCGTGTACACAGATGGAATATGAAACAAAAGGATAGCTATTGAATAATCGTTTATTTTATAACCTGACTGCTCAAAAAAATGAAGTGAATTAAGAAAATAAACTGTCTTCAGAATGTACAAAATACAAAATTAAAGATGTGTAAATACCCTCCTTGTGGTCTCTAACACTGTAAAATATAGAGGACACCTTCCTTAAAAAACTAGCCTTAATATTCTGGTTAGCTTGGGAAGTGTGCAGTGAGAGAGCAGACAGGAGGGCTGGCCTACTGGTTGGAAAACTCAGGTCACTTTACTCCTTACTTCTGATCTGAAGGGGTGCAAACAACTTTCTGACCATAAAATGACCAAGTATTTGGATTTTCTTCAGAGAAGACAATTCAATCGAAATTCAATGAATGTCTTTTTATTTCTATGATAAAGTGAAAAGTACTAACTTTTTAAAGAAAAATTGGTTCTATTACTGGTCTTAAAAAATGTTCACAAATTGTTGCTGGCTAAGGGCAATCTGGAATGCAGCTTATAAAGTGATAAGTGCTTATGAATAGGTGTTGTGGGAGCACAGAAGCAGCAGCAATTAATTCTGTTTGAAGTAAAGAGAAATATTTTTTTTTTTTTTTTTCCCATTTATTTATTTTATTGTATTTTAGGTTTGGGGGTACATGTGAAGAACATGCAAAATTGTTGCATAGGAACACACATGGCAGTGTGATTTGCTGCCTTCCTCCCCATCACCTACATGTGGCTTTCTCCCCCTGCTATCCCCCCCCAGCTCCCCATCCCCCACCGTCCCTCCCCTATGTCCCCCCAACTGACCCCAGTGTGTAGTGCTCCCCTCCCTTTGTCCATGTGCTCTCATCGTTCAACACCCGCCTATGAGTGAGAACATGCGGTGTTTGATCTTCTGCTCCTCTGTCAGTTTGCTGAGAATGATGGTTTCCAGGTTCATCCATGTCCCTACAAAGGACCCAAACTCATCGTTTTTGATGGCTGCATAATATTCCATGGTGTATATGTGCCACATTTTCCCTATCCAGTCAATCAAAACTACATTGAGATACCATCTCATGCCGGTAAGAATGGCAAACATTAAAAAATCTGGAGACAGCAGATGCTGGAGAGGATGTGGAGAAGTAGGAACACTTTTACACTGTTGGTGGGAGTGTAAATTAGTTCAACCATTGTGGAAGACAGTGTGGCGATTCCTCAAGGACCTAGAAATAGAAATTCATTTGACCCAGCAATCCCATTACTGGGTATATATCCAAAGGATTACAAATCGTTCTACTATAAGGACACGTGTACACGAATGTTCATTGCAGCACTGTTTACAATAGCAAGGACCTGGAACCAACCCAAAAGAGAAATATTTTACAAATAAAGTGGTAAGTCAACTGGGACCTAGCTAATGAGAAGGCTCTTGCCAGGAAGGTGAGGGGAAGCTTTCAAAATGGGAGAAAGACAATACAATATCATCTTTAATCATCATAGCTCTCTTAAATATGTATTATTCTCACTTTGCAGGACAATTTATTGAGGATTAAAGACCTTGTTCAAGTACCCTTCTAAAGTTACGATTAAAAATGAGATTGTAATGAAATGCTGTTGATCCTAAATATAATTTTCTCAGTACCTCTTCGTGCTGTTTCAGTTAAAAATACCAAACAGACAAATGACAAGAGGTATGAAAATTAAAAGACAGATTAGTGTACATTTATTTTCATGGCAGTGGAATGGCTCCAGAAGAGCAAAGTCACAATTGAAAAAAAAAAAAAAAAAAAAAAAAAAAAAAAACTGCTCTAGTTAGAACAACAAAAAGTTTCTGAGGTTCAGGAGATAAAATTGGGAACAAAACGAAGTGGTAGAGAAAATATGGACCCTGGATTGGAGACCATGGAGGCAACAAAAAATGTCATGATTTGTTTAGTATTGAATGAACAAAAAAAAGGCAGTAAAGCTACATTTCTGTAAATGCTAGAAATTACTACTAGGACAATATGAACTCAAGGGGCAAGTTGCTAAGGAAATGAGAACGGCCAATGGATGCCACTATTACTTAACATTGCCCTTGCAAAATTCAGTAATAAAATTGATAAAGACTTGTAAATATCAAAAAAGAGAAAAATTATTATTCCGTGTCAAAACACAATAGTGCCTTTCTAAAATGGCAACAAAGTGATATTTTAACCTATAAATAGGTAAATATTAAAAAATTTAAAAAATTATGTGAAGTAAAAGTAGAAAAATTGATTATGCCTTCATTCTCATATACTGCTAGATGAATTATATATTGTACACTCCATTTGGAGCATAAATTTGCAATAGTAAAAAACTTAAAAACATCATATTCATTTTTATGTTTCTATAATTGTATCCAAAATATATGCACAAAGATTTTATGGTATGATTGTTGTGTCATAAAAATGATAAATAATTAGGGATGACCTTAGTGTCCAGTAACAGTTTGAAGAAATTAATTTGTACACATAGTATTATGTGATAAGGCAGCATTGAAAAAGTGCCATAGAAAAAACTGGTATATGTAGAAATATGCTCATGTATATTCATGATTCTGTAAGGAAATAATTGAATATATCTATACTAGTTACATCTTGCTTGTGGTTGATGAGGGCATAATTATTACATTCTTTTCTTTTCTAAATGTTTTTCATTTTTTCTACATTGACCAAATGTATTTTGTTATCTATTAATAAGCCTAAAGAAATTATAACACACACTTACTTAGGGAATGAAAATTTTAATTAAAAGTCTCAGAGAAAAAAATATGTATATATATATATATAACATGCCCAGATATTCACTGCTAATAATTTTTAATCAGTTAATTAAACAGAAGATTTTTTTGGAAAATAATAAAACAAAAGCATTAAAAAACATTTTTAAAACACAGAAAAACTACAATGGTAGAAATGTAGCAATAAATGCAGAGGAAATGAATACCTCGAATCAAAAATATTTTACAACCTTTAAAAAATACTTTTAGATTTTGCAATTTTCTATTTTAAGCACAGAAAAAGTTGAAACAACCTTCACTTTTTGTTCCACTGGGAATGTAACTTTGATAACAATATGACAAATTATACAAAATAACTTTAAAAAATGAAGGACAGTTTGAAGTCAGATAGTGTGTTGCCCCCCAGCTTTGTTCTTTTTGCTTAGGATTGTCTTTGCTATCCAGGCTCTCTTTTGGTTCCATATGAAGTTTAAAATTTTTTCTCTAGTTCTGTGAAGGTCAGTGGTAGCTTGATGGGGATAGCATTGAGTCTATAAATTACTTTGGGCAGTATGGCCATTTTCACAATATTGATTCTTCCTAACCATGAGCATGGAATGTTTTTGCATCTGTTTGTGTCCTCTCTTATTTCCTTGATCAGTGGTTTGTAGTTCTCTTTGAAGAGATCTTTTACATCCTCTGTTAGTTGTATTCCTAGGTATTTTATTCTCTTTGTAGCAATTGTGAATGGGAGCTTGCTCATGATTTGGCTCTCTCTTTGTCTGTTGTTGGTGTATAGAAATCCTTGTGATTTCTGCACATTGACTTTGTATCCTGAGACTTTGCTGAATTTGCTTACCAGCTTAAGGAGCTTTTGGGCTGAGAGGATGGGGTCTTCTAAATACAATCATGTCATCTGCAAATAGGGACAATTTGACTTCCTTTCCTAATTGAATGCCCTTTATTTCTTTTTCTTGTCTAATTGCTCTAGCTAGAACTTCCAATACTATATTGAATAGGAGTGGTGAGAGAGGGCATTCTTGTCTAGTGCCAGTTTTTAAAGGGAATGCTTCTAGTTTTTGCCTACTCAGTATGATATTGGCTGTGGGTTTGTGCTAAATAGTGTTAATTATTTTGAGATATGTTCCATCAATACCTAGTTTATTGAGAGTTTTTAGCATAAAGGGCTGTTGAATTTTGTCGAAGGCCTTCTCTGCATCTATTGAGATAATCGTGGTTATTTGTCAGATCTTGACAAACGGGACAAAAACAAGTAATGGGGAAAGGATTCCCTGTTTAACAATGGTGTTCGGAAAACTGGCTAGCCATATGCAAGAAGCTGAAACTAGGCTCCTTCCTTACACCTTACACAAAAATTAACTCCAGATGGATAAAAGATTTAAACATAAGAACTAATACCATAAAAACCCTAGAAGGAAACCTAGGCAACACCATTCAGGACATAGGCACAGGCAAGGAGTTCATGACTAAAACACCAAAAGCAACGACAACAAAAGCCAAAATTGACAAATGGGATCTAATTAAACTTAAGAGCTTCTGCACATCAAAAGAAACAATCATTAGAGTGACCCTGAAACCAACAGAATGGGAAAAAATTTTTGAAATCTATCCAATTGACAAAGGGTTAATATCCAGAATCTACAAAGAACTAAAGCAGATTTACAAGAAAAAAACAAACAAACCCATTCAAAAGTGAGCAAAGGCTATGCACAGACACTTTTCAAAAGAAGATATTTATATGACCAACAAACATATTAAAAAATGCTCATCATCACTGGTCACCAGAGAAATGCAAATGAAAACCACATTGAGATACCATCTCATGCCAGTTAGAATGACGATCATTAAAAAAATCTGGAGACACCAGGTGCTGGAGAGGATGTGGAGAAAAAGGAACATTTTTACACTGTTGGTGGTAGTGTAAATTAGTTCAACCATTGTGTAATACAGTGTGGTGATTCCTCAAGGACCTAGAAATAGAGATTCCATTTGACCCAGCAATCCCGTTACTGGGTATATGCCCAAAGGATTACAAATTGTTCTATTATAAGACACGTGCACATGTATGTTCGTTGTGGCGCTGTTTACTATAGCAAAGACCTGGAACCAACCCAAATGCCCATCAATGATAGGCTGGACAAAGAAAAAGTGGTACATCTACACGATAGAATACTATGCAGCCATAAAAAATAATGAATTCATGTCCTTTTTAGAGACATGGATGAATCTAGAAACCATCATTCTCAGCGAACTGACACAGAACAGAAAACCAAACACCTATGTTTTCACTTATAGGTGAGTGACAAACAATGAGAACACTTGGGCAAAGGGAAGAGAACAACATTCACTGGGCTAGGTGTGGGGGGGTAGGGGGAGCAGAGGGGAGGGACAGCTGGGGATTGGGGAGGGTGGGGAGGGATAACACTAGGAAAAACGCCTTATGTAGGCAGTGGAGGAGGGTGGGGATGAACACAGCAAACCACCATGGCATGTATGTATCTATGCAACAATCCTGCAGAATGCAGGATGTGCACATGTACCCCAGAGCTCAAAGTACAATAAAATAAGTAAGTAAATAAATAAATAAAAACTGCAGAATATTATTTTTAGTATGTATACAAAATCCTAAAAACAATCATTGATGTCAGATTAATCGTCGAATTGTAACAATAATGTAATATAAGTAAACATAATGAGAATATGTAACAAAAATTCATTATGATTTTCTGTTAACTTCTATTAGTAAGAATAGGCTTTCAAAAACACCCTGAAGTAGAGAAAGCTGGTAACAGATACCACTCAAGTTTACTTAGACACTGACAATGGCAGATACTACAGATTGGCTAAGTAAACATTCATTTCTAACACTCTTCCTCTTTACCTGCTTATAACTTATTTTTCTATAATTTGCCATCAAATACACTCATTAGTGATAATGACTCTGCCCCCACCCCTCATGAGGATTTTGCCTTTTTGTCTTTGTTCTAGTTCTGACACTCAAGAAGGTCCTTTGTAGACTCACAGATTTTAGCAAATAAATAAAGCTCTGCAAAGCCACCTCTCTGAATTCTTAACGTTTGGGATGTTATTTATCTCTTCCTACATGTAGTTCACCCAACATAATCCTATAATATATCTCACCAAGAAGTAACAGAAAAAACAAGCTAGAAATTAAAAACAAAACATTTTATAACCATAAATATCAGAGGTTAAATACATATCATTTTCTAAAGAGAATTTTGCATTTTGCATTGCAGTTTAGATATGTTGAACGTTAAGATTACTATATAAACCTTATATTACAAAATTTTGTAGCCTCTGGCATAATCATCCTTTAACACAATATCTAAGTCCACAAAAAATACTTTTCTTCACTTTCACAGCATCAGGACATCTGTTACTGAAAACTGAGAACTGTTTTTTTAATTTTTTTTATTTTTTTGGTTCTCCACATTTGTTCATTTTTAAAATTTTTATTTATTTTTTTCATACACTATTGGGGTACAGGTGGTATTTGGTTACAGGTTACAGGTGGTATTCATTGATTTGTGAGATTTTGGTGTGCCCATCACGCAAGCAGTATACACTGCACCATATTTGTAATCTTTAATCTCTCACCCCACCACACACACTTCGCCCCAAGTCCCCAAAGTCCATTGTATCATTCTTATGCCTTGCGACCTCACAGCTTAGTCCCACATATCAGTGAGAACATACTATACTTTTCCAGTCCTGAGTTAGTTCACTTAGAATAATAGTCTCCAATCTCATCCAGGTCACTGCAAATGCTGTTAATTCATTCCTTTTCATGGCTGTGCATTATATATATGTATGTATATATACCATAATTTCTGTATCCACTCATTAATTGATAGGGATTTGGGTTGGTTAGCTAATTAAACTAAAGAGCTTTTTCGTGGAAAAAGGAACAGTCAGCAGAGTAAATAGACAACCCACAAAGTGAGAGAAAAATCTTTACAGTCTATACCTCTGACAAAGGTCTAATATCCAGAATCTACAACAAACTCAAGCTAATCAGCAAGAAAAAAAGCAAACAATCCCATCAAGGAGTGGGCTAAGGACATGAATAGACAATTCTCAAAAGAAGATATACAAGTGACCAACAAACATATGAAAAAATGTACAACATCATTAGAGATCAGGGAAATACAAATCAAAACCAGAATGCAACACCAACTTGCTCCTGCAAGAAGGCCATAATCAAAAAATTGAAAACCAGTAGATGGTGGCATGGATGGGGTAAAACAGGGAACACCTCTATGCTGCTAGTGGGAAGGTAAAATTGTACATCCCCTATGAAAAAATCCTTAAATAACTAAAAGTAGGCTTGGAGTAGTAGCTCACACCTATGATCCCAGCAATTTGGGAGGCAGAGGCTGGTGTGGAGATTCCTTAAAGAACTAAAAGTAGGCTGGGAGCAGTGGCTCATGCCTATAATCCCAGCATTTTGGGAGGCAGAGGCCGGTGGATAACCTGAGGCCTGGAATTCAAGACCAGCTTGACCAACATGGAGAAACCCCATCTCTACAAAAAATACAAAATAAGCCGAGCATGGTGGTGCATGCCTATAACACCAGGTACTTAGGAGGCTGAGGCAGGAGAATAACTTGAACCCAGGAAGTGGAGGTTGCAGTGAGTCGAGATTATGCCATTGCACTCCAGCCTGGGCAACAAGAGTGAAACTCCCTCTGAAAAAATAAAAGAACTAAAAGTAGAACTACCATTTGATCCAGTAATCCCCCTATTAGGTTATCTACTCAGAGGAAAAGAAGTCGTGATTTGAAATAGATACTTGCTCACCCATGTTTATAGCAGTACAATTCACAATTGCAAAATCAGGAACTGTTAATCACTCTCAGCCTTGCTCTGCTCTGCACCTCACATTCTTGTTTCAAATTCTTTTTCTTTCTATCCACATAGGAGTATACAATACATAAAACCACATTTCTCTGCCACAAAGCATACGTTTCACTTTTCCACTAACCCTCCTTCTATAAACAATGATGTTCTGTCTTTCTTTTTCTTTCTTTCTCTCTCTCTCTCTCTCTCCCTCTCTCTTTAATTTTCTCCCTCGTGATCTTATTCTAACACCCTTGATATGATATAATTATGTGTTTACCAAGAATAACCTTTATAAGAGTAAATGTGCATACTTCTTTTGGCTATATCAGTATCTGAAAACTATACCTATAAAGAAAAAAAAACTGTAATGCAATAATACAATTAATATTATTTTCTTGAACTTTAATTCAGAAACATAATAATTACTTTATATCTTTTAGCTGATAGCCACATTATGAAGTATATGGCATAATCAAATTACAGCAATCCCTCCATATTGGGTTCTTTTTGAGATCTTATGTAATTACAATCTACTCAACTTTGAAAGTACCGCAAAGGCCAAAAGTTCTTCACCCCAGATGTAAGATTAACTGGAGGTTTGTCTTCATTCACAAATACCTCTTTTACTTACAACTTCTCTTCCTGACAATAAGAAAATATCTTTATCAGTATTCTGAGCTTAGTGGGTGTACATTATGTGTTAGCTTCTTTATTTTTTCATTCTCACTTTTGTCACACACATTTACTACTTTGTGTACACAGAACACCTGCTCATGTGATGGCATGCATTTTAGGATGAAAACTGTAGACTTTAGTTAATATAATATATCAATATTGGTGATTCAGTGGTTAAAAAAAAAAAAAGTACCACAGTGTTTCCAGGAGTTTAAATAGAGGAAACTGGCAGGGAGTGAGAGGGTATAAGGGAACTCTATGTACTTCCCACTCAAATTTTCCATAAATCTAAAGCTGCTTTAAAAAGTATGTGTGTGTGTATACACATACACACACTTTATTGTATATGTAATATATATTTTGTTATATATATACTTTATTTTATATTTGTACTTTTATATATACTGATTTATATATACTAATTTGTATGTAATCTATATGATGTTATATGTAATATGTAATTATACATGTAACTATAACGATTTTTAACCATTCTGCCAATCTACATTTAGAGTGTGTGTGTGCGTGTGTGTGTGTGTATAAATAAGAATAGAATTAAAACTGTTACTACCCAAAATTAAACAAAAGAAAGGCAATAATGGAAGGAAGGAGGAAATAGCTGACAAAAAGGTAAAAGACATTTAGAAAGCAAAGCAAAATTGCACTTGGGTCTTTCATTATCAAAAATTATTCTACACTTGATCTTAGCCAAAAGGCCGTGAAGCAGTAATTATTCTAATAATAATTAGTAATTATTCTAAATGTAAACGGTTTGAACTCTAATCAAAGGGGAAAAATTCCCTAAATGAGAAAAGAAAAATAAACATGATTAAACTGTGTGCTATATACAAGACTCATCTCAAATCTAAAGACATATGTGGATTGCAAGCCAGTGGATGGGAAAAGATATTTCAGGCACCTGGTAACAAAATAAGAGTTTGCGGTCACTCTACTGTTATCAGACAAAACAGACTTTAAGTCAAAAACTGTTATAAAGGACAAAGAAAGACATGCTGAGAATAATGTCAATTCATTACCACAATATGATTATTTTTTCAGCTTTATTGCAGTGTAATTGCCAAAGAAAATTGTACAGATTTTTGATGTTCATACATACATATATTCTGAAATGATTAAATCAAGCTAATTAACCTATTGGTCACTTCAACTATTTATCATGTTTTGTAGTAAAAATATTTAAGGTCTACTACCTAAGGAATTTTCAAGTATACAATATATAGCATTAAATATAATCACAATGGTGTTCAAACTTATTTTTCTAAACTGGAAATTTTATTCTTTAACCAACATCCTTTATTTTCTCCCCCACTACCCACACAATTTTCTGTCAATCACCTTTCTACTCTGCTTCTATCTGATTGAAGTTCTTTATGCTTTTTTAATACATAAACAATCCCCAGGATAGACCATATGTTTCCAGAGTTGATCATATGTGAGACATAAAGCAACTCTCAAAAAACTTATTAATAAAAAGACTGAAATCCTACAAGTATCTTTTCTGGCTGTAAGAAAATGAAACCGGAAAACAATAACAGAAGGAAAACTTGAACATTAACAAATATATGGAAATGAATGACACTCTAAAACAGACAAATCCTAAACAGACAGGAGTGGGTTCCAGTGAAATCCCACCTTCAAGGGGAAGGCAGTTTGAAACCTAGCTACAAGTCCTGGGTAAATTTACAGACCAGATTGAGAACCTCTCTTCCCATTTGGCACATTTTTCTTTGTTTGATACCCACCCTTCATCTATTTTACATATACCTATCATGTCCTAATTGGTTTTTCACACTGTCATGCCCACCTTTGAGTGGTACCTTTGTTTTAGCCTCTTTTGCATACTCACAAACCAATGAGCACAGCTCTCTCCCATTCAGAGCCATAAAAGCGCTGGACCCAGCCACACTGAGAGAGAGACCACCAGACTTTGGGTAGGGGACCACGCTCTCATTCCCTCTCCACTAAGAGCTGTTTCATCGCTCAGTGAAACTTTTATCCTCCCTCCTCACCCTTTGATTGTCAGCATAAGCTCTTTCTTCCTGGATTCAGAACAAGAACTCCGGACCCTGCTGATCATGTGTACAAAGCAAGCAGTACCACTGTGTCCTTCCACCCACTTCCAGCAGAGGGCAGCTGCCCCACGCCATGGAAAGCAGTGCTGGGGCCTCTGTGCCACAGGCCAGAGTGGGGCGACAGGATTGACAGAGCTATTAACATGCCACTGTCCCTTGCACTGTGGACACTAGGACTGAAAGAGTTATTATCACACTGTGACACCCACTCTGGGACTTATGGGTCATGGGCTTCCCTGCTTGAGTGCCTCGTTCCCCTTGTCTAGACTCTAGAGTCCACCATGGAAGTCACTTGTAACATGCCTGGTCAAGCTGTAAGCCCTGCATGGAACATGCTCCCGTGCTAATACTTGGAGCAGCTGGCTAGACCCTTCACTCACTCGCCCACACACCGTCTTCAGCTGGGGACTGAGAGCATAGTCATGGTGGCTGCAGAATTCATGCCTGAGTGCAAGCCAGGTGTGGCACATTGGTTTAGTGGTTGGGATACCTCCTGTGGAGAATGCGGCCAAATGAGGGTCAGACAGGGGCGTTGTGGGCTGGAGATCTCCAGCTAGAGGTCTCAAGCTGGCAAAATGGCTGAGAAAAATCCTGCTTCATTTCAACAACTTAAAAAACAAAAAAACATAAAAGGAAAATATCAAGTTTGGGCAAGTCCATGAAGATACTGTGTTGGTGGTAATACAAAATGGGGAGGTCCCTATGTGGAGTAGTTTAAAAAAAAAGAACCCTAAATACAGAATTATCATATGACTCAGTAATTCTACTCCTAGTACATACCCAAAAAATTTGAAAACAGGGACTCACACAGTTGCTTGTACGCCAGTGTGGATGAGGATATGAAGAAATTGGAAACTTTGTGCACTGCTGTTGAGAATGTAAAATGGTTGCAGCCACTACAGCAAACAGCTAGTCCTCAAAACACACAAACAAAAATTAACACATGATGCAGCAATTCTACTTCTGGGCATATATCTAAAATAATTTAAAGTAGGTTCTCAAAGAGATTTATGACACCGATGTTCATAGCAGCATTATTTACAATAACCAAAAAATGGAAATAACCCAAGTATTCATCAACAGATGAATATATAAATATAACGTGGTATATATAAGTATATTATTTAGCCTTAAAGAGGAGTGGAACATCTTATAATATGTATGATCCTTGAAAATATTATGCTAAGTAAAATAAGCCAAACACAAAAGGAAAAATGTCATATGGTGCACTCATGAAATATCTAGAACAGGCAAATTCGTAAAGACACAAAGCAGATTAGAGGTTACCAAGGGCCATGGGTGGGGAGATGGGGGTGGGGTTGTTCAATGTTTATAAAGTTTCTGTTTGGGATCATGAAAACATTTTATAGATAGATAGTGGTAGTGGTTATATAAGATTCTGAGTGCAGTTAATACCACTGAATTGTTTACTTAAAATGGTTGCAATGCAAATTTTGTTATATATATTTTGCCATAAAAATGCATAAAGGGATTATGAGTAGATTAACATGCTATTGTTAAAAAGAAAAGGGGCATTAAGTATCTGTAGTTTCAAATAATGAAAAGTTTACTATAGGTGAAATGTTTATGGATAAGTAATGGGTAGATTAGTCTGAAAATATGAACATGGACTTGAGGGTGAAGGGCCTTGGAAGTTGAATAAGGGCTTCGGAGTTCAGTCAATGAGAAGACAATGAGGTACCTATGTCCTCCAAAGGAGGGTTTCTTCCTTGGTGGTTCCCTATGAACAGTCAACCACAGGGGCCATGTATTGAACACCCAAGGTCTTGTTACGTGGCTGGGCCCCAGATGGGGCAGTGACCAACTAGACACTTCTGTATTTTCCAGGTAGTTAACCACAAGGCTAAGCCTTGGCAGACCACCCAGCTATTGGTACAGATTACTAGAGGTGTCACCTCCTGGGTAATCACCATCCATACTGCTCTAAGTTCAGCCCATTAGCTACTTTTTCCACACCTGGTTTCAAATCACATGGTGTCAGTACTAGGCTGGACTGCAACAGCAATACAGGCAGCAGTAGCACCTCAGGTAGACCCTGAGGTGTACCATGCCCCATCAGGAATGGGGGGAATGTGCTTCCTTAAATAGTGAAGGCCCAGGGTCTAGGGGTGCCTCAGGGTCCATGTCCTTATCTTACACTAGGTCTACAAGTCCCAACATCTCTTTCAACTCTGCTACTAAGGGGCTTGTACTCAGCATACTCCTCTACTCCAAGAAGGTGCCCCACTTTGCCAAAGTGGATGGCTGTGCCTTTGTAGTCCAGTGAGTGGTTACCCATAAACTCATCCATCCAGCTATTAAGCCATCCGCATGACAACGGCAGCCCATCATGTCACACTCTCACAAGCCTTAAGGGAGACAAACAGAGCAGCTTCTTTATCAAGGAATACCAGATCTCAGCTCCCTTCCATAGTTTCAAAAGTCTGCTGGCATTCCAAAGTAAGTGCTCTGTGCGCTGTCACAGGCCTCAACCAAAACCATCTGTGGTCACATGCACATCCAGCTCAAAGAAGTGCCCCTAGCTTGTGCCTTCTGAATAGCCTGCTTGGCTGCCAGGAAGGTGGCCTCGGCTGCATCATCCCAATCCCAGGGAGCTCCCTTCCTTGTTAACCGACGTAATGGTTTTATCATTTGAGCTAAATAGGGCACAAATGCCCACCTGTACCCCAGGAGGCCCACAAAAGTTTGCAGCTGCTTCATTGTGGTGGGCCGGGGATATGCCTGAATCTTATTAATGGTAACTTCTGGGATGGCCTTTCTCTCACCCTACCGGATAACTCAAGAATTTGGCAGATAATCCAGGCCCTTGGACTTTGTATTTGTTAATGGCCCAACCACATTCTGCCAAATGTTACTGCAAGGGGGCGCTGCCAGTATCATCAATATGATGGAATAGGGAGACCCCTGCTGGACATAGGCAGGTGGCTAAGTCCCTGGCAACTAGACCATGACATTTGGTGGGGCTATACATGTAGCCCTGTGGCAACACTGTAAAAGTGCACTGTTGCCTATACCACATGATGAAGGCAAACTGTTCCTGGCTCTTTGGGGAGATGTCTATTGAGAAAAATGCATTGGCCAAGTCCACTACCTAGTGGTACTCTCCCAGTTCCTTTGTCAAAGGGTCTATCAAATCCATGATTGACAGTACAGCTGCATGCAAAGGGGCTATTACTTTATTCAGTCCCTGATAGTCCACCGTCATCCACCAAATTGCATCAGGCTATCTAACTGGCCACACTGGAGAATTGCAGGGGCTGTGGGTACCATGAACTATACGCACCTTCTCCAGCTTTTTAATTGTCTTAGTTATCTCCATATGCCCACACAGCAAATGGTATTGATCAGAGTTGTGGCAGGACCTGAGGCCGGTGAGCACTAGCTTCACCACACGCACTCCTACTCTGAATCCCCTGGTCATGGTTTGTAATGCCAGGCCGTGTAAGATATCCACCCCAGAATATATTTCAGTATGGGACAGACATACACAGTATATAAATGGGAAGCCAAACGGATGATGTCAAGGTGCAGAGATACAGGTTTTGCTTTCACTGACTGGCCTCCATAATCATCAATGTAAGCAGGTTGGCTGGGAAACTTATCCGTGTTGTCATAAACAAGGCTGCAATCTGCACCAGTATCCACCAGTGCCAGCACCTGCCGTACATTGGTGGTGGACCAGTGGGTCAGTAATTCCTCATGAGGCTTCCAGTTGTCTGGTGTCCCTCCCAAGCCAGGCAACTCAACCAGATCCATAATTAAACAGAAAAGGCTTTATGTTTCTGAATGGCTACAGCAAGCAGTCTTTGAGCTGCAGCACCCAGGTGGGAGTGGGTCTCGCTGCAATGTCGTTTTCCCCCCTTAGGCATTTTCTGGAATTGCTGCTCCAGAGACAACAATGTCCTCAAAGTTAAGAGTATTTTATTGGGCTGCTTATCAATTTTCTCTTGGTCAACCCTGCCAAAATCAAATCTATCCACATATGTGAGTGTATCACTTATTGGAGCCCCCTTTTCTTCCATGGGAGGGACCCCTGCAGGCGGTATGCCCTCTCCTTCTTTACAACGTGGACACTTTTGTTCCACTGACAGCCTTCTGCTTCCCCGAGAGCTGCCATAGCAGTGGTCACTTTATGTATGCAGCATTGTATATACAGAATGAAGACAGCAGCTAGACTCCAGGGTATTCAGGTCAAACATAGCCTGACGCATACCCATCTCCTGATGACTTGCACCAAATTGGTATTCGACTGCCATTCACTCACAGTTTTGGATATTTCACTGGTGTCATTCTACACAGTCTATATGGCTGCCCATAGTCACTCAGTCAGGGTGTGGTCACCTTGCCCTTGCACCAAGCATCTGCTCATCTGCAACCCCTGATGGAGGGAGGGGTGAATCATGATAAAGGCCAACTTTTCCATCTCGGAGGCAGAACAGGAAATTATCTGCTTCTTCGTCCCACAAATGAAGCATTCAGGCAGACAGAGGTTCCCCTGGATGCTGGCAGCAATGCTTACCTAATTCCTTTAACTCATTTGGTGTATAGGCAGAATATGAAGTAAGTTGCATTACCTTGGGGAGTCCCTGAGCTTGCCCTTGGGGCCCCAATGGCTGTTCATGATCTACCTTCTGATGGACCACTGGGCAAGCTCACAATAGGGGTTCTTCCTCGTTATCAGACCTAGTGGGGGGTCTCTGGGTGAGATGAGGGACCCAGGCCTGTATTCACAGCAGCTTGTAAGTCTTTTTCCAAGCTCTGTAGCCAGGCCTCCAGGAGCCCTGCCCGTGTCTGAAGGTCTCCATTCAAGACAGCTTCTAGCTCTTCTGAGCTATGTTTCCAGGCCTCTAAGTGCCCTGCCTGCGCCTGGAGGGCCCTTACCTGCACTGCATCTCTCAGGGACTGGGTGTGTACTTCTTGTAGCACAGTCAAAAACACCTATCCAACTCTTCTGGCAAAAGCTAACTCCCTCTCCAAGCTCTGTGCTTCCAGTTGCTTCAGCACCTTCTCCATGCTTGCAGGGGACCCATGTACCACCACTCAGGTTTCCGCCAAAGCCCATCCGACCAGCACGGCTGCCACCAGATACCACAACCTATGTTGCAGCCACATGGCTGACCCAGAATCAGCAGGGAATGAAAATTCACTCACTTCAGGATCCTGTTTGTGATACCAGTTGTCAGGTTCTGAGGTCTGAGGGGAGTTGGTGGGCGAGTGGCGGGTACCTTGAAAAACACTTTAGGAATTGTAGATGATTTTGATGTGGCTTTATTCTCTCTCTGGGCATGAGTGAGTCATCCGTACAGCTTTTATTATACCTTTTACAGACAACAGTGGCTCAGAGCCAGTCACAAGCTCATGTGAGTGATCACCTAATGCACCTCCCATGGCGTGGTTACATAATGTACAGGGTTTTGTGCCTACACTCGAAACCCACTGAGTCATGCTGCTCCAGAAGGCTGCCTCAGCCTACTCCTGACTAAAGAGCATTTTCCTTACAAAGGGTGACATAAAAAATATTATAATTCAAATATTTAGCCTATTAGTAGGTGGACCATAATGGGGAAATATTGCTGGGAAGAGTAAGCTGTTCAGGCTGTTCACAATCATCCATATAAGATATGCAGTATTTCAGAGCCAACTATGGATTAGGAAGATAATGATAAGTCCACCGTATTTTAAGATTTTGATAGGAAATGTAAGTTTGTATACTATATATACCCCAAGTAGGATAGTGAATGGGATACTTGTAGTACTCTTAAAATATTAAATATTTTAGAGCCGGGCACAGTGGCTCATGCTTATAATCCCAGCACTTTAGGAGGCTAAGGCAGGTGGATCACCTGAGGTTGGGAGTTCGAGACCAGCCTGACCAACATGGAGAAACCCCATCTCTACTAAAAATACAAAATTAGCTGGTCATGGTGGCGCATGCCTGTAATTACAGCTACTCAGGAGGCTGAGGCAGGAGAATCACTTGAACCTGGAAGGTGGAGGTTGCGGTGAGCTGAGACCACACCATTGCACTCCAGCCTGGTCAACTAGAGTGAAACTCTGTTTCAAAAATAATAATAATAATTAAATATTTTGAAATTTTGTATAAATGTGAATATATATCAAATAGCTTAGATGAGTAATTTCTAGTTGGGGAGATGGAAGTATTAAAGATTCCTTTTGAGAATTAGAGCTGGAGTGGAAGGATATCATTCACCACGGAAAGGTCCTATTACAATTTGTCAGATTTTCCTATTGGACTGATATAATTAAATATTTTCAACCCATGGTCATATACATAATAAGTTTGAATAAGTAAATAAATTATTCTTTTTCTTTGCAGCTATAATTCTGTCTCAAAAGAACAATAAAAGTGACAAACAACCCTTATGTGCCTGAATTAAATTGGTTAAGCCACGGAGAACCATGGTCTTCACTGGGTCTTCTGGTACAAGCTAATGAGAACTTAAACAAGCAGCTGTGGCTATGCTGCATGCAGCCTCAGGAAATGTCTCCCGTTAAATCCATGTGTTCGTTTCAGATCTGGCTTTTGAATTGTATTCTAGGTGTATGTATAATTTTCTCATGTTTTGATTTTCCTTCCCATGAGTCCTTTATAGTTCATTCCTCAATCAAGTTGCACTTTCAAATTATTTTTAATTTTACCCCATTCAACGTCTTATTAATTTTCTGTGTGTCAGTGCTCTTAATATCAGTCCTACTTATCCTGCTCCCCTCTCCAGCTCTCAGGAGCCCCATTTCTTATACGAATAGTACCCCTGAGTGAAATTAGTCCTGATTTTCCACCTGGAAGCACATTGCTCCTTATTAGAACAGGTGGTTCTTACAATATTCTACATGGCTCCTATCTGTTCCACTGATATTTAAAATTTAAGAATTATCTTCTATTTTACACATATTCTGAGATTATTACCTTTTTGGTAAATGCTTTTAAGTAAAAGCAGTCTATTTTTTAAAAATAATCTTTATCAGGAATTAAACTGTACTAAAAAAATTTTTGTTCTGAAATTATGCTAGGAACTCTAACACATATTTTAAATTGCTCATTCTAAATATATTTCTAATGTTTTATATTATTCAAAACTCAGACTGATAATACATTTTTAAATCAATTTATGGAATGAAGTAATTATCATTACATTATTTGTTGTAACATTCAGTATATTTTTCTTGCATCATCTCTTAGAGTTCTTGTGAAAGAATAATGCATTCTCCCCTTATATATATTTATGTAGAAAGTTGGGATTATAGTCTATCACTAAGTATTTACTCAAGAGTTATCACTTCAATGCCCAGAACATCAAACAAACTTTGAAATGAAGATAATACTTATGAGATCAAGTTCACAATGTAGTTGTGACATTTATAAGAGGGATAATTAAACACACTTTATGAATTGGAGATAGGATCCAGATTGGGCCCAATCTGCATCATTTGCAGAGTTCAAAATTTATCATTTTTGTCTAATGAGCAAATGATGAGATTCTCTCACTTAGTAAGATCAAATCCTAAGGCAAGTTGCTGCTAGACAGGACAAATGTCCACATACACTTTCCCATTGGAACAGTGGATTCCAGCTTTCATTACAGTAAAATATTTTCACTCAGTTTTCAATCAGTGGTAAGCTTCAGTTCCTTGTTGTGACAGATTGTAAGAGGGAAATATCTACATCTTAAAAATTACTTTTCTAAACCCATGAGAGACTGAAATGTAATAACAGAGCATGCTTAAAATAGGAAAGAGACATTTCTCCTTAACTCATCAGTCAAAGCCTTTAGTTGTGGCACCTCCTTAGCTGCAGGGCCAAAAATGTATAAGTGGTATTCAGCAAACATAGTAATACTCACCAAAGGAGTACCTGTCCCCAGAGGAAGAGATAGTGGGACCCCGACCAGCAATGGTCTTTCTGGCAGAAACAGCAGGAAAACCGAAAGGGCAGTAATTTTAAATGAACATGATGATACCGAGGGGTACTCATGACCCCTAACGGATTAGGCAGAGGTGTGCTTTGAAAGTAGAAATGTGGGGGGCCACAATGCATTGCTGTCCTCTATATCTGTGATGAAGAATAGAAAGGAAGGACAAGTGCTACTTGGTAGGCAGGAAACAAGTTATATTTGTGAATTTATTTGACATTCTACACCTGGCTATATGTTTAATTCACATAGCGATTTCTGTATCAGTAGGTAAGAGTAAACACCAGGGTGATACATTCACTTCTCTCAAAGTGACCGTGTGAGCTGAAGAAAACAATTGTGTATTATTATATATATCTGGAAAAAAATTGTCTCTTGATACTACCTAAATCGATTACTTTTTAGCATTTGCTCACTAGCACATATGTATCTAGTCAACACTATAATACTTTTACCTCTGCTAACCTGCAGTTTTAAGATCATGCCACCAATTCACTTTATAAATATCTATTAAGTTCCAGTAATGTGGCCCAGTATTGTAGTGAAAACATAAAATTGAATAAGATGGCTCTTTCTCTCAGAAAATTTGCAACTAGGCAAAAATACAAAATAAAAATACTAATCATATAGTTAGCAAATTATATAGCAGTCTCTGATATGATAAAGAAGAAATTTACCTTTGTTATTAAAATATTATACACAATAAGTTCCACTAATTTATTTATTACATAAATATTAAATAATCTTCTATATATTGAATACTAGGTACTTAGTATGTGGCAGTTAAGTGTACAGACAAAACTCCTTGCTTTGATGGAGTTTATAGACTAGTGAGAAGACAAAGAAAACAAATAAATAAATGAATAAAGAAAGGAACAAATGAATGAATGAATGCCAAAGAGAAAAAGTGCTACGAAATAGACATAAGCTATAAATATATAAATATACATGGGATTTCTGGACTTGCAGAAGTTAGTTTTATTTTCAATTCAATAAGATGATTGGTTAAAGCATCTATGAGTAACTAAAACTTGAGTAAAACCTGAAAATGGTGAGCCATGCATGTACTTGGAGAAGACAAACAGTGATAGGAGAGTGTTTAAATAAAAAACCTTGAGGCAGGAACACCCTTTTACAATGGAAGAAACAGGATGCAATCCAGTTTAGCTGAAGCAGAAAATCTAAAGGAGCCTAACAAGGAATGACTCAAGAAAGGTGATAGGAGCCTAGAACATGTAGAACTTTGTAAGCCATTATGAAGACTTTAGTATTTTTCACTAAAAGAGATAGGAAGCCATTGGAAAGTTTGAAGAGTTGGGTAACCAGATTTGACTTACAGCTTAAGAGAATTATTCTGGCTTCTGTGTCCAAAATAAACACCAGGAAAGCAAGTGCAGAAGAAAAGACACTAGGTAGACAGCTACTCCAGATAAGAAGTGATCATGGCTTGATGAACAGTGAGATAAAGACACAGAATCAGATGCTTGAAATGCTTTGCAGATATAGCAGACAGCACTAACTGATGTATTGTTTATGGGATTTGAGAAAAAGAAAGAGTAAAGGTAGTCTCTAAGCTCTCAACCTTGAGTAGAAAGAAGATTGGTGTATCCACTTATACATGTGGTGGAAAAGACTGGGGAAAGAGAAAATTTAGAGACAAAATCGGCACATTTTTCTATGATTTTTCTATGTGTCAGCTTGAAATATCAATTACATATTTGTGTAGAATTAAATACAAAAATGTTTACAGCTCAGTGGAGAGGTCTGTAATGGAGAGATCAAAGGTATTAGAAGCCCTAATACTGGATGATGATACAGAAAGAGAAGTATAAATAGAAAGAAGAAATTCAAAAGAGAAACAGTAACAGAGAGAGAAATAAGGCAGGAAAATAAGACATGACAGTATTTAGAGAGAGAGAGAAAGTGAGGTAAAATAGTGAGGTAATCAAGCATTTTCTTTCTTAAGTGAAGCTGGGTGAAGAAACTATTTTGATGGGAAGATAGGGAATCCATAAATTCTCATTAATAAATAGATTAACTGGAAAAATCTATAGATTATGAGTACATAGTCATGAATTACTACATATATTAGATAATCTGTGCTGTGTTGAATACTAAGTATGCAAAGTGGTATGAAAATGAATCCTACAATATAGCTAGACTAACACCCTATTTCATTTTTCATTATTCATAAATTATCTACAATAATAATTTTATCTTTCTCTCCTCTTTATTGATGATGTAATATTTTAACATTTTACAGGTCACAATACATTCATTTTTATATAGGAACACTGTTTCGCTGTTGGTGGGAGTGTAAATTAGTTCAACCATTGTGGAAGACAGTGTGGTGATTCCTTGGGGATCTACAACTATGAATACCATTTGACCCAGCAATCTCGTTACTTGGTATACACTCAAAGAATTATAATTCATTCTACTATAAAGGCACATGCACATGTATGTTTATTGTGGCACTTTTCACAATAGCAAAGACTTGGAATCAACCCAAATGCCCATCAGTGATAGACTGGATAAAGAAAATGTGACACATATACACCATGGAGTACTATGCAGCCATAAAAAGGATGAGTTCATGTTCTTTGCAGGGACATGGATGAAACTGGAAATCATCATTCTCAGCAAACTAACACAGGAACAGAAAACCAAACACCTCATGTTATCACTAATAAGTGGGACCTGAACAATGAGGACACATGGACACAGGGAGGGGAATATCACATATTGGGGACTGTGACAGAGGGCTACAGGTGGGATTGCATTAGGAGAAATCCATTATGTACATGACGGGTTGATGGGTGCAGCAAACTACCATAGCACCTGTATACCTATGTAAGAAATCTGCATGTTCTGCATATGTACCCCAGAACTTAAAGTATAATAATAATAAAAAAGTCCCTAACTACTTGTTTTATAAAAAAAATAAATACAATAAACAAATAAAAATATTTAAATTATTTTTAAATGAACAACTATAATAAATATCACAAAATATTTTAATAAACATATTCATTGTCCAGCTTTTTTGTCTATAGAGTTCCACTATACACTAATATAATGAGTGACGGTGAGATCTGTTTCCTGTGGAGAAATAGCTATGCACCAAATTTTAGTCATACTCTGTTATTGTACACAAAAATGTGTATGGATAAATGAAAAAAAATCTACATTTCTTCAGTTTCATTAACCCATCTCTTCTGTACGTATTTAACTTAACCTTGCAAGAAACAGAAATAATCTTTTTTTCTTAAGTTTTTAATGATATTCCACATCTGCTAGAAAATATAATGGAGATAAGAAATTGTCAGAAATATATTTATGCAATGACATCAATGTGAATGTAGTTATAATATATATTGTTGTAAATAAAATACAATAAATTATACAAAGACCACATAAATGTTAAATAATTTGGTATTTACAGGTTATTTTATAAGATTAAAAACTTAAATGGTAAGATATTTGTAAATTAAACAGAAACCAAATAAAATGTAAAAATGTATTTGTCTAAAGGATTACATGTATTTTTCTAATAATTGTGAAAATTATCTCCATAGAATTCCTTAGAAATATTTGAGGAAAAAAAAAGCCTTACAAATCATAGAAGATACTATAATGAACTCACAAGATGATGTATTAAATGGTACTCAGATAATACTAAGAAGTAAAATTGGTTATATTTCTTAAGTTTCTAAAATTATTCCTGAGAGATTTTATAAATAAAAATGTAAAAATCTATCATCATGAAAAAACTCCAATGACATAAGTTATATTCCATGATTGAATTAAATAGATTGAAAAAAGATGTAGAGAATTTTTTCCATCATGATGTTGCTGTTTGGTGGATTTTATATAGGAAAATACAGGATAAAACTTTTTATTGTAATTCACAATTTTAAAAAATCTTAGGAAATAGTAGATATATTTCCTGTCTCATCTAGAAACACAAGCTTTTCTTATTCACATTTCAAACTAACAGAAGAGTGTATTTTACAAAGGGTCATAAAGAGAGCTAGCAGGAAAATTGACTCGTCCTTAGTCATACCAACTGTTGCCTCTCTTAAGTAATTCTTGGAGAGGTTTCATCTCACACAGGCAACAGCTGCAGGACTCTGATGGGCCTACAGAGTGGTCTTGTGTGCCCAAGATTTTTATTTTCTACTTAAAAATCAACTGACTGGGATGTCCCTGAGTACACACTGTTCTAACCAAATGCCTAATGCTGTTTTATGATGCCTTGAATTTTATTACACAGCATCCTTTAAAATATAACACATGCCATTTTTCTGTAATATCTAATTCTAAAATCAAAGGAAAATAGCTTATTTCCTTGTTTGTTTCATAACTCAAACAATCATGTCAGAAACATAAAGCAAAGCACTCCTCAGTCACAAGGTATCACTTAGCAAATTATCATAAAAAGAAATGCCGAACTGGTACAAGGTAAAACAAAACCAAAGAGGTAAATTAAAAACTCATAGTCAATTCATTTTCTATTAGAAAAGATGCAATGCCATTACTCAATTCTATTTTCATACTTAACCTTTGTGGAAAACATAATACATATTCTTAACCTTAGCATAAACAATGATGAAAGAGAAAAAATTCATAATCTTAACATATATGGTTAGCATCTTGATCACAGTTCTTTCTGATATATTCACAAACTAGGATTTCATCAAACATAGTGCTTATAAATTTACTTTTTCACTTTAGCATTCTATCCCTCACCCCCCAATTTTTTTTTCTTTTTTTTTTCCTGACTTTTACTTGAGATTTAGAGGTACATGTATAGGATTGTTATATAGGTAAACTGTGTGTCATGGGAGTTTGTTATACAGGTTAGTCACTCACGTAATAAGCATAGTACCTAATAGGTATTTTTAAAAATCTACCCTTCTGTCACCCTTCAAGTAGACCATGGTGTCTATTGTTCCCCTCTTTGTGTCCTTGTGTTCACCTTTTTTAGACCCCACTTATAAGTGAGAACGTACAGTATTTACTTTCCTGGTCTTGTGCTAATTTGCTTAGGATAATGGTCTTCAGCTCTGTTCATGTTGCTACAAAGGACATTATCTTATTCATTGATTGTGGATGTATAGTATTTCATGGTGTATATGTACCACATTTTTTTCAACCAGTCTACAGTTTGATGGGTGTTTAGGTTGATTCCATGTCTTGGCTATTGTGAATAGTGCTACAATACTCATATATGTACATGAGTCTTTATGGTAGAATGAATTATATTCCTTTGGGTGTATACCCAATAATGGGATTGCTGCATCAAATGATAAATCTATTGTAAGTTTTTAGAGAAATTGCCATACTGTTTGCCACAATGGCTGAACTCATCTGCATTTCCACCAGCAGTGTATAAGTGTTCTCTTTTCTCCACAACCTCATCACATCTGTTGTTTTTTGACTTTTTAATAGCAGATGTTCTGACCGGTGTGAGAAGCTATCTCATTGTGGTTTTAATTCATATCTTTCTAATAGTTAGTGAAGCTGAACATTTTCTCATATGTTTGTTGGCTGCATATATGTCTCTTTACGTACTTTGCCTGCATTTTAGTAGGATTGTTTGCTTTTTTTGTAAATTAGTTTAACTTTCTTACAAATTCTAAATATTAGAACCTTATCAGACGCATAGTTTGCAAATATTTTCTCTCATTCTGTAGATTGTCTGTTACTCTGTTGATAGTTTATTTTGCTATGCGAAAGTACTTTAGGGTAATTAGGTCTCATTGTCAATTTTTGCTTTTGTTGCCATTTTCTTGACCCCTACATCGTGAAATCTTTGCCATGTCCTATGTCCAGATGTTATATCCTAAATTTTCTCCCAAGATTTTTATAGTTTTGGGCTTTACAATTAAATTTTTAATCTATCTTGAGTTGATTTTTATATATAGTGTAAGAAATTGGTCCAGCTTAATTCTTCTGAACGTGGCTAGCTAGTTATCCTAGCACCATTTATTGAATAAAGAGTCCTTTTTCCATTGCTTGTTTTTGTCAGCTTTGTTGAATGTCAGATGGTTGTAGTTCTGAAGCAGTATTTCTGGGTTTTCCATTCTGTTCCATTGGTCAATGTGACTTTTTTTTTTTTTTTAACCATTACCATGCTGTTTTGGTTACTGTCACCTTGTAATATAGTTTGAAGTTGAGTAACACAATGTCTCTAACTTTGTTATTTTGCTTAGGATGTCTTGGCAATTTGGGCTATGCTTTTGGTTTCATAAATTTTAAAATATTTTTTTTTTCTAACTATGTGAAGAATGACATTGGTAGTTTTATAGGAATTGCATTGAATCTGTAAATTGCTTTGGTCAGCATAGTCATTTTAAAGATAAGGATCTTTTTTATCCAAGAGCATAAGATGATTTTCCATTTGTTAGTTTCTTCTCTGATTTCTTTATGGAGTGGTTTCTTTCTTGTGGTAGAGATTATTAACCTCCCTGGCTACCTATATTCTTAGGCATTTCATTCTTCTTGTGGTAACTGCAAATGGGATTGTGTTTCAGATTTGAGTCTCAGCTTGGATGTTGTTGGCATATAGTATATGTTGATTTCACAATCAACATACTTTGAAACTGTTGTTCAACAAACTGAAACTTTGTTGAGGTTGTTTACAAGATCAAGGAGCTTTTTAGGCCAAGCCTATAGGATTTTCTAGGTATAGAATTGTCACCTGCAAACAGGGATAGTTTGACCTCCTCTCTTCCTATTTGGATACCTTTATTCTTCGGCCTGAGTGCTCTGGACAGGAATTTTAGTACTGTGTTGAATAGGAGTGGTGAGAGAGAGCATCCTTGTCTTGTCCTGGTTTTCGAGGGGAATGCTTCCAGCTTTTACTCATTCAGTATGATGATGGCTGTGGGTTTTTCATAAACGGCTCTTATTATTTTAAAGTATGCTCCTTAAATGCTCAGCTTATTGAGGGTTTTAGCATGAAAGATGGTAAATTTATAAAGAGCCCTTTCTGCATCTATTGAGATAATCAGGTAGTTTTTGTTCTATTTATGTGATTAATCACATTTATTGATTTGTGTATGTTGATCCAACCTTGCATCCTGAGGATGAAGCCTACTTGATTGTAGTGGATTAGCTTTTGATGTACTGCTGGATTTGATATGCAAGTATTTTGTGAAGGAATTTAGTCTATGTTCATGAAAAATATTGACCTGAAGATTTTTGTTGTTGTTGTTGTGTCTCTGCTAGCTTTTTGTATCAGGATAATATTGACTTCATCCTGATGACTGAGTTAGGGAGGAGTCCTTTCCCCCCAGTTTTTTGGAATAATTAAAATAGATTTGGTACCAGCTCTTCTTTATGCATCTGGTAGAATTCATCTGTAAATCTATTTGGTCCTGGCTTTTTTGGTTAGTAGGCTTTTTATGAAGAATTTAATTTCAGAGCTCATTATTGGTCTGTTCTGGAATTTAATTTCTTCCTGGTACAGTATTGGGAGGCTGTATGTGTCCAGTAATTTATCCATTTCCCCTGGGCTTCCAGCTTGTGTGCCTAGATGTGTTTGTAGTGTCTCTGGTTTTTTTTCCTCTGCTGTGGGGTTGGTGATAATGACCCTTTGTCATTTCTGCTTGTGTTTATTTGGATCTTCTCCCTTTTTCTTTCTTTATTAGTCTAGTTAACAGTTTATCTTATTAGTTCTTTCAAAGAACCAACCCCTGGATTTGTTGATCTCCTGTATAATTTTTCACATCTCAGTTTCTTTTAGTTCAGCTCTAATATTGGTTATTTCTTGACTTCTGCTAGCTTTGAAGTTAGTTTGCTCTTGCTTCTTTAGTTCTTCTGGGCATAATGTTAGGTCACTAATTTGAGATCTTATAAAACTAATTGTTAATGGATAAAAAGCATTTCATTGTTTGCAATGGTGAGGGATTCAACATACTTAACAAATAGCACGGAAGCGTCTATGCTATGTGCTAACTCAGGACAGACATCAGCTGTAATCAACCAATATGCTTCTTCAGCTAACCAACTAAATATGAGCAAACATATGTAAATATATATTAATATTAGTATATTCCAGCCACATTTGATGTTATAAAATTGTTTTAATGTTGAAAGGAATGTAGATAAACATTTCAGATAACCAGTTTATCACTACTGAGACATAGATATTGAGTATAGACATGACCAATTTATGTTACTTAAATATACTTAATGTTTAATTTTGTGCTTCTATTTATTTTATTTGTAAAATGTAGCTAATAATGTAAAAATCAAAGGGATGTTATAAAAAATGAGGTAGTTTCATATGTGGTCTTTGTGCTGACATTATACTTAATGATGAGAAACTAGGTGTTTTCCTCCTAACATAGAAGACATATCAAGAATGGATTTTTCAACATTATGAGGAAGTCTTACAATAACATAAGAAAATAAAATAAAAGGTATACAATTTGAGAAGAAAGAAATAATTATCTTTAATCTGAGATAATATGATCATCTATATAGAAAATCCAAAAGAATCAACAAATTAACTTTTGAAATATAGAAAGATTGCAGGATGTAAGTTCAATATGTATAAAAATAATTTTCTATTACCAGGAATAAACTATTATAATTTAATTATTAGAACTCTCAAAACATGTCTTATTTTTAAATATTTTAGAACACATCCAACCACTGAAGTAATATCTCATTGAAATAATTGATGAAGGTTAACCGTGGATCTATAGAAATTGAAGTTTTGAAAGGAAATGAATGCCATTCTTCAATATTTTTTTTTCCTTATAGTAGGTGACATATGCTATGTATGCTGATCTTACTATATATATCTTTTTTTTCTTTTTCTGAAGGGTTGAGGATTAAATTTCCTGTAACATAAGATTAACCATTTTAGAATGTACAAATCAGTGGCATGTAGCAAATTTGCTATGTTCTGCAACCAATACTTCTATGTAGTTGTAAAACATTTTCATTACCCTCAAAAAGCACTCATACTCATTAAACAATGAATTCTCATTCCTCCCACAGCCAAACTTCTGGTATCTACTAATCTGCTTTCTGTCTCTATAGATTTACCCATTCAAAACATATAATATACATGAAATCATGCAATTTGTAACTTTTTGAGTCACCTTTCTTTCTCTTAGCATAATGCTTCTGAGATTCATCCAAGTTGTACCATGTTTCCGGACATTGTTCCTTTTTATGGCTAAACAATATTGTGTTATGTATATATACACCAAATTTTGTTTATTCATTCATCCAAACATTTGAGTGGGTTGCCATTTTGAGCTATTGTGAGCATTTGTGTACACATATTTGTCTAAATGTCTCTTCTCAGTTATTTTGAGTATGTATCATGAGATAATTCTATGTTAAGCTGGTTAAGAATCACTATTTTCCATAATAGATGCAGAATTATATATATCCACTATCAATGCATGAGAGTTCCAATTGTACACATTCTTATCATTTGTTATTTTTATTTTTATTTCCTTTTCGAGAGAGAGTCTCTGTCACCAGGCTGGAATGCAGTGGCAAGATCTTGGCTCACTGCAACCTCCACCTCCTGAGTTCAAGTGATTCCCCTGCTTCAACTTCCAAAGTAGATAGGACTACAAGTGCATACCACCATGCCAAGCTAATTTTTGTATTTTTAGTAGAGATGAAGATTCACCATGTTGGCCAGGATGGCCTCCATCTCTTGACCTCATGATCTGCCTGCCTTAGCCTCCCAAACTGCTGGGATTACAGGCATAAGCCACAGTGCCCTGCCTTTCTTTTTTCTTTCTTTCTTTTTTTTTTTTTGGTCACCATTTTAGTGATTGTGAAATGGTATATCAATACGATTTTGGTATGTATTTTCCTAATGGCTAATGGTGCTGAACATCATTTTGTGTGTTGGTTGGCCATTTTAATACCTTCTTTGGAGAAATGTCTATTTAAGTATTTTGCCCATCTCTCAATTGGGCTTTTTTTGTGGTGGTTGTTGAATTTTAAGTGTTGTTTATATATCCTGGATATTAGAAACTTACTAGCATCTGACTTACCAATATTTTCTCCCACCCTGCTGGTTGTCTTTTCAGTTTTTTATATTGTCCTTTAATACACAAGCATTTTTATTTTTCATAAAGTCAAATGTAGCTTTTTAAAAACTGTTTCATTGCTCATGCTTTTGGTTTCTGATCTAAAAATCCATTGCCAGAAGAAGATCCATAAAATGTAACTTACCCATGTGTTTTACTCTGAAAGCTTTATTGTTTATATATAATTCACTTTAAGTTACTTTTAGTGTATGGTATAAAGTGGGTGTCCAGTTTCAATTTTATGCAATTGAATATCATTTTCTGAGCACTATTTGTTGAAGAGATTATTTTTTGCTTATTGACTGATCTTGGCACCCTTGCCAAAATTAATTAGGCCATCTTCTGCAATGGCCGCTGCCCCTCCCCTCGCAAAGCTGGATCTTTCCTGGTTGCTGTCTAGGTGTGAATCTCTGGCATGAGAGTTTTTTTCAGTCTGCTGGACTTTGTGTGGGTGAGGGGGGAACACCCGTCTTGCTGTATGGGCTGTTTCTGTTTTCAGTTCCCTTTCCCTCTGAGGGGAGGGTAGATCCATCCAGCCAACTTTCTGGCTTTCACATCCACCAGCGCTTCTGCCTAGATCTATGCTGACAGCCCCAGCTCTGGCCAAAGTTGCTGTTCTGCCCTGTTCAGGCAGCTTGCTGAGGCTTTTCAGCCCAGTGAAGATATCCTGATCTGTGGGTTGTAGAGGGGTTTGGTGGAGAGCTGTATATGAACTGAAGTCCCACAGTGGGAGATCCCTCAGTCCTCCAGTCAGTTGCATGCACCTCCTGGGTGGGGCAGTGCTCTGCCTTGTCTTAACTTGCCCTATTTGGTTTATACCCACTGTCCAACCAGACCCACCAAATGAACCTGGTACCTCATTTGGAATTGCAGAGACCACTCCATTTCTGCATCTCTGTCACTGGGAGCTGCTTGCCAAAGCTGCCTCTCATTTGGCAATCTTGGGATCCCAAAATATATGAGTTTATTTCTGGGCTCTATATGCTAGTACTGTTTCAATTTGGGTAGACTTGTAGTATATTTTAAAATTGAGAAGTATGAATCCTCAAACTTTATTGCTCTTTCTCAAAAATTTTTTGAGGGGATCGATCCAAGATGGCCGTTTAGGAACAGCTCAGGATTGCAGCTCCCAGTGAAAGCACAGAGGGTGAGTGGACGCCGCATTTTTATTCCCCACAGACTAGGAAATTCCCAGGTGGAGAAGCCCCACAGGCGTGGCTGTTTCGGCCAGCAGGGCTGTGTGGGCCGGTGCGGCTGCTTTGTCAGCGCCCCAGCGCAGCGGTTTTCCATACAAAATACACTGGTCCGGGTGCCCTTTTGGCTGGTGATCGGAGCCACGGGAAATCACCCATTCATCTGTTTGAAAAAGGGACTGAACAGGGAACCAGGACAGTAGATTCCAGGGCAAAAGAAGCACCAGGAATCTCAGTGCCGCTGTTTAAGCCAGCGCAGTGAGTTGCAGCACAGGAAAACACACAGATCCCGGCGACTCTTCAACAGGTGACTGCAACACCAACTTGAAAAAAAAAAAAAAACAACGCTCTGAGGCAGGGAGCCAGGCGATCAGGCTCTGGTGGTCCCACCCCAACAAAAGAACAGTAATCAGAAACTCTGGATTGAGAGTTTCACAGCAAGCGCAGCTGAACCCGGGACGGTCCAGCTCTGTGGGGGTGGGGCATCCACCATTACAGAGGCAGCCCACCACTACGGAGGTAGTCAGCCAATGCTGAGGCAGCCTGCCGTTGCCAAGGCAACCCGCCATTACAGAGAGTCCACCAATACAGAGGTGGGCCACCATTGCCTAGGCAGTTCTAATTACACCCATATAAACAGGACTGCAGGGAAGTTCACTCGGCAGCACAGCAGCTCAGCAAAGCCTCTATAGGCAGACAGTGACTAGGCTGCCTCCTTGCTGGGCAGGGCAGCTCTGAAGGAAAAAAAAAGAAGACAGCAGCACAACGGAAACTCATAAATAAAGCTCTAAATCCCTGTGACAGAGCACCTGGGAACAAAAAGCGGTTATGAGTTCTGCTGCAGCAGACCTAAAAGTACCTGCCCAGCATCTCTGAATGAACAACGGCGCTCACAGCTGAACATTTAAACTCCTATAAAGAACAGACTGTCTCCTCAAGCAGCTCCCTGACCCCTGTATATCCAAAGAGCCACTACATAAAGGAGAGATCAGACTGACACTTGGAGGGTATCCTTCTGGGACAAAGATAGCAGAAGAAGAAAACTGGTGGCAACTCTTACTGTTCTGCAGCTGCTGCAGGTGATCCCCAGGCAAGCAGGGCCTGGAGTGGACCTCAGCAGACCTACAACAGAGGGGCCAGACTGTTAGAAGGAAAACTAAGAAACAGAAATAACCTCATCATCAACAAACAGAACGTCCACTCAGAAACCCAATCTGAAAGCCAGCAACTACAAAGACAACAGGTGGATAAATCCATAAAGATGGGAAGAAATCAGCACAAAAAGGATGAAAACACCCAAAACCAGAACACCTCTCCTCCTACAAGGGATCACAACTCCTCACCAGCAAGGGAACAAGGTTGGATGGAAAACTAGTGTGATGAAATGACAGAATCAGACTTCAGAAGGTGGGTAGTAAGAAACTTCTGTGAACTAAAAGAACATGTTCTAACCCAATGCAAAGAAACTAAGAACTTGAAAAAAGATTTGACGAAATGCTAACGAGAATGGACAAAATAGAAAGGATTACAAGTGAACTGAAGGAGCTGAAAAACACAACACAAGAACTTCGCGAAGCCTGCACAAGTTTCAACAGCCGAATTGACCAAGCAGAAGAAAGGATAGCAGAGGTCAAAAATCAACTCAATGAAATAAAATGGGAAGGCAAGAATAGAGAAAAAAGGGTATAAAGGAATGAACAAAGTCTCCAAGAAATGTGGGACTATGTGAAAAGACCTAATCTACGTTTGATAGGCGTACCTGAATGCGACCAAGAGAATGAATCCAAGCTGGAAAATACTCTTCAGGATATTATCCAGGAAAACTTCCCTAACAAGGCAGGCAAACATTCAAGTCCAGGAAATACAGAGAACACCACAAAGATATTCGTCAAGAAGAGAAACCCCAAGGCACATAATCGTCAGATTCACCAGGGTTGAAATGAAGGAGAAAATACTAAGGGCAGCCAGAGAGAAAAGTCGGTTTACACACAAAGAGAAGCCCATCAGACTCACAGCAGATCTCTCAGCAGAAAACCTACAAGCCAGAAGAGAGTGGGGTCCAATATTCAACACCCTTAAAGAAAAGAACTTTCAACCCAGAATCTCCTATCCAGCCAAACTAAGCTTTATAAGTGAAGGAAAAATAAAATCCTTTGGGAACATGCAAGTACTCAGAGATTTCATCACCACCAGGCCTGCTTTACAAGAGCTCCTGAAAGAGGCTCTACACATATAAAGGAACAGCCAGTACCAGCCACTCCAAAAACATGCCAAATGGTAAAGAGCATCAACACAATGAAGAATCTGCATCAACTAATAGGCAAAACAGCCAGCTAGCACCAAAATGGCAGTATCAAATTCACACATAACAATATTAACCCTAAATGGAAATGGACTAAATGCCCCAATCAAAAGACACAGACTGGAAAATTGGATAAAAAGCCAAAGCCCATTGTTGTGCTGTATCCAGGAAACCCATCTCATAAGCAAGGATACACAAAGGGTAAAATAAAGGGATGGAGGAAGATTTACCAAGCAAATGGAGAGCAAAAAAAAGCAGGAGTTGCAATTCTCATCTCTGATAAATTAGGCTTTAAAGCAACAAAGATCAAAAGAGACAAAGAAGGACATTACATAATGGTAAAAGGATCAATGAAACAAGAAGAGCTAACGATCCTAAATATATATGCACCCAGTACAGGAGCACCCAGTACAGGAGCACCCAGATACATAAGGCAAGTTCTTAATGACTTACAAAGAGACTTAGACTCCCACACAATTATAGTGGGAGACTTTAACACCCCATTGTCAATATTAGATAGATCAACCAGACAGAAAATTAGCAAGGATATCCAGGACTTGAACTCAGACCTGGACCAAGCAAACCTAATAGACATTTACAGAACTCTCCACCCCAAATCCACAGAATATACATTCTTCTCAGCACCACATCGCAACTACTCTAAAATTGACCACATAATTGGAAATAAATCACTCCTCAGCAAATGCAAAAGAACGGAAATCATAACAGTCTCTCAGACCACAGTGCAATCAAGCTAGAACTCAGAATTCAAAAACTAACCCAGAACCACACAGCTTCATGGAAACTGAACAACTTGCTCTTGAATGTTAACTGGATAAACACTGAAATGAAGGCAGAAATAAAGATGTTCTTTGAAACCAACGAGAATGAAGACACAACATACCAGAATCTCTAGGACACATTTAAAGCAGTCTCTAGAGGAAAATATATAGTAATAAGTGCCCACATGAGAAGCAAGGGGAGATCAAAAATTGACACTCTATCATCAAAATTGAAAGAGCTAGAGGAGCAAAATCAAAAAAATTCAAAACCTAGTGCAGCACTGTTTACAATAGCAAAGACCTGGAACCAACCCAAATGCCCATTGATGATAGACTGGACAGGGAAAATGTGGCACATATACACCATGAAATATTATGCAGCCATCAAAAACAATGAGTTTGTGTCCTTTGTAGGGACATGGATGAACCTGGAAACCATCATTCTCAGCAAACTGACAGAAGAGCAGAAGATCAAACACCACATGTTCTCACTCAT
>NW_016107415.1:956860-960384 GCF_001604975.1 Cebus imitator
ACAGTGGGGGTGGGGAGTTGGGGAGAGCTAGCAAGGGGAGAGATGCCAGATGTAGGTGATGGGGAGGAAGGCAGCAAGTCACACTGCCACGTGTGTACCTATGCAACAATCTTTCATGTTCTTCACATGTACCCCAAAACCTAAAATGCAATAAAATAAACAAATGGAAAAAAAAAAGAAAATGGACAAAGGATCTAAATAAATATTTATCCAAATAAGATACACAAATGGCCAATAAACATAAAGTAATGATGTTCAACATTATTAGTTATCAGTGAAATGGAAATAAAAACTACAATGAGATGTTACTACAAAACCATGAGGATGGCTAAAACAAAAAAAGTAAGGTAATAACAAGTGTTGTTGAGAATGTGGAGAAATTTAAACCCTCATAAACTTCTAGTGGGAATGTAAAATTGTGCAACCACTTTGGAAAATGGTCTATAAGTTCCTCAAATGATTAAACATAGAGTTACCAGATGACCTAGGAATTTCACTGCTAGGTATATACTAAAGAGAAAATAAAACATAACTCCACAGAAATATGTACTTAACTGTGTATAGCAGCATTATTCATAACAGCCAAAAAGTGCAAATAATCACCTAGGATTGGATTCATTCTATCAAATGGAAGAATGGATAAATAAAATGTGCTATATTCACATAATGGGCTATTACTCAGCTATAAGAAGGATGAAGTACTGATAAATGCTACAACATGGATGAACCTTATGGTAAGGAAAAAAAAGCCAGTCACAAAAGACCACATATTACATTATTCTACTCATATGAAAATCCAGGATAGAGAAATCTGTAAAGACAGAAGGTAAATTAATGGTTGCTTAGGGTGGATGGTAGTGGCAAGGGGTAGAGTGGTGATTGCTAAATGTTATAAGTCTTCTTTTTGAGGTGATGTAAGTGTCCTAAATTTGACTGTAGTGTTTGTTGCACATATCTATGAATATACCTCTCAACCCCCCCAAAAAAAAATTTTGACTATATGAGGTATCTGGTGTTCTATATGAATTTGAGGATCAATTTTTCCATTTCTGAAAAGAAGAAAAGAAAAAATGGCTATTGGGATTTTGATAGAGATTTCATTGAATGTACAGATTACTTTGAGAAGTATTGACATATTTACATAGTTTTCCAATCCGTGAATGCAGAGAATCTTTTCATTTACTTAGGTTTTTCTTAACTTATTTAAGGAACGTTTCATAGCTTTCAGTGTACAGGTACAGGTCTTTCATTTAGTTAGGTATTTTATTCTTTAGATTTTATTATAAATAAAATTGATCTTAACTTCTGTTTGGACTGTTTACTGCTACCATACAACAACACAATCAATTTTTTGTGTTAACGTTATACCTTGCAAGTTTACTGAATTTATTTATTTATTTTTTGCACTTATAGTTGTGTGTACTTGTGTATATGTATGGGGGTGCTTTAGGATTTTAAATACATATGTATGTATATATACATCTATGTATATATGTATGTATACATATATATGTATATGTAGTATATACATATGTCCATGTGTATGTGTATGCATAATCATTTTCCATTAAAATTAAAAGAGTTTCACTTCTTTCTTTACAATTTGGATGACTTTTATTTTGTTTTCTTACCCATTTGTTCTGGCTAGCATATCTGGTATAAAGTTGAGTAGCAGTAGTGAAAGTGGCTATCATTCTCTTGTTCTGATTTTAGAAGATAATAATCCTTTAGTCTTCACCATCTAGTGTGACACTAGTTATGGGTCTTTTATAATGTTCTTTGGTAGATTGAAGAAATTTCTTGTATTCCCATTTGCCAAGTATTGGTACTACAAAAACATGTTGAATTTTGTCAAATAGCTTTCTGCATTGAGACAGTCATTTCTTTTAATCCTTCATGTCACTAATGTATTAGGTTATTAGTTTTTATGTGTATTAGTTTTTCTATGTATTAGTTTTTATATGTTGAAATATTCTTATGCTTCTGGGATAAATATCTCATGGTCATGGTGTATAATTTCTTTGACATAAATTCCATCTACTAGTTTCATTTTTATTTATACATACAAATTATACATATGCATAGGGAACAAATGATATTTTGATACATGCATACAATGTGTGATAACTGAATCAGGATACTTGGGATATCCATCAAGCATATCATTGTTGAGGATTGAAAAGATTCTAAATTTTCTTTTCTAGCTATTTTGAAATACACAATAAATTACTGATGACTATATAATCACACTAGTGTGGTAAAAACACTAGAACTTGTTTTTTCTATCTAACTGTATATTTGTACACATTAACCAGCTCTTCTTCATTCTCACTTTCTTCATTACTCTTTCCATCCTCTGGTAAACACCATTTGACTTTCTTCCTCCATAGTTCAACATTTTTAGCTCCTGCATATCAGTAAGAACATATAATATTTGCCCTTCTGTGCTAGGCTTAGTTCGTTTAACATAATTTCTTTTAGGCTCACCTGTTTCTCCAAATGACAGGATTTTGTTCTTTTTCTGGCTGAATATTTAATATTTCATTATGTATATGTCACATTTTCTTTATCAATTTATACATTGATACACACTTAGGTTGATACCCTTCAATTTTTCCCCAGTCAGTATGTTGTTAGCTGTGAGTTTGTAATATACGATCTTTAACGTTTTGAGTTATTTTCCTTTTATACACACTTTGTTATGCACTTTTAACAAGAAAGGACTTGAATTTTATCAAACTCATTTTTGCATCTCTTGAGATACTCATATGATTTTTTCCTTTATTCTATTGATATGGTGTATAACATTTATTGATTTCCATGTGCTGAACTGTCCTTGCATCACTGGTGTTAATCCTACTTGATAATGGTGTATTATCTGTTTGTGTGTCATTGAATTTGGCTTGTGGTATTTTGTTGAGGGCCTTTACATCCATGTTCATTAGGGGTATTGGCTTGTACTTTTTTTTTGTATCTTTGTCTAGTTTTGGTATCTTGGCAATTCTTTCCTTACATAATGACTTAAAAAATTTTTCTTTATTTCATTTTCTTAGAATGTTTTAAGAAGAATTGCTATTCATTTTTCTTATAAGTTTGTTAGAATTTGGTGGTAAAGCCATCTGGTTCTGGGTTTTTGTTGTTGTTGTTGGGATACATTTATTACTGATTCAGCCTTGTTACTTGTTACTTATTCCATCTGTTCAGATTTTCTATTTCTTCCTGGTTCAGCCTTGGAAAGTTATATGTGTCCAGGAGTTTACCCATATCTTTTAGGTTTTAGAATTTGTTGGTGTGCTGTAACGTTCATAATAGTCTCTAATGATCCTTTGTATTTCTGTGGTGTCTGTTATAATGTCTCCTTTTTAATTTCTGAATTTATATTCTTGGGTTTTCTCTTTCTTTCTTAGTCTAGGTAACAATTGTCAATTTGTTCTACCTTGACAAAAATCCCACTTTATGTTTTGCTGATATTTTGGTTTTTATTGTTTTAGTCGTGTTTTTTTTTTTTTTTTTTTTTTTTTTTT
>NW_016107415.1:960401-1112821 GCF_001604975.1 Cebus imitator
TCTCTGTCTCTCTCTCTCTCTCATGTTTTTGGAGACAGGGTCTTTTCCTGTCACTAGGCTGGAGCGCAGTGGTGCAATCTGGGCTCACAGAAGTCTCTGCCTTCAGGGTTTAAGTGATTCTCCTGCCCTAGCCTCCCAAGTATCTCAGACTACAGGTGTACACCACAACACCCAGCAAATTTTTGTATTTTTAGTAGAGAAAGGTTTTGCCATTTGCCCAGGCTGATCTTGAACTCCTGGGCTCAGCAATCCCCCCACCTCAGCCTCTCAAAGTGCTATGATTAAGGCTTGAGCCACTGCACCTTGACATATCTTTCATTTAGTTCTGCTCTGATTTTTATTTCTTTTTTTTCTACTAATTTAGGGTTTTGTTTTTTCTTGCTTTTCTAATTCCTTGAGATGCATAATTAGGTTGTTCATTTGAAATATTTCTACGTTTTTGATGTAAGCATTTATTGCCACAAACTTTCCTCTTAGCACTGCTTTTGCCACATTCTATGGGTTTGGATATTTTGTATTTCCATTTTTATTTGTTTTAATAAATCTTTTGCTTTTTTCTTAATTTTCTCCTTAATTTTTTTCTTGACCCAATTGTAATTCAGGAACACTTTAATTTTCACGCATGTGTATGGTTTTGAAACTTCCTTATTTTATTGATTTCTAGTTTTATTCTATTGTGGTCTGTGAAGATATTTAACATAATTTTGATTTTTAAATATTTGCTGATACTTGCTTTATGGACTAACAAATGGTCTTCTATTCTGGAAAATGTTCTACATGCTAATAAGTGTATCTATTCTGAAGCTTCTGGATAAAATGTTCTGCAAATATCTGTTAGGTCCATTTGATCTATAGTGTAGTTTAAATTAGATTCCTCTATATGAATTTGCTGTCTCAGTGATCTGTCTAATGCTGAAAATTTGGTGTTGAAGTCCATTGCTTTTGTTATTTTGGAGTCTATCACTCTCTTTATCTCTAATATTTGCTTTATATATCTGGGTGCTCTAGTTTTGAATACATAAATTCAAATTACATATTTATAATAAACATATTTTTATATATAATTTAATACATAATTTAATTTAAACATAATTATAATTTAAATACATATATTCAAATTATATATTCATAATTGTTATACCATTTGCTTAATTGATTGCTTTATCATTACATAGCTTTCTTTGTTCTATATTTTTATACTTGAAGTCTATTGTATCTAATGTAAGTATAGCTACTTTTGCACACTTTTGGTTTTCATTTGTGTGGACTATCATTATCCATTTCTTCATTTTCAATCTATGTGTGCCTTCTTAGGTGACATTAGTTTCTCATAGGGAGTGCACAATTGGATCTTCTTTTTTAAAATTTTTCTTATTTAACTATAGCTTTTATTTGGAGAATTTAAACTGTTTACATACAAGGTTGTTATTGATTGGTGAGAATTACTCCTTTCATTTAATTAATTGCTGTGTGATTGTTTTCTGTATTCTTTATTTCTTTCTTCCTCTCTCATTGCTTATTTTTGCTATTCGGTGCCGTTTTGTAGTGATACTGTTTTCTTTCTCTTTCTTATTTAAATATCTGCTCTTCCAGTAAGTTTTGTACTGTATGCCCCTCTCTATTTTAAAACTGAATGTTACTTTGGAGACCAGCATAATTATTTCCTCCTATAATTGACTTGATTTTTTTTATAATTGCTTCAAGGGTTCTTTCTGTGTCTCTGAACTTCATTAACTTGAAAAGCATATATTTCTTCCATATACTATTTATGGATTTTTAAAATTGTTGTAAATGCACATAATATAAAATTTACCAACTTAACCATTTTTTAATGTGTGGTACAAAAGTGTTAACTATATACACATTGTGGCCTGTCAGGTTTTTAGAACTTTTCTTCTTGCAAATATGAAACCTTAAACTCATTGAACAACTCCCATTCCCTCAATTTCCTCCAGGCTCTGACAATTTTTATTTTACTTTCTGTTTCGAAGAATTTAACTATTTTAGAATCCACATGTAAGTAGAATCATGCAATAGTTTTCTCTTTGTAACTTACTTATGTCACTTACCATAACGTCTTCAAGACTTATCCATTTAGCAGAGTATGATAGGATTTTTTTTAAGGCTGAATAATATTTCATTACATGTACATATACCATATTTTCCTTATCCATTTCTCAGTCTATGGACATTTAGTTGACATCAACCTCTTGGCTATTGTGAATAATGCTGCAATAAACATTGACAGGCATATATCTCCTTGAGATCCTGTTTTTAACTTTTTGGATATTTACTCAGAGATAGATTTGCTAGATCATAGCATTTCTATTTTTAATTTTTTGATGAAATTCTATACTATTTTCCCTGGTGGCTATGCCATTTTACATTCCCACCAATAGTTTACAAGGATTTCAATTTCTCCACACTGGCAACATTTGCTATTTTCTGTTTTGTTGTTATTATTGTTTCACATTTACCATCCTAACAGTATAAGATGATATCTCATTGCAGTTTTTATTTTCATTTCCATAATAATCAATGATGTTGATGGTCTTTTTATATACCTATGGCTATTTGTATATCTTCTTTGGAGAAATGTCTAGTCTATCTAAGTCTTTTGCCTATTAACAAATTAGGTTAATAGATTTTTGTTGTTGAGTTATAACAATTTTTAATACAAGTCGAATATCTCTAATTCAAAAATATAAAATTTGAAATACTCCAACTGAAACTTATTGAGCACCACCATAATGCTCAAAGAAAATGCTGATTTACAACTTTATGTATTTCAGAATTTTGGATAAGGGATACTAAAACTATATATTCCATACATTAACTCTTCTTCAAATAGGTGGTTTGCAAATATTTTTTCCTATTCTGTAGAATGCGTTTTCATCCTGTTGATTGTTTCCTATGTTGTGCAGAAGTTTTTAAGTTTGTTCATTTGTCTATTAGGGCTTTCTTTTCCTATTATTGTGGGGTCATATCCAAAAATCATCATGATGTTCAATGTCATAAAGATTTCTCCTATATTTAGATCTAGAAATTGTAAAGTTTCAGATGTTACATTTGGATTCTTACTTGATTTTTAATTTTTACATGTGGTATAAGATAAGGATCCAATTTTACTATTTTGCAGGTGGATATCTCTTTTTCCCAACACAATGTGTTGAAAAGACCATTCTTTTTTCATTGTGTGGCTTGGAACCCTTACAAAGTTATTTGATTATGTATGCAATATTTGTTTCTGGGCTCTATTTTCTGTTCCATTGGTCTATTTCTCTTTATAACAATACTATACAATTTTGATTACTACAGTCTTATGGTATATTTTGATATCAAGAAGTGTGATATCATGGCACTTATTTTTTCAAAATTGCTTTTTTTATTCAGAGTTCTTTGAGGTTCTATAGAATTTTATTATGTTTTTCTATTTATGTCAAAAAAATGCCAGTTGAATTTTGGTGGGGCATTGCATTAAATCTGTAGGTCAATCTGGTTAGTATAGATATTTTAATAAGACCATTTTCCAATCCATGGAAAATCCATGGATGTGTAACGTTTTCCCATTTACTTGTGTATTTAATTTCTCTCAACAACATTAAAAAATTTTTGTTTTATAAGTCTTTTGTCTCCTAGGTTTAATTTATTCCTTAGTATTTTGTTCTATTGATGCTACTGTAAATGACATTGTTTCCTTAATTTCCTTTTTGTATAGTTCATTGTTAGTGTATAGAAAAACAGCTATTTGTGTTTTGATTTTTGTATCATCCAACATTTCTGGATTCATTTAGCAGTTCTAACTGGTTTGTGTGTATGAGTGTGTGTGTGTGTGTGTGTGTGTGTGTCTGTGCGCCTGTGTGCGTGTGTGTGTGTGTTTGGAATTTTCTGTGAATAACATGTCTTTTGAAGATACCATTTGATGTTTAATTTTACTTTTTTCTATTGTTGCATTTCAGTTTATTTTATTATCTAATTGCTCTGGCTAGGATTTTCGGTACTATATTAAATAGAAGTGCTGCTTTCTGTGTTGATCTTTTGTCTGTTTTTTCTTGATTTATTCATTTTAATCGCACCTGATGTAATCTTTGAGTCAACTGGTTAAATTTCATTTTTATCCAGGAATCTTTTATTTAATAATGTGTTTATAAATGCTTTCAGTTTTATTCCTTTGGTTCATTTAAAAATACACACACACACACACACACACAATCATGGCAAAGGGAAAGACCTCTTTTCTCTTTCTGCCCTCAGCATTTCCTCCCCCCAATTTCCCTCTTTACTATGTTCAACCAAGAAATTATCTCTGTCTGATTCTGGCAGGAGTAAGTAGATGACCTCTGGTCAAATTCAATCATATGGAGTAAAAAACAATCACTGGCAGATACAAGGGAAGGGATTCAAATTAGCAGTATTACATGAAACTCTAGTTGAGTAATGAAGACATTTTAAAGGTTTTATAAAAAGTTGCAGAATTTTTCAAATCCTATTTATTATTAGGTTATCTCTGTGTCTGTCAATTACTTCAAACAATAATCCTTGATCCACTTCCCTATCATGAGCCAGTTTGATCCTTGTAGCCCCACTGGAATGCAGCTCCCTGACATCAACATTAGTTTAAAAATTGGTTGGCAGTAGGCCTGGGGCTTCTATCTTCTTATCATGTATGGATTTGGTTTCTCTTTCACATTATGAGAGTCATTTATCTTTATTTATTTATTTTTTGAAGAACAGATATGTATTTTAGATATTTTAAAAATATATCTCCCAAGCTTTATTAGGAACAACATGAAGGAGGTATTCTATGATAATACTTAAAGTGTGAAACTATCTTAATTGGTAATTCTGATTAGTGTTTCTTATCAACCACACACATATTGTACGTTTATCTATGGTAAGATAAATTGCTTAGACTTTGGTGTCTGATTTAGTCACTGTGAAATTTTCAAATGTCAAAAATATTTCAAAAAGAAATGATTATAATTCACTCAGATTTTAATGCTCTACTACATATATAGTTAAGTAATGTAAAATATTGATGGCAAAGAAGAATATTGTCATTTTATGCTTTTTTTTGTATTTTGTTTACCTATGGTTATATATCTAGAATTGTAATATTGTTATGGATCATTATAAATCATATTCTCAAGCATCTTAGACAATGGATTATCAAAGTTGATTAATTTCCCATTTAAATAAACTGTTTTAATCTTTCATCATTATACATCACAGCCACCAACTAAATAATTAGAATCTGTTTTTGTAGGATAGGTATCTTTAAGATTTAAGATAATTCCACCCTATCCCACATTCCAGGGTTTTATAGCACAGTTTAATCTGTATTTAATTGTCAACTATATTATTTACTATGTGGCTTTGTAAAAATAACATATAAATGGCTTTTCCAGTTTCTCCTCTGATACTTGCCTCAAGGTGTTGATGAACTTGTTAGTATGTTTCAAGAAAGTATCAGGCACATCCTAAGTGTTCAATAAGTATTTTTATTTCTTTAGTTTTTAGTTATTCTCAGGGTCAACTTTAATCCTAATAAAAAAAAATGAGTTATGCCTACTTGATATGAGTTTTAAAATTTTATGTTCATTATATTTTATTTTCTTAACCTGCCTTTCATATGATTACTTCTATTTTTTGACTTATTTTTTAAAAAAGCTCATGAGCTTGAGAAATGTTCAGTATGTCCTAAAAATAACTACAACAAAAATATCCCTATATTTCAATTTATTTGAGAAAGATTTGGTTCTATAAGGGAAATAAACAAGATAGCTAAAGATCGTGAGTTAAAGTTTTTTGTGTTCTCTTACAGTATATAGTGTATAAAAGAGACAATTAAAATAGGAAGACAATGAAAATTTTTACACGTGAAAAATACCTAAAGAAATATTGCTGTAAAAGAATATAAAACGCATTGCTATTATAAATTAACATCCACAAAAATATGTTTTTGCATTCAATTATAATTTAAGCATTTAAAATTTTTTAAATTACGATTCCTATTTTTATTGTTAACTACAAGGGTAATTTAAAATCATTGATCTTTTATCTGGCTTAAGATTGCTTTATTTAATAATTTTACATTAATTCATGATTACATTGAGAATTTACATTTGTTCTTTAACCATTATGAAGTTTCCATTTTTTCTAAAGGATAAAGGAAAGGAAATATTGTTGCTCTATCAAGTGATTATCTCAGGAATGTGGTTGCAACCAGCTGAGTGAACATTCTGAGTGTTGAGTTTTCCACTTCAGAATACTCTGTGATTTGTTTTAAAATGCACATGTATGAGGTTATTCCAACATATGTTGAATTGGAGTTTTGGAGTAGAGCCCATGAATTGAAAACTTACGTCAGGCTCCCAAGTGCTTTTTCTGCATAATGACATTGAGAGCACTAGGTCTATTCCAATCCACAAATAGAACAATAGATTGCTTCTGAGACATGGCATTACTATTATTATTATTTTCCTAAAATATTCTACCACAGGACTATAGCTATTTTCGCAGTTTCACTATTTTGGAGTGGGTTTTAATACATGCACAATCATTTAACAGAAAATCAGAAGTTTAAATTGAAACCCATAACCCCACATTCTTTTCAATAGATACTTACGTTAATGAAGAATATAAAAAGCTCACACTTCTTTTAGGGTTTTATTATCTGCTCCTATGATAGTCTGTACTTTGAAATATCTCATTTAATGGATAGATTCACTAATTATTTGTCATTTAAGATAACAGAGAAGCAGGATTGCATAGTGTCTCAGTCAGTATTTCCATCTGGAAATTAAATACCCCCAGTTCTTAAAATACTAACTGTGCCATATGTGTGATTTTCTAAAAGATACATAACTTCTTTAAATCTCACTTTACTCATCTAGAAAATGGAGTAACTGTTCAGAAAGGACTCACATATAAATTTACATAGAAAGTCCTAGTTATGAAAAATTCATGATTCAGAATAAACCATATTATTCCTAAGGACTTCACTCAATATTTGGGTAAAAATATGTTGCAAAGTTTAAAGACAAAAATGAAACACTGTTTGATATAAATAGCAATTGATCATGTGATCCACAGAGAAGCCCTGTGAGGGATTTCATGTGCAACTGAATCAAGGCCAGGCCAGGGAGGTGGATACAGAAACCTAAGATCATTTTAGTATCATTCTAAGAATGTTGCTTTTCAGATCCAGGCAAACTTTCTATTTTATCACAGGCTTTCAAATAATTGTGGCAAATAAGCATGACCATGGTTTTGTTGTTTAAAAAATTCAGACCCATTTTTTAAATGAGACACAGCATTATAAACTTTCAGTACTTTTATCAGCAACTCCTGACCCATTGAGGATTTCTTAATGAACTAATTGTTAGGCATGCAAAAATGTTTACTTCTTACTTTAAGTGTTGCACTCTGCAACTAGGCAGGCATAATCATGTTTGAGCAGATCGATTATGCTGTTTTGTAGTGAAGCTTGAGTCAATTAAAGACCAGAGTTTTATAGCAAGCCATGATAATTTCTCTTTTAAAGCATGCTTTCTGAAAATATGAAGGAAGAGGAGGGAGACAATTAGGAGAAAGGAGAGGGAGAGAAAGAGAGAGAGAGAGCATAAATTAACATTAAAACAAGGTATGTTAGCAATATTAGCCACTGTGAGATATCTTTTAGGTTTTGCCTTTTCTAAACCAAACAATTAAAACCATCATAAATATTTATCTCTAAATATTGTATAGAACATAACATTCGAATTCTGGCTAAAACATAATTTACTTCTGGAAAGACTACAACAGCCTATTAAAATGGAGAGTGAAGTTTTATGGGTACCCACCCCTTTGCTAATCCACTATGTCACCACACATTGATTATGAGGGTCAAAACAGTAAGTTATTTCTTCAGTTTGCATGTGGCTTTTCTGGATCTTTTTGTTTCACATTACACTTCCTCTACTTTATTTATTTTCCACTCTTGGCATTAGGCATTCCCTAGATACTCATTATGCCACTAAGAAAAATGAATATAATTGAGAAATGAAGTTAGAGTCTGCAGTTGCTTCCTTCCCATCTATCAACTCTATCCCCTACTTCTGTACATGGCCAAAGAGCTTAATTTGTCATGATTCTCAAGTTCTCCAGCAACCCAATGAACCTTACATAATATATTAATCTAACTAAATATAATTATAACATCTTGGTCTTTTAAATAACATGTCAGAGTATAAAGCTACATAGTACCATAAACTTATGACAACAGGAGAAATAGAAAAAACGGTACCTGCAACAAAGATTCCTGTGTATTATCTCTTCATATCATTTTCACTCTCAATATATTTTTTAAAAAATTACTCAAATACTGAGTTTTCAAGTGACAATTCATAGTATAAATAAGTAGTTACATGTTTTTATTGTGAAATTAAATACATTTTTCCTAAATAGTGTTGCCAGATAAAATGCAGAGTGCCTAGGTAAATTTTACCTTCAGATAAAACTATGAATACTTGTCTTCATAAAAGAATATTCCAATTACTGTATGGAACATAGGTATCAAACATATTTGTTATCTATTTGATATTCAAATTTTACTGAGTGTCCAATGTTTGTTTATGTTCTGGAATCCCTTAATAGGGGTTACATAAAATCAGTGTGTTTTCTCTACTTTAGAGATGAAATTAGTTCTCTCTCCTCTCAGTTGTTGTTTCTGGACCATTTTTCTCCTCTCCAAAATCAAATAAGGGAGAGAAAAAAAAAATCTCTTTAAATACATCCCCTTTAGGCACAACTATTTTCTTCCCTACTAGTAAAATATAATCTTCTGATCTATTATAGTTCACAATAATCATTTTAAATTCAAAACGTCATAATCTTCCCACATTTCATTCTTCGATTTGGTTGCTTGACTTACAGCCTCAGTTTTCTGATGAGTTTAAGGAAATTTATTATTTTCAGAGTGGTTTAAAGTGATCTCTTTCAAAACCAGGGCTTTGAAACTGGGGTTTTATTATTTTTAGTTTACAACAGCAATTTTGCAAGTAAGTATATACTCATAAATTTTCAAAAAAGTATGCCATCAAACTTTTGGATATTGCCCATCTGATAGGTGAAAAATATCTCATAGTATTTTTGTTAGGATTATATTAAATTTATAAATGAACAAAGGGATAAATTGGTATTTTGACCTTTAGTCTTCTATTTTGAATAAAGATTTTCTATCTGTGTAATCCTATGCTAAAGTATTCCTTTCCTCTCTCTCTCTCTCTCTCTCTCTACACACACACACTCACACACACACACACACACACACACACTCACACATATATACATCAATAATTTTTTTCCTATGGAGGTTTTTAAAAACTTTTTTCTGTTAACCTTTGTACTATTATATCAAGGATAATGCAGATATTTTATCTTTTATTTTTGATGATAAATCCATTTTCCATTGCTATTCCATTAATAGTATTAAAATTAGGAGCCTCTTATTCCCTTTCCGTGCCCTCACCTCCAAAGCTCATTTAACTTAATATCTTGTTATTTTTAGTTAATACTTATAAGGTTCTTAGAGAGCTCATTTAACTTTGTATTTGTCATCTTCACACCTCATTCTAGTTTTTATGTATACATCAGAAAATAATATATTCATTATACACTGTTCTGTCTCCCTGTTGGCCATTACATTGCCTTGGTTCTATAAGTGAAATATATTTAATGTGCACCACCATTATTTTAATCTCTCATCATTCACTGTTTGTCTGAAGCTTCTAGAAGATTCTTGAGAAAAGTTTCACTTTTATATTATCTGAGTTATCTTATGTCAGTAAGTTTTTTCCCAGCCTTTATATTTAAAGTCATGTTTTACTGACTATAAATCTTCAGATACAATTATAAACCCTTGACAATATTACATATTTGTATTATCTGTTGTCCACTGGAATTGGGCATTTCTGTCAAAATGTCTGTTGAATCCTCAATTTTCTTTTTCTTTTAAGTGACATTGTCGTTATTTGGACAAAATATATACTTTTTCTTTCTCTTTCAATCACAAATGTGATTACTAGAATGTATTTCAAGGCTGGCAATTCTGCTTTGATTTCCCAGGTAAGCAGTGTGCCCTCTAAATATGTGGGTTTATGTAAGTTTAAATTTATTTTAGAAATAATAAGACAATAGTATTTAAACTCATTTACAATAACACTTATTTAATTTTATTATATTATACTAAATTTAAATTATTTCATTGCTTTGATTTTTTTTATTTGGTGAGCCAGAGTATACACATATTGTAGATTTCCTTAAGTTCTTTGAGCTTCTTTGTAAAGTTAGAAGGTATTTTTACCAGTTTTGCAGATTTGTATTTGAGTATGCTTTCATTTACTGTTGTATTATAATGTTGATTCTTACAATAATGTAGAGTAAACTTGCAGGAGATTTAAAAACAGTCCTTTATTGTTGCACAGTTTTCACACATACTTTTTGTGCTTTTAGTAGGGAAAGACATAACAAATAATCTTTCCATTTGCATAATTTGGCAATTCCTTCTTCTCTTTGTTTTGTAAAATGACAAAAACATTCCCTCCTACTTTCTGAAATTTTCCTCCACTGTTTTCCTGTTGCACTTTACACTTCCTCTTTTCTTTGTCCTTGTTCTGACATACTTAGTTCTTACTCTAAATGGAATCTTCACCGATTTTTTTCTTCAGAAGAACAACTTCTCCTTTCTTTATTATAGAAAGGATATTTAAATGATTGGTTTCCAAAGTTCCTAAGACTCAGATGTCTTGAGCATCTTCAAACCGTATCATAGTCAACCGCATATCCTTTGACGTGAATTTAAGGATTCATGGTTATTCTGCTGTTCCCAGACAAGCCTGCCATGTTTTATAGTAAGTACCTACTAATAACTGCGTGTATTATGATCCTTATAATTGTCTTCACCTTCTGCCACATGTTTGCTTTAGTAAGCAGGTCTTGTAGCTCTTTTTATTCTATGCTTGTGTTTTTGTTCCATGGAATATCTTTATATATATATTGAAAGGATTATTACAACCCAGGTAATTAACGTATCCATCAGGTCACAGACTTACTTTGTTTACTTTTTGTGGTGAGCACAGTTAAGATCTACTCAGTCAGCAAATTTCATGTGCATAATACATATTGACTATGGTACCTTGTTACATAGCAGAACTTCAAAACCTATTTCTCTTCTCTATCTGAAAGTTTGTATCATTTGACCAGCATTTCCCCATTTTACTCCCTTGCCTCGGTCCCTAGAAACTACCATTGCTTTCTATGAGTTTCTCTTTGTTAGAATTTGCACGTAAGTGAAATAATGTAATATGAGATTTGTCTTTTGGTGTGAGGCTTATTCAATTAACATAATGTTCTTTAGGTTTATTCATGTTGTTGCACACACACACACACACACACACACACACGCACCGTATTTTCTTTATTTTTCCTTTGATGGACCCTTAGGTTGATTGGGCAACAGTGGGCGTCCTTGTCTTGTTTCTGATCCTAGATTAAAAGCTTTCAACTTTTCATCATTGAGCATAATGTTATCCATGGATTTGTTATATACGGCCTTTATTGTTTTCAGGTATATTCCTTTTACTCCTAATTTGTTAAGTTTTATAATAAAAATATATGAATGTTTTGAAATGCTTTTTCTGCATCCACTGAGATAATATTATTTTTCCCTTCATTATCTTAATGTGATATATCACATTTATTTGCATATGTCAAGTTTTCCTTGAAACAAGGGGATAAATCCTAGTTGATCATGGTGTATAATGCTTCTAAGGTGCTGTTAAATTCAGATTTATAACCATTTGTTGAGAATATTTGCATCTATGTCAGCAGAAATGTTGGTCTGTAGTTTTCTTTTCTTGTAGCGTCTATGTTTGGCTTTTGTGAGAGAGATGGCAATCTTCTAAAATGACTTTAATAGTTTTACCTCTTCAGGTTTTCGGAAGTGTTTAGAATAGGTATTAGTTGTTACTTAAACATTTAGTAGAATTCAGCATTGAAATCATCAGGTTCTGAGGGTGTTTTTGGTTGTTGTTTTGAGATTTCTGATTACGGATTTAATATCTTCACTTGTAATTGAACTGTTTAGATTTTCTATTTCTTCATTGTTCATTCTTGGCAGTTTGCATGTTTCTTGAAATTTATCCATTGTTTCTGGGTTCTCCTGTTTGCTGACATATAATTCCTATTAGTAGTCTCTTAATTGCATTTCTGTTACATGAGCTGTAATGTCTCTTCTTTGATTAACAGTTTTATTTATTCAAGTACAAGCTAAAGTTTGTCAATTTTTTGTATCTTTTTCAAAATCCAACTGAGTTTTGTCAATTATTTATATTTTTTCTACTTCCAATTTTATTTGTATTTTCCCTGATACTTGTTATTTCTTTTATTCTGCTAACTTTTGATGTAATTTTAAAAGTTGGTTCTTAGAGATTTAAAGTTAGATTGCTTATTTGAGATCTTTCTTTTTTCTTAATGTAAGAATTTATTATTCTAAAGTTTTTTCTTAGAACTGCTTTTGCTGCATTTGATATATTGCAATATATGTTGGTATATTTCATATGTTCCATTTTTATTTCTGTCAATAATTTTTAAAATTTTGCTTTTGATTTTCTCTATAATTCACTGGTTGTTCAAGAATATGTTGTTTATTTTTCACATATTTATACATTTTTAAGTTTTTCACCTGTTGTTGATTCTAGCGTCATTGCATGTGGTTGATAGATATATTGGACATGATTTTAATATTCTTAAATTTATTGGGACTTGTTCCGTAGCCTAACGTGTGATTTCTCATGGAGGTTGTTACATATGTGCTTTAGAAGAATGTGTCTTCTGCTGCTTTTGTCCCCAGGTTTTCTGTGCTAGGCCTGGATCTGCATTTATGGTGAATCAGATACTCAATTGACTGTCCTTTATTTATTCAAAGGATATCTCTTTCCATACTGTGCTTTCCAGGCTTGTGAGAGGAATGATGCAGATAATTTGAAACTATCCTTCCTACAATTTTTAATACATCAGTTTTAATTTCCATGCCCAACTTAGGTATTGTAACATCTTACTACATCCTTTAGCTCTTGTGAAGTAGTTTTGTAAACGGATAATTGTCAAAACTGATGTTTCTCTGAGGAGATAATTGCTGAAAAGTTTTAATCCACCATTTTGCTTACATCACTTTCCTGCCAATTTTGTTTTAGATATTATCTATTAATATCAGTTTTTATTCTACTTATTATCTTCAGATACAGTTTAAAATCCAATACCATTATTTACATTTTCTCACAGTTATAACATTTTTATGTTCTTCATTTACTTCTATAAATTTTGATTTTTATAAGCTATCATAATTTTCTGCCTGATGAACTGCCTTTAACAATACTTATAGTATATGTCTTCTGACAGTAAATACCCACATTTTGTTTATCTGAAAATGAATTATTTACCTTTATGTTTAAAAGTTATTTCACTGGGAATGTAATTCTATGTTGACACTTCTTTTTTTCCCCCTGAGCTTTAGAGATTATAAATGATATACTTCTCTGACTTGCATAGTTTCTGAAGAAAAGTCTGCTGTCATTTTAATCCTAGTTAGATAATATGTGATTTTTTTTTCTTTAGTGGCCTTCAAGGTTTTCTTTTTGTTTTTGGTCGTCAGAAATTAGGCTATAATACACTAGGTTATTATTATTATTATATCCTACTTGTGTGTCTCTGAGCCTTAGGTATACTAGGAGTTTTATAAAACCAGAGAAATTATTATTTTTTCAAATTAATTGTGTATCTCTCTCTCTCACTCTCTTTGCACTACTTTCAGTATTTCAATTATGTATATGTATTGTACAGACCATTTATATTCTTATGTATTGTACAGAGCATATATATTCTTACATATGTATAGAATAATTTGTTCTTTTTAAATTTGTGTTCCAATTTGGAGAATTTATATTTATTTATCTTCACATTAACTGATATACTAGTCTGTTTGTTAGTTCAAGCCCATCAAAGGAATTCTTCACCTTTGATATGTGTTTTTCATTTCTTCCATTTCAGTTTTACTCCATTTTATAGTTCTAAAATTTCTAGTATCTTCCAAATATGTTATCTTCTTTTTCAAGATTGTTTAACACATTTTTCATAGGTATTTTTGTTTTCATTTTAATGGAAAATGTGGTCCATCTCTGTGTCTCCCTCTGTTCTATTTTGTCTGTTAATAATAGATTGTAGTTTCTTCGGATTTTTGTGAATTGCCTTATTTATATTTTAATTCTAAACATTGTGTGCAATAGAACTGATACTAGAAATAATATTTCTGCTTGGCATATGTGTTCTTCTGTCTGAATATCAGTTTTGGAGGTTGAATCTTGTAAATCTGTAGCTGATATGGAATTGGTTTATATTGTATAGTCAGTAATCATTATCTGTGGTAGTTATGTTCTAAAATGATTCCAGATACTGAACCATTACTTCTAGGAAAAATTCAGATTTAGGTACCTGGGAGCTCATGGTTACAACATTTTTATTAACCAATCAATATATAACTTATGTGTTTTCCTGTGTAAAGACATTATTTAATATAACAAAGAGAATCTAACATAGGCATTTTCTTTGTAAGGCACCTCCTTGCCTTCTTGTGGTTCTGAATACTAAACAATACTTTAGCACTATACTTAAGGACCAAAATAAAAATAAGAATGCAAAAACTATATTATTAAGTAATCGTTGGAAAGGATGTTCAGTATAATAGCTGAAACAAGAAAGTAGAATTTTGCCTTATTCAACCTCATCTGGGAATGTGTGCATCAAGAAACTCAAATATTTCACTCCTCTGTGCATTCACAAATAACTATGAAAGTGCTACAAATAGGGATTTTGAAGCGACAAATAAATTTTAGCAGGCAGGCGAATTTGTAAATAAAGAATCCACAAATAGTGAGGATTGACTATGTTTGTGTGGTGACTTTCAATGTATCATATGCTTCAAGTTCACTGTGTACAGAGTAGTAACTTCAAAAAAACTGGGGTTATGTTGCTTGCTTGTGCTTGCTATGACACCTGGAGGATTTGAAGAGTTCTTCTCAGTGCATACCTGCATCACAAAAGAAATATCTCTTTCCCATTGGTGCTTGTTACATGATTCAGTGTAAATGGTGAGTTCCTAAGATTTTCTCAGTTCTCTTTTCGTTAGACGCAGTCTTAGGTAGGCACACTGCATAGCCATGACTTGGAAAGAACGTTTTAACACTCCTGCCCATTTCCCAGTGGCAAACAAAAAATGCTTATTGTTCATTATAGGCTGTAAATCAGGGATATAAAACATTTTCCATAAATAATCAGATAGTAAATATTCTAAGCTTTTAGTCACATATGCTAAAAAAATTAAATGTAAAAGAGCAGTGGAATGAGCACCAGACCCTAGCCTACCTAGTGGCACTTAGCACAGGTTGTTTTCATGTTCTTCCCACCTGTGGCAGATTAACTCTGCCTTGAATTAGCAGGGATCTGGGGACATGAGCAAGCATGTTTCTGCTACACAAGCATTAGAGTCTTATAATCTAGTGTCAATAAAAAGTTCTGATGGAATGAGTACATTTTCTACCCTTCCTCAAAGGCAGCACACAATTGGTATCAAGCAGGGGACAAGGTCACAGGCATGTTTTATGCCTGTAAATCAGTGGTTGTCAGTCTTCACCTTACATACAAGCAGATTATGGATATGTATTTTCAAAGCATATTACCTCTACCCTCAAACATTGGAAAGTACTGAATATCTGCACCATGAAGGGTGTCTTAGATCTCTTTCCTTGCACCTGTGTTTTTCAGGAGGATGCTACAAAAGCCTACTAGAAATTCCTGGCAGGTAGATGCATGCTGTCCTGTGTCTGGGACATATAGAAACTATAAATTGTGATGTTAGACCTTGCCCAGCTTTTGAAAAGTGTTTTTTTAAACACTTATGTTCTTTTTTCTTACCCACTTTTATAGTTTCCATTTTTCCCCATGTTTTACTCAAGCTAGAAAAAATAATACTAATATAACTTGTCTCTCCTTAGAGTAACTTGTTACTCATTGGAATTCAGTTTATAAGAATGCCTTGGGATCACAGCTCCTGGTGAACTGAAATTATTTTAAACATTTTTTTTCATCTTTCCCATTTTTTCTAATTGTTAAAATAGCATTCCATTATTCAAAGTGGAAGCAGATCTTTTAAACATATTTAATTAATATTTTATAGTATTTTGATTTGCTTTATTGATCCCATATTTTGCTTTATCTATTTTTCCTTGAGAATGAACTAAATTGCATGAAACCTCATTTCTGTCCTCTGTTGAGTATCCTTAATAATAAGACCTAGAACATCACCTTCTCAGTCAAGGAACTTCCATTGTTGCATATTCGCATAGGCATTTTTGGCTTCTTTTCTACAAACATATTGAACATTATGAAGGTATGACTTTCTGGAGTAGTGTGTTGCATTCAGTAACATTCTGTCCAGAATTAAGCACACTTCTTTTGACACACCAAGAATTAAAGAGGTTGCGGACACTGTTCTACTTCTATGCCTATAAGAATAACAATCAACCCTATTTTATATTTCACTTTATGTTACAGGTGGGATGTATCCATGAACACTCACCATGATATAGTCTTTAAACCAGGGATTCCCACTGTATCCATTATTCAAATACCTTTTATTTGTTCCATTTATTAATTCTGCTTTTTTTTTCTTTCTTTTTAAAATTCATTTATGTTCATCTATTTTTACGGTTGTTATTTTTTGTTTTTGTTATATTTATTATTTGATTTAACATTCATTTTTCACTTCCTATTTTTCTTTCTGTACCAATTTTTCATAAACTGTCTTCTTGCCCCACCCCAGGATTAAAAGAGGTAGTTAATCTGATGGAGGTGTGTGAACACATTTGTCATATTCGACCCAGCATTCGAGTGTCATAAGTTTATCAGAATTCACAATGAACTGAGTCTTCAGTTTTTTAGTAATGCCAGAAACATGTGAGTTAAGCTAGCCTAATAAAGGGGTGAAACATAACTGAGTTAAGTTAGCCCATAACTAAAGCTTACATTTCAGTGACTCTTTCTTCTGATTTCTATTTCTCTTTCTTTCAGTTGGCTTAGAATGACAATGAAGAGAAAAGATTATTCTTTTGCTAATGAATGAGTAGAAAGTGACAATGTTCCAGTCCCAAGTCTAGGCCTGGGGAGGCTTGCGTTTTGACAAAAAATGATCCCCTTCTCAGTTGCTGCTCTTTAAGCATAGACCCTATCATGAACACATGAAAAATGGCCTTCCCTGGTTAATCCCAGCCAAACCAAACCCAGGTGCCAATTAAAGCCAAACAGCCAAACCTACTCTATACCAACCATTCCCAACTGATCTGTATCAATGAGAAGAAATTATTGTGGCGGTCAGCCATGTTGTAGCATGTAGCATTTTTGTAGCAATAACTAGTTGATGCACAGGATGTTATTTCATAGCCCTTTTAAACTCCAATATCTGAAGCATGAAGAAATCATGAAATACAGATAAAAGATGTTATTAGTCCTCAAATGCTGAAATGAGATCACAGAGCGTCAGCTTTAGCATAGATAGATAGAAAGAATATATTGAGATTTCTTTTTCTTTTTAATATTAGGTAAGTGCAAAAAACCCACAAAATATAAGTATATAGCTCAAAGTATTAGCACCATATAAACAAATAACTAGTATCCCACAGCTCCATTCTCTCTCAGAACTGCATGAAGGGGGATGAACTGGGAGTGGTGATATCTTAGCAATTAAAATATATTCAAGTTTGGATTTGAACACCTGCAGATTTAAACAGAAAGGCGATAGTAAGCTAAGAAATGAAGTGTTATCTTTGTAAGCAACATTCCTAAAATGACATTCATCTTAATGTTTTTAGTTCCCTGTTATAAAATAGGAAAAGAGGGTGTCAATTAAGGACTGTTTACTAGGTTAACTATCCTGTGCTCTGTATGGCGACAGATTGTCTTTCTATATTTAAAAACCTAAGCAAACTGTTATAATAATCCATATATTTTAATAGTATTGGTACAGATCAAGTGAATAATACATTTGTATTAATAAATATGGCACACAATGGAGAAGAACACAACCTGAAATTTTGTTTCAAAGAGAGTCAAGCTGCATATATTGATAAAATAAATTAAATTTCAAATTATGTGACATTTTTCAAAATAAAGCATTTAAATGTCAGCACAATATTTGTATTCAGTTAAATCTTTTTCAAACTGAATCATGTTTCTTTACTTCCATTTTAAATAGCAGTTAATTAATATGTTCATACTGGAATTCAGAGTAAAATAAATTTGGGAACTGACAAAACGAATGTGTAAATAAGTAACTTGGAAAAAAATCAATAAAATTCTTTGTGATAATGTTACCACATTAAATTTATAGCAGCTGGTTAAACAATACACATCCTCCTCCACACTTCTAAGTTTTGCTCCAAGATCTTTTTTAGAGACTGTATTATTTCATGGTAGAATTGTAAAGAGTCAGTAAAAATAATTTTTCTGAACATTCAGTGCACCTTCAAGAAAGGTTCTATTTTGAAGATTTCTCCAAATAATAGCTTGCTTAAATATCTCAGAAATAGTTTTTCTTTAGGGCACATGTAGGTTTTCACCATGGGTAATTCTAAAAAGAATATTTTTACTCAGAAAGGTAGCCTCCCACAGGGAATGTTAACCTTTTAAAGATATAATCAAGATCAAACTTTATACAGCAGAATCATGAGCTTTGACATCTATTTTAAATTATTTCTTTTTCATCCATCTTACTTCCTCAAAAATAATTTTTGTTTCAGAGCTAGTTTATCTTTTAGTTATAGGTTTTTTATGTTCTCAAATATTAAAATACATGCTGTTATTTTATGGCTGTGGAATGTATTAGCAGACCAAGTAATAAAACCTGTTACTGTTCATAAGAAGCAATGCTGCAAAAAATGTCACTTGTTACACTTTACAGGGTCCTCTCTAAGTGGCCAAAAAGAGAAAGAGAAACTAAATTTTCATCTCTTGCAAAACCTGTGTTTTTTCTGACATGCCAGTTTAGTAATTCTATTATTAACTGTATGTTTTGATGTGTAAGGAAAAATCAAATTCATGGTTCATCTCTAGCAGATATACAACAGTATATGTATGCATTTCTATTTTCTAAGAACACAATTTATTATTATTTATTTACATTAATTGTCTAATTTTATATTTATTCTCACACAGTATAATTGTTATGAATATTTTTGTTCATATATATTAAAATCACATATAACTTTTCTCATGTGAAATTTGCATGATCAATAGAGTACCTAAAGAATGAAAACAGTAGAAGAATGAATAATCCCATTACCTAAAACAAGAATATATTAAGTGCTATAACTAAATTATAGATGTTTCTAAATCTAGCTTTAGTCCTATGAATGGGCCTATAAATGCATACATAATTACATAATGGTATATGTTACTTGCAAACTCTATGTCCTATGAATTGGTTGTAGATACCTACATAATTGTATATATTATATATATTCAAACATATATGTAAAATTTTGCTTTTGCAAATGATATAATACACCACTTATTTAAAATATCTTTTACTTTATATTTAAAAATGAGCATTTGAAGTAGACAAAATGCTTTATGGCAAGATTATAAATCACTGAATACTATGGAAGTAAATTAATTTACATAAAGATGTTTTAATTGCTTGATAGAACTTATACAACAAGTTTTTCTGTACATAGATCATTGAACACATGTTTTATTACTTTCTAGATGTAGAATTTCTGAGTCAGAGTATATACAGAATTTGAAAGCATGTGACGTGACCTGGAAATAATGAAAAGTGGACATGCAGCAAAGATTCTTAGTTTGAAGAGGGATAAATAAAAGCTGATGCTGAGATTTCTGTCTCATGCAATTTAATTACCAGTATGATTGTCAGTGAATTAAATAACAATATACAATACTGTAATCTCTATTATTAAACAAAGTATACCATAATTTAGTTTGAATATATGCCGCCTCCAAATCTCATGTTGAATTGTAATCTCCAGTGCTGGAGGTGGACGTGGTGGGAGGTGTTTGGATCATGGGGACAGATCCTTCATGACTCAGTGTTGGCTTGGTGACAGTGAGTTCTCATGAGATCTGGTTGTTTAAATGTGTGTGGCACCTCCTCACCCGCCCACTCTTGCTTCTGCCTCTGCCACATGATGTGCCTGCTCCAGCTTCACCTTCCACCCTGAGTAAAAGCTCCCTGAATCTTACCCAGAAGCTGAGCAGATGCTGGTGCCATTCTTGCATAGTCTATAGAACTCTGGGCCAATGAAATCAGTTTTCTTTATCCAGTCTCAGGCATTTCTTCTTAGCAAATGCAAGAACAGCCCAATGTAACTTATTATTATTCAGTCTGACACAAATACAGAGAAATTTAATTATACTTAAAATATTATAATAGTATCTGTAAAATAATCTGGAAATAGATAAGGCAGTATATATTTTTATATGCAAACTCAGAATAGATATATAAAAAGACATATTAGCAAATGAAAAGATATGCAACCTCATTAATTTTCAAAAGAAATAATAAATAATGACTACAGTGTTTTCATGTCCAAAAGACAAAAGTAGTGTTCTTCATAAATGGAATAAAACACGGATCTGGGTCAACAAGTCATTTCAAACTCTTTGTGGTAATGGAAATGAATGTGTCCTCTTTGGAGAGTATTAAGACAATAACTTTAACAGTGCACATTTTCTTTGACAAAACAATTACACCTCTAGGGATACGTCATAAATACAGATCTCATGTAACTATAAAGTTATGGACCAATAAGATAAAGGTGTGTTTGTTTTTCTTATTTTCCTATTTTCTGTATAAAGTTGTCATTATCCTCATGTCCTAAATCTAGCTTCTTCACACTGACCAAAAAAAAAAAATGATATAATTTTATTGAGTAATTCAGGGAGTCACTAATGAGGATAATTTTACAGAGAAATCACTACACTGCTTTATTCCACATTTTCCCCATGTGAGAGAAAGAGGAATTACCACTTTTCTCAAGCCAAGTAATAGGCCTTCAATAAACTTCAGAGATTGATTGACATGTTTAACCTGTAGTTTTAAAAAAATATTTAGCATACAGTATCTCTCACCCAAAGAGAAAGATGCTGTCAATGCAGCTGCCCATGCCTATGGGATTGCATAGGACAGAGGTATACTGAAGCTGTCATTGCAGAGTGTGCAAGTTTCCCATGAAACAGACATCGACTCCATAATAACTACTTCTGGAATTCTGAGATGCCATTTGCAAAGGGCTATGCTGCTGGAACTTGAGTGAGAGGAGAGATGCAATTGAAGATTGCATTGCCAATGGCAAATACACTGTCGATGAAAGATCCTCAGCAACTTGAGGTGAAGGACTAAAGAACTCAGACATGCTAACAGGAGAGAAAGAATAAAGATTGGATTCTGTCACATGCAGAGGTCAACAGCATCAGATTAAAATCTTACCAGCTGAAATTCTTCCAAGTTTTTTTCTACCTGTCAAATGAGATATTTGATGCTTTCTCTTGCCTCTATTACTATATACCCCAAAACTAGAAGGACCCCAAACTGCAGCTACTGAATGGAAAAATAAGAAGAAGAAAGACAGACAAGCTTATCTTATTATCTACTTTACTGCAGATTTCACAGTCAGGACAGGCCCATATTGGCGAGATAAACAAATGAAAACTCATTACTTTGATATGACATTTATTAGGCTGTCTTACCATAAATGATTGAAAAACGTTTTATTACTTGAGCCTGACTGAGAAACTGCAGGAATTGCACAAGTGTTTACATAATAGCATGGTGAAGATATGAGCTCCCAGAACATACTTAAAGGTCTATAATCCAGAAGAAAGTAAGCTTACCTAGTAAACTGTATTAAAAGTTTACAAAGATATTCATTGCAGCATTGTTAATTTTAAATAAAACTTAGATTAAAACCTTGTTTCAACTAGAAAACTGATTAATGAAAGTATAAACAGCTTTAAAATGCAATACTATAAATCCTTTAAAAAAAGATGGTAGATTTCACTTGTGATAAAGGTATGACTCAAAAGACAATGTTAAATGCAGGAAGCTACAGACATAAATAACTTAAGAACACAGTAGACCCTTAAACAATGTGGGGGATTACAGGTGCCAAACCCTTGCACAGTAGTTAATCCACATACAACTTTTAACTCCACAAAAATTTAACTATGGATGCCTACTCTTGACGTTACCAATAGCACAAAGGATTTATTAGCATATACTTTGCATATGTATTATACACTGTATCCTGTATTGTTACTGTAAAGGAAGTTAGAGAAAAGGTTAGGGTTAGGTTTAGGGTATTTATTGATACTGCAAGTGTATATCATCTGTTTACAAAATGAACCTCTTTCTGAAATGGCAGGCAACTGCAGCTGCAGACCTCAGTCCTCTGTACATATCAAGCAATTCAGTTTCTCCTGTAATATCATGACTTTTCTCTGCTTCCTGGGAGCACATTCAGCATTACTAGTGGTATTTCGAATGGGTGCCATGAAGTTATTCAAAGTTTACAAAAGTTTTCAGCATTGAACTAAACACAAGGAAAGACACTTGAGAACTGCAAAATCATTTACTGCATTATAGAATTTACTGGCGACATGACTGGTGATGCAATGATTAGCATTGCATGGCATGGTAAACAGATTATCACATTTGAGCTCCTCACAATAGCAACAACAAGTGGCTATAAAATGATTACAACAGTGTAGTATGTACTACAGTTAATTTATGCAGTTACAATTGAATACTGCTTATTTCTCTACGGCATTTACTACATTACCTCAAATGGCACCATGTATGGTCTGTAAGTGTTTGTGCCATGTTTTGATATATTTTAACTTCTTATAAATTTGTGTATCTTATGGTAATAAATGACAAAATAGACTAATATCTACACATATTTTATGCATTCTTGGTATAACTTTTTCTTCTTTTTTGGGGGTACATGGTTTGTTTGCAAGTTTTTTGAAACTGTAACAAATCTCTGATAAATTTTCCAGTATAATTATTGAAGAATATCTGCATGTAAGTGGATATTGGCAGTTCAAATCTTTGATGTTCATGAGTCAATTGTATAGTTAATTACATGTTCTTCATTCCATAATTTGTTTATTTTTCTTAAACTAGCTGTTTCTGAAACTCCCTGAGCAAACTAATTTCCTTGGATTTAGTTTATTTTCTTCTTCATCAGGTGAATTTATTTTATGTCGCATCAATGAAAGACTCCTACAACTTAGTTGTTTTTGACAACAGTGTTTTATTTTTTCGTTCCTCTTACATAACCCTATGGGTCACCTTAAGCTCTTCTCTTCATTGAACAATCAAGGTTGAAGAAGCAAGTTCACCCTGGGGAAAGATAGCCTCATGACAAGTAAGAGTCATGGTGAAAAAGAGCTAATAAGAACTTCAGAACTGCCAGGCATATGTCATTCTTGCTCAGGTTTAATTGTCCAGAAGTCACAAGGCCAATCCTCATGTTCCCAGGGCAGGGAAATACAATACTCTTACTGGAGGTGAAGAAAATGACTAGGACCAACTCTATGAAATGATTAAGAATATTTTTAAATTTTATTAAGTGCCATAAAATAATGTCTACTTTTAGGGAATTTTTTTGTTGTTGCAACACAGCAAAACCTGACTTTTAACTGAAAATATTTTCAAATATACAGTAGAGTTGGGACATTTTAACTATGAATTTTCACATACCTAATATCTAGAATCTACCACCAAGATTTTATTGTAAAGCTTGATTTTGAAGGGTTATTCTTTGAGATATAGAAATTTCTTTCTCAGATGTTGGAAATAACAGAGCAAGTATTATTATACTCATTTTATACAAAAGGAAATTGAGTTTCGGAGCCTTTACTAAGTCTAATCACTAGTTGAATGCCTTACTAGGTCAGGTTTTCTGAACTTGGCTGTACACTATTTTGTTTAAAAAGCTTTCAATATGTTGATGCCTGAATTCCACCTGAAGAGATTTTAAAAATGTATCACTGCTAATTATTTTAGATTCCACATAGAACTGAGATCACACAATATTTGTCTTCATGCATCTGGATAATTTCACTTAGTATAATGTCCATTAGCTTTATCCATGTTGTCACAAATGGCAGATTTCTTTTTTAATGGGTGAATAATATTTCATTCTATGTATGCATGTAATATACAACTGTAACATATAATTCCATTGAATGGGTGCATGTCTGTGTGTATGTATGTATATACACACACATAATTTTTCTGTATCCATTCATCTGTTAGTGGACATTTAGGTTGTTTTAATATCTTGGGTGTTGCAGATAATGCAACAATAAACATGGGAGCACAGATCTCTTCGATTGACTGATTGTATTCCGTTTGAATATATATCCAGAAGTGGCATTGCTGGGTCATATGGTAGTCCTATTTTAAATTATTTTCTGTTTTCCATAATGGATGTACCAACTTACATTTCCATTAACTATGTGCAAGGGTTTCCTTTTCTCAACATCCTCACCAACACTTGTTTATCTTTTGTCTTTTCAATGACAGCCATTCTAAAATGTGTGAGATGATATCTCATTTTCAACTTACATTTCTCTAATTATTAATGATCTTGAACACTTTTAATATACTTATTGACCATTTTCATGTTTTCTTTTTAGAAATGTCTCTTTAGGTTCTTTACCCATTTTTTAATTGAGTTATTTGGTTTTTAATTACTGGATTGTATGTGTTTCATATATATTTTGGATGTCAATCCTTTATCAGATAGAGTTTGCAAGTGTTTATATATGCACTGTCCAATTTTCTTTTCTTTCTCTCCTGAAGGAGAAGCTCCAGTATAAGTGTTTTCCTCCTGGATGCATATGCTATGCCCTTAGGGGATGGGAAAAAATAAATGCACAAAACATTGAATTTTCCTTTTGCTGGAATATTTCCTTGAGTTTACATTGGCCTGGCCACTGTAGCTCTCAGCTGGGCTCTCAGAAATATTTTAGTCTGGATATTGTTGTTAAATTGATATCTTATGAGGAAAGCTAAGGTCTGGAACTTTCTAGTTTTCCATCTTGCTTATGTCACCTCTGAGAACTTTGTGAGATATATATCACCCTCAGAAACCATATATTGAAGTAGATGATATAATATGCCACTCAGCAACTCTTTTTAGAACTCAGTCCTTCATTCCTCCAGTCTTCAGGAGTCTTGGCAACTGATAGCTCAGAGTGGAGTCTCTTCCTGAGAATTGCCTTTTTTCTTAAAGAACTGCCTTGCCCACATTTACAGATTCATCAGCAGCAGCCCACATCCAGTGACTATTCTACACAGTGGTTCTAAGATTCCTTGATGCCTCATTGGACAACGATTCTGAAGGGTTATGCCATTTTTAGAGCTTCTGAATCCAGCCAAAGTTTAGTACTTTTTTTTGCTAAGTTCTGTTCCCCTTGCTCTCTTACAGATGTTATTCCTGACAACACTGCTCAATAAACTTCTAGTTTACAAATTCCTTTTTCAGTTTTCCTGAGGGAATCTGGATGAAGGCATTTAGTTAAATTCCTGTCTCTACTGAAATATCTCTATCTTGTTTTCTGTAAACCTGAAAACTCCACTGAATCATTATATTCTGTATGTGTGTGTATATATGTTTGTATGTTTACGTGTGTGTACATAGTGAGTATTGCCCTTCATACTCCATGTAGGAATCACCTTTATCTCTGATCAATCTAAGGATGTTGTTGCAAGATAATGTTGCCACATTATTTATATCTTTACTCATTCTCAATGTGCCAACTCTCATTAAGGTATGAAAGAAGACCTTGAAAATACCCTTAATCACATCAAATTTTATAGTTTTTTTTCCTGCTAATTTCTAGTTGCTCAAATGGGATTTTTTTTTCTCACTCATGAAATCTATTAAAGTCTTAATAGTGCAAATCACTGATACATAAATAAACATTGCATGTGGTTAGAACTATAAAGTTGAATAAATTCAGCAACGTTTGAGATAAATTATATGCCATTCTTTCATAAATTTGACAGAAACCCTACACTTTATCATGTCTTATCAAAGAGGAAACAAATGGAGGGATGCATAAATGTCGTCCCTTTTCATACTCTTTCAGGTTATATAGTTTTGAAACAGCTTTTATGTTTCTCTAAGAAGTAGCCCTTAAATAGTGGATATATAAGTTATTGATATGGTTTGGATCTTTGTCCCGAAGCAAATCTCATCTTGAACTGTAATCCCTTGAAGTGTGTCCAGGTGTCCAGGGAGGGACCTGTGGAAGGTGAATGGATCGTGGAGCCTCTTTCCCCCATGGTGTTCTCGTGATAGTGAGAGAGTTGTCATGAGATATGGTTGTTTGTTAAGTGTTTGGGGCTCCCCGCTTCTTCTCTCTCCTTTTCCTGATGCCTTGTGAAGAAGGTAGTTGTTTCTCCTTCACCTTCCACCATGACTGAGTTTTCTGTGGCCTCCCCAGCCATATAGAACTATGAGTCAATTAAACCTCTTTTCTTTATAACTTATCCAGTTTTGGTTAGTTCCTTATCATAGTGTGAAAATGGACTAATACAGGAAATTGATACCTGTACAGCAGGGTATTGCTATAAAGATAACCTAAAAATACGGAAGCAACTTTGGAACTGATTAATGGGAAAAGGATGGAACAGTTTAGAGGGTTCAAAAGAAAACAGGAAGATGTAGAAAACTTTTGAACTTCCTAGAGACTTGTTGAATAGTTTTGAACAAAACGATGACAGTGATATGGACAATGGAGTCCAGGCTGAGGTGGTCTCAGGTGGAGATGAGAAACTTAAGCAAAGGTTACTCTTTTTATTGTTTAGCAAAGAGACTGGTGGCATTTTGCTCCTACCCTAGAGGTCTGTGGAAACTGAACTCAAGAGAAATGATTTAGGTTATCTGGCAGAAGAAATTTCTAAGCAGCAAAGTGTTCAAGAGGTGATAGAGCACAAAAGTTTGGAAAATTTTCAGCCTGACCATGTGAAAAAGAAAAACCCATTTTCTGGGGAGAAATTCAAGCCAGCTGTAGAAATCTGCATTAGTAAGAAGGAGTAAACATTAATCACCAAGACAATGGGAAAAATGTCTCCAGGACATGTCAGAGATCTTTGCAGCAGCCCCTCGCATCACCAGACTAGAGACCTAGAAATTAAAAATGGTTTGGTGGGCCAGGGCCAGGGTCCACCTGCTCTGTGCACCTCAGGATTGGTGCCCTGCATACCAACTGTTTCAGCTCCAGTCATGGATGGCTAAAAGGGACCAAGGTACAGCTCAGGCCATTGCTTCACAGGATGCAAGCCCCAAGTGTTGATGGCTTCCATGTAGGTGTTGGACCTGCAGGTATATAGAAGACTAGAGTTGAGCTTTGAGAACCCCCACCTAGATTTCAGAGGATGCACAGAAAGACCTGGATGTCCAGGCAAAAGTCTGCTTCAGGGGCAGAGCCCACATGGATAACCTCTGCCAGAGCAGTGTAAAGGAGAAATGTGGGATTGGAACTCCCACACAGAGTCCCCACTGGAGCACTGTGAGAAGAAGGTTATTGTCCTCTGGAACTAGAATGGTAGACCCACTGGCAGCTTGCACCATTTGCCTGGAATAGACACAGGCACTCAATGACAGCCTCTGAGAGCTGCCCAAGGCCATGGGAGCCCACCCCTTTTATCAGAATGCCTTGGATGTGAGACATGGAGCCAAAGGAGTTTATTTTGGAGTTTTAAGATTTAATAACTGCCCTACCAGGTATTAGACTTGCATGGGGGCCATGGCCCCTTCGTTTTGGCCAATTTCTCCCATTCGGAATGGGAAGATTCACACAATGCCAGTACCCCTGTTGTATCTTGGAATTAACTAACTTGCTTTTGATTTTACAGGCTCATAGGTGGGAGAACCTTGTCTTGTCTCAGATGTGACTTTGGACTTGAACTTTTGGGTTAATGATGAAATGGGTTTAGACTCTAGGGTACTGTTTGGAAGGTATAATTAGTTTTGAAGTATGAAAAGGGTATGAGATTTGGGAGGGGCCAGAGGAGGAATAATATTGTTTAGCTCTGTGTCGACACTCAAATCTCATTTCAAATCAGGATCCCAATGTTTTGAGGGATGGACCTGGTAGGAGGTGATTGGTTTATGGGGGTGGTTTCCCCGATTCCGTTCTCAGGATAGTGAGTTCTCATGAGATCTGGTTGATAAGTGTCTGGCAGTTTTCCCTTTTTCTCCCTCCTTTTCATGCCACCTTGTGAAGAAAGTACTTGCTTCCCTTGTGCCTTCTTCCATGATTGTAAGTTTCCTAAGGCCCAGCTATGCAGAACTGTGAGTCAATTAAACATTTTTTCCTTTATAAATTTCCCAGTCTTGGGAAGTTCTTTATAGCAGTGTGAAAATGCACTAATAGGATTAAGAATTCTCTCCATCACAGTATTCTGTTTTCTTATTTAACTATAAAATCATGAAGTTTAGTTCTTAAAACCAGCCCCAAGAGAATGACATTCATTTCTGCAAGACAATTTTTAAGACTACAAACATATCAATTTGTTCAATCTTATGATGAACAAGAAACCAGGCAAAAATGCAAATTATAATTAGAATATTAATTTGCAATATACTTACTACTAATCTTAACACTGCATACAGTTTTCAAGAATTCAATACTGTAATTAAATTAGCACTCTTTATGCTTTCAGTATTTAAAGTCTAACATTGCAAGCAATAACCATAAAATAAAGTAGTAAATAATGATAACCAATTACCACAGAAATACACAAAACATTGTAATAATCACAGTTTTTTATTGACAACAGCTTCTTTATTGGCACTCCAAATCAGTGAATAGTTCTACAAAGATTACTCTTATTACCAGTAAAACTTTTGTTTCCACCCATTAAATAAAACAAAGATTTCCTCCACTTACATGAGAGAACTACTTCATTGTTTTCATTTTTTAAGTTTCTGTGAAGCAGTGTCCCCTGATGTTTTGTGACGTAAATTGTGGTTTAGAGGAGATAAACTAATTGAAGACCACTTCAAATAATTACATTTAAAGAGTTCTGGGATGAATGCATTACTAATGGGATAATTTTGATTGGTTATAATTACAAAAGCATCCTCATCCAATGCTAACACCCCTCAACACACTTGTACACACACACACTTGCAAACACACGTATATATTTCTTGTTTATTTCTTCTTATCTATCACCAATGTTATACTATTGAATTCTGGAAATCCAAAATTGTGAAGATTGTAAAAACCATCTAGAAGTGAGGGAAGTGTGGAATAAAACTGTTTGAATATATGATTCAGATGATAATTAATGAAAGGCTTTGCATAATTTTTAATGAGCTACACATATTTATATGATATACTTATTTATAATGTAGCATACAATGTATACTAGCATATAAAGTACTACATTGAAAATGAAGTACAGATACAAGTGACATATAGACAAATCTCACAATGATATAATTGTGAGTTAAAGAGGATAGAGACGCCATTAGACTCTAGCAATATAAACTTTAAAAAATACAGCAAACTGATGTGTTGAGTCTCTAGACAATTTTTAATCTTCATGAGGAAGAAAGAATGAAGTGATCTAAAAGGAATATCAGGAGGGCTTCTGTTTATTTTATTTTTGGATTTGGTTTTTATTCCTGGTTTTTTTTTTTTTTTTGTTATTTTTTAGCTGTATACTTTTTTAGGGATCTTTTTCTGTTTTATTTTTAAATATATATGTACAAATATATGTAGGCTGTATGAAGAAATTTGTAAAAGTATGATCTACAAGTATCTTACTTTGTAACATCCAAGCAATTCAAAAATAGCAATAAAACTACTGTATTAGCCTCAGTCAATACAATTCAACAGCAAATATTATATAGAGTCCATATACAAGTGAGGATGATATAACTTTAGAAATATATAGCAAAAATATATGTTTACAATGCATTATAGTTGTCAGAGAATTTTATGACTGAAAGTATTTTAAATAAAAACCTATAATTAATTATAAAATTAGACAAATTCCACTATAAAAATTAGAAAAACATTTTAATAAAAATTTCTCTCTAAAAATTGAAAATAAAATTCAAAAAATTATGACACTTCATTTTGAAAGGTACACATGAAACAATGTTCATTAACATACATTTTATCCTTTGCGAACTAAATCTTGAAATTTTTAAATTATAAAATAAGTTTTTACCATGTATAGAAATGCATACAACATGCTTATGGCAGCCTTTTTTATTGTAGTAACTATTGACAACAAAATGAATTTACACAAATTGGGAAATGAACAAATTTTTTAGTATTCAAGTTGGTAAAATGTATGAGTTGAATCTATGAGAAGGATATTTGGGAGAATTTCCACTGTATGTTTTTAAGTGAAGAGTAAAACAAGGTGGCAAGAGTATAAATAAAACTTTTACAAACTAAACACTATGTGTGGTCTCAATTACCTTAATTCTATTTGAGTCTGTTGAATATATGGTGACATACATTGTACATAAATAGATGGCCAAAAAAATGTAAATTTCTATTTCATGATGGTTGAATTTTATGTGAATTTAGTATTTTTGGTTTGATTTTGTGTCTTATTCAATTTGTTTCAATGGAAATATGTTATTTATATAAATAATTTAATATTTTAAAAGGTATTATTACCAAAATATTCAATTACAAATAAATAACAGATTTTAATGCATAAAATATGTGAAATATAAACAAATTAATCTTTGTATTTTCCATGTAGTTTAAATTTTCTTTTATATTTCCCATTTTTTATCATTTTTTTTTCTGTGAAGAAAAGTGTTAATCAGATTATTTGGCTCAATAATTAATGTTTCATTTTTATTCCAATTAAAAACAAGTTTTAACTTAATTTTTTTTTTTTATATTTAGTGTTTCCATATGATTTTTCACAATTGCAAATGTTAATATCAAACTCTCAATGGCTTTATTTTTTCTATTATAAATCTATTCAGCTTGTCATCTTTATTTTAATAGCGATTGTACTCCTCAATTATCTAATTATTTTTCCACTAGTGCATTTCCCTTGATGGTATCAGGCACTTTGGCAGTCATTAAATAATATGTACCTGGGGAGAGTGGCAGATGCCCTGCTCCTCCATATGCTCTTCTGTGAATTTCACATAGTTTGTGCCCTAACGCAGACAGCCTCAATGACAGCCTGGGACTGGTCATTTTCATTTGCTGCATACCACATCCTTCCTTGATGTACCCTAAGCCTGGGCACGGATTTTGTTTTTTCCCTGGTGTCATCCTCTGGGACTAGTACTGGATAGGAGTTGATGATTAGATAGGCACTAATATTTTATTAATATGTCTATTTCCCAATTTTGACACCTGGATCAGATTCTCCACACTGCACTGCCGTTTCCCTCCCACAGCAAGTCAGAGCTGCTTTCTTTCTCTCCATGGGTGATTTCTCTTTAAAAATCATGACTAATGTATCATATTCATATATTTCATCTATGGCTTTCATGGTACCACTATTGATAGGCTTGGAACAAAACACTGCTAACAGCCCTAGTTCTAATTTTTTACCTATCATTTGCTGAAAATGTATATCATCAATAGGCTATACTTATTAAAAATATCTTATTAAATTTTTAAACTTAATATTTTCTTATTTTCTAAACTTTTATATTAAGTTCAGGGGTACAAGTGCATATAGACTATACTTAAATGGTATGATGACCTTGATTACTATAATCACAAAATAAGTAATGTAAGAATAAAAATAAAACTAGCACGATGTTAAAATATATTTTTTCCTATTTCACCAATTAACCCTGATTTTCAAACTTCAGTATGCATTATTATTATTCAGAAACTTGCCTAAAACACAGATTGCTAAGCCTTAACAATAAAGTTTCTGATTCTGTACATCTGGGTGCCAGAGAATTTGCATTTCTAACAATTTCCCAGGTGATAATGATGTGGCTTTTTCATTGCTGTAAAATAATTGGATTTGACTTTGGACACTTACATTAGCACAGTACAAAGGCAGCTTTATCTGAGATCAAGGTTTACATATTGTCAATCAGGTAACTTCCAAAATTTTGTTTACCTTTTAGTATTCCCTGGAAAATTTCAAATATTTTTCATTATAGCCAGTGTATGATATACTAGTCCCTCTTTATCTGTGGTTTTGTTTTTCATGGTTTCAGTTTTCTGCAGGCAATTACATCTATAAATAGATGAGTACAGTGCAGGAATATATTTTGAGAAAGAAAGCCCTTATTCACATTACTTATTATATTTTTATAATTGTTCTATTTTATTATTAGTTATTATTGTTAATTTTGAACTGTGCCTAATTTATGAATTATGCTTTATTACATATGTATGTATGGGAAAGAAACAGAATATATATGGTTTGGTAGTTATCCATGGTTTCAGACATTTACTAGGATTCTTGGAACATATTCCTCAGAGATAGGGAAGGGTTACTGTATCTGTAAGAAAAAACATGTACACAAATACTGTATGTAAAAATTTCATTGGTGATCATGCTGGATATTGTTTTATTCATTTCAACTGGTATTTTCTTCCCTTTTCCACCCTACTCTGTTTTCAAGAGGCTGATATATTTACAAATATATATGTACTATTTCAGTGAGTTCTTTCTTTCTCTCTGTTATAGTACCCTAGAGAAACAGAAAAACAGGAAGTCTATCTATCTATTTATTTAGGAAAACATTTTTAAGAAGTTGAGATATGTGATTTTGAGGGCTGGCAAGTTCAAAATCTGCAAGACTGGCCAACAGCTGGAAATTCTGGCAAGAAGGGGTGTTGCAGTCTTTCTTGGGTTAACAGCAGTCTGAATGATTAATTCTTTTCTCCCAGAGAGATCTCTTTTCTTTTAAGGATTTCAACTGATTGGGCGGAGTCTATGCATATTATTGAGGATAATCTTCTTTACTCAAGGACTACTGATATAAATGTTAATCACCTCTCTAAAACTACCTTCACAGTGATACAGGAGCTAAAAAGAAATTATTTAGACAGTTGGTGAGGGTAAGAGTCCTTGGTAAGCCTGTTCTTTTAACAAAAGGCAGCCCCCAAATAATTTCTTTCCTAACAAAGAGTAGCCTGAAAAATCAAGCTGCAGACATTTGAAAGCAAGCTAGAAGCTTGCAAGGGTGAATGCTAACAGCTGTGCCAATAAGAAAAGGTTACCTAGAGGCCAGGCATGTTCAACATGGAGGCTCCATCTTCTCTTTTCTTTGTCAACCAAGTGTACACTAAAGCAGCAGGCAACATGGCTCGGAGTAGGTAGAGAACCCATCTGTATAATAAAAGATTAAGGTGGGATGGCTAGCTTCTTCCCTTGCTATACAAATGGCACACCTGGTCCGACCAATTTCTCCTGCCCTATGTAAATCAGACATTGTCTCCTCAAGCTCATGTATAAAACCCCATGCATTTCATCAGGGAACCAGAAGACCACTCAGGAGCCCCTCTTTCTCTGCGGGAGGGAGAGCTTTTCTTTTTCTTTGTCTATTAAACCTCAGCTCTTAACCTCACTCCACGTGTGTCCATGTCCTTGATTTCTTCAGGATGAGGAACCGAATTTCGGTACGATCCCTGATGAACGAGGTGACTTCAACAGCAACACCTAGAATGGTGTTTAACTAAAACCTGGGTCCTGTAACACAACTTAATTGACACCTAAAATTAACCTTCATACCCTCTAAGAGATATCTAAGCTTATTCCATGGCGAATTCTAGCAGGAGATATCAGGGAGGGGGAAGCAAGACAAATATATATATATTTTAAAATATATATTTAAAAAAAAATATATATATATAGGCGCTTTGATTTCTTATTGGATGTGTTATCATAGACTCCACAGCTTGGGCTAAGGAAACCCCGTACATGTGATTCTGTCTTTCCAGCTCCTGTAGTTATTCTTCTTTTATCTGACCCATTTCTAGAGAGCAGTGGTGACAGACTCCTCCTCCTCCTCTTACCAGCTCCTTGGTACTGCCCCATTCTTTATATTTTGTCTAAATTCTCTTTATATCTTTAAAAATAGCCCCTTTATTAAAATCTCCTTAAATTATCCACTTCTGACCATGGGCTATTTTTTTGTGCCAGAACTGGACAGTAAAAACAAACTATGGGCTTGGAAATTAGCAGATTACTCGTGTGGATACTCTAATCTCTAAAGCAAAGCCACAGACATTTCTTCTACTCTTTGAGAATTTCCCTTTCACTCTTAGAGATTTCAACCGTTCAATATAATTTCCAGTTTTACTTTTGGACCACCCTTTGTTTGCAAGGATATCATTTCCCAATGCTCAATTTGCTAACATCATGAAACAGGCTTGATATTTGGAAGCACATCAAGTACTGAAATTAAGGTGAATAATACTACAGAAAATAATCTTCACTATCAAAGTGCTTCAATCATACTTTGCTATGTTGGAAGCAAAAGACAGGCTTTCTTTCAGGTCAGCAGTTGGTGCCATTTATGCATCTGTGCTGAGGAAATATAGTACTTTTATTCACTTTCTTTCACATCCATCACTTGACTCTTTTAAATGGCAAACATATTTCTTCTTGCATTGTTGACAGAATTGGTTAAAGCCAGCACTGCCTCTGAGCCTTTTTTAAAGACCAACAGCAATGTACTGTCCTTGTGCTTGCTGCTCATCTTGCCTCTCCCTGGCATCCAGACTATATGATACAGCCTGCCTATTTGCCTCAGTGGCTCAGCAGTTACTAATATGATTTTTACAAGACACTGATCCAAAAACTATGAAAAATGCTTCATGAGTTTTCAGTAGAGGTAAGGTTAAAGTCGGTTATGTGGCACACAAAAACTACAAAACATGAAGAGGCTTTGCAATTATTTTCTATTGCTTGTGTACTTATTTTTTCAAATATAGTTTCTAGAACCAGTTAGCACAGAAAAGTTATAAGCATTATACAATTATTCATCTAAATGAATTGTTATTATTACATAAAATTATGTCTATTGGCTGTAACATAACAATTATTCTGTTTGTATGTATTTACATAGCTTCCAGAGGTTTATGGCTAAGTGTTCCCTAATAATTTTTCTCATTTTCAAATTTAAATGTCAAGTGCTGAATATATACGTATAATAAAGGCTTTATAACTATGTGTATTAGTTTGCTTGGAATGTCATTACAAAATTCCATAGACTACATGGTTTAAACAACAGAAATGCATTTTCTCACAGTTTTAAAAGGCTAGAAGTCTGATATCAAGGTATTGGAAAATTTGTTTTTTTCTAAGGTCTATCTTCTTTTCTTGCAGATGGCTGCCTTATTCCTGTGTCCTCACAGGGTCTTTTCTCGGTGCACATGCCTTCCCAGTGTCTCTATGTCCAAATTTTCTTTTTAAAATAATGACACCTGTCATATTGAATGAAGGTCCACTCATATGACTTCATCTAAGCTTAATTACCACTTTAAAGGCCCTATTTCTAAATATGGTCATATTCTGAAGAACTGAGAATTAGGCCTTCAACATAAGAATTTTGGGGGGTAAAACTCAGCACATAACCCTATATATCAGGAAAAATAAAATATATACATATATCTGCTCATCTGTGTAAAGGGAGTAGAGAAAGAATAAATTTAAAAATTAGTGAGATGTTTTCTTACAGGGGTGTGTGATAATGGCGGGACAAGGATGAGGATAGAATAGGAGGAATAAGACAGGAGTATAATTTCCAAGGATGCTGTTTTTTACAGTGCATATGTTTAGATACAGATTAATATTTCAGATACATGATAGAGAGATATATGTATATTTTATATATACATGCACATACATAATAAAATCAATGATAGAGGAAAATGTAGAATAAAAACAAATAGAAATAAGTAAAGTATATTTCAAATTACTGACAAGTTTATATGCATGTGATGTTCATATGCATTTATTCATATGTATACCTACTGACACTACTTATTAGTAGGACTTTATAAAATGTGATATATGAGATAGTTTACACATGTTACATAATTTAATACTTGTTTTTTATATTCTAAGTATGTTCTATTAATTTTTATTGCTTCTTAAATTTGCTTAAAAGCAGCACTTTGAGATATATTTTTATGCAAATTAAAGTCCTTTTTGCTTTTTATTTTTCATTACCTCTATGCACGTAAAAGCCTTCCTCTTTTATTTATTTATTTATTTTTTGAGACAGAGTTTTGCTCTTCTTGCTCAGACTGGAGTTCAATGACATGATCTTGGCTCACTACAATGTCCATCTCCTGGGTTCAAGTGATTCTCCTGCCTCAGCCTCCTAAGTAGCTGGGATTACAGGCATGCACCACCACACCTGGCTAATTTTGTATTTTTAGTGGAGATGGAGTTTCTCCATGTTGGTCAGGCTGGTCTCGAACTCCTGACCTCAGGTGATCCACACACTTGGCCTTCAAAAGTGCTAGGATTACAGTACAAAACCCTCTCTCCTATAAGACCAGTTGCGTATTCAATGCTATTAGCATTAAAATGTCTGTGGTGGTGCTCTCATAAATTTTATGTTTATGTATATAATTATGCTTCCATATTTTCACTTTGTCTACGTTGAAAATTTATTAGCAGATACACAGAAAATATTCTTATTCTCTTTTAAGTTTGTAATTATTCATGCTTCATGCAATCAATCCAATTTGTTTGTATCAATGAATTCCACATTGTTATAACAACTTACTTTTTTTTAAAATTTTTTGGAGGACATACAGGACTGAATATTTTTACTGGTTGAAACACTGGTTTGTCAACAAATTTCCATATTTAGGGTACAAATGTGAAGAAGTGGGAGGAGTATTCTCTACACAAACTTCTTCATTTGAAAGCTTCTTCTCTTTGCCATGAGTATAGATGGGTTCATATATGTACCATTAGACATGTGGATATTTTCACAGTCTTATGTGTACACAGGAGCCCACAAACACTTCTTGATACTTAAGGAAAATCCACTTATTTATAAGAACAAAATACTAGGGTAAATATAATTTGTTTATATATCAATTATTGGTAACTTTTTGTTTCTTCTATGAGAAATAATTGAATAATTTTCATTACCTTGGCATGTAAAATGTATTTTTATCTTATAAGACCAGAAGACCAGAGACTGTATACTTCTTCTCTAACCCAATCTGTTTGAGTCTAGTGTTAAACATCCAAAAATTGTCCATAGACACATATATGTTACTCTGGACATTTAATGGAATAAATAATTATTTCATCCAGGTGTAAAAGTCCATAATTTATTATTTATTTTCTAATTTACATATGAAACTAATCAGATTCATTTTCTGTTTTCTATAACAACTGCAAACATATAGCCAATGTAGACTGGAGACATCTTCTAAAGTAAAAGTATTTAGATATTGGAACCATAATACCATTAGCAATGAATATGTGAGCATTTAAAACTTAAATATTTTAAACTAGATATCTTAATTTCAGGACAAATATCACTTAATGGTGATTAAGTTGTAACATAATTTGAGTAAGCCAGGCTTCTACTTCTCTTTTGACATTGACTGTACTCTGACCCCTCATCAATTTTCTTACCTTGAACAACATTCTACTCTGCTATAAGATAGACATGGAGCTATCAATATGTAGTGTCTTTGAGTTTCAGATTTTTCATCTCTAAAGTAGAAATAGATAAAACAACCACGTAGGGAAGAAAGGCTATGAAACTTATAATTTTTTTTATTTGCCTCAATTTGGATTCTCCACTAATGATAAAGCTGAAGAGAACAACTGAAGAATACAGTAGAAAGAAACTACATGCCTTTCTAAGATAGAATGTAGATAATTAATCATTTAGAGAATTGCTGAATATACCAGAGCTTTTCATATTAACACCAGTATCCTTTCTTTCTTTATACATTTGGAGAAGACAACATACTACGTGTATACTCTATGTGTACTATATGTTTGTGTATACTAGAGTACATAGTTTTGATAATGCATTTTGGTGTTTCCTATTTAGTAAAGAATGTTATCTTTAAACTTCTCTAGTTGATCACTTTATTTCTTTTTTTTTTTTTTTAATGTCATCCTCCCTTAGATGTATAGAACACTGCATCTTCTATTAATCACACTTTACATACTTGGCAATGTCCAATATTCATGGGCTGTTTTATATGTTGTCAGTTAAGATGTCAGCCAGAATTGTAGGTTGCATAGAGTATAAACTTAAACAGTTATATTTAAAAAAAATAAACTATTATAGCTATTAATCTATCTGGGAAGTGACATGAGCAATTTTGTATTTTAGAAAGTCAACTGCAGCTCAGGGAAGAGAAAGCATTTAAGAAGGATTATACTAGACAAAAGTTTTACATGGCAGTTGTAGTAATTGAAATGAGATATGATGATATGAAAGAAGGGAAAGGCAATAGAAATAAAAATTACAATATAAACTCAGGTGATATTAAAAGGAAAACTTTGACAGAATATAGTGACTTATTGGTCAGGAGTGTGTGAGTAAAAAAATAGGGATGTTGGTAATATTATTGATTGGGAAGGTCATGGTAGTATTAACAGAGAATACAGGAGGAGGATTAGACTTTGTAAAGAGTATGCTTATTTTTGTTTGGACACCGTGGTTTTTGAAGCATATGTTCTTGGAAATTTTGATATTTTTACCCAGAATTTTCTGCCATATACCCTATTTAGCATCATTACTTATACAGACCTTTAAATTTGGCTGATTTTTACTTAAGAAACAGAACACATGTATATTTGAACATTGGTAAATTATTCATATATATGTAAATAATTTATATTTGTAACAAATACATATTTCTATAATATGTATTTGATAGATAAAAATTCTTATACATTTCTAAATATATATCTATATATATACATCAAATGCATATATTTGATACATATAAATTTTTCACATATATATGAACTTCTTAATGTTCATATTATGTTCTGTTTCTTGCATCAGAAACTCATATATCTCTACATTTTTTAACTTTTAAAAATTGTTAAGGAAACTCAATTTATTTCATATTCTTCTATATCTTATAAATTTTTCAATACTTAAAAAAAATTTCAATTCTTTTTGTCTCATTTTTTAGTGCTACTTCTCTCTTATTTCATCACAGTCACTCTCCTATCTGGCATTAACAGCTCCCCTATCAAACACTTTCAGGCCAGGCATGGTGGCTCACACCTGTAATTCCAGCATTTGGGGAGGCTGAGGCAGGTGGATCACCTGAGGTCAGGAGTTCTAGACCACTCTGGCCAACATGATGAAACCCTGTCTCTACTAAAAATACATAAATTAGCCAGGCATGATGGTGTGTTCTGTAATCACAGCTACTTGGGAGGTTGAGGCAGGAGAATTGTTTGAACCTGGGAGGTGGAGGTTGTAGTGAGCTGACATCATGCTACTCTACTACAGCATCGGTGACAGAGCAAGACTCCATCAAAGAACGAAACAAAATACTTTCATAGACATCAAGTATCAAGTAGCTAAAATGCAACCACTATAAGAGAATGTTGTCTCTCCCTAAGCATTTTTTCAACTCATCTAGACCTTTCCTCTCATGCCATCCTTGTCAAAAGGAACCTGTGGTAAAATTATTATTTTTGTTAAATGTAGATCAAATATATTTACCATACATTCATTAATGTGTATACAGTGTGTGGTTGGTTCTACTTGTTAGCTTCAGTAATTGCAGAGTTTTTGTTACAGTGTAGCATTGTTCTACTGTTTTTGTTTCCCCATTTTTATTTTCTTTGAACATTTAGTAGGTTTTTAGAAAAAAGAACTAAAAATTGCATCCCTGACTTTTTTCTCCCCAGGGAATCACACCTTATTTTTAATTTTAGATGTATGTATCTATGCAAGTAGTTCTTCAACTGACAGTGTTGCTTTACTGCCGAACACACATATCATCAATAATAATGTTGCCTTCTCTTTTCCAATTATTTATTTTCCTTCTTTTTAATTATTATTCATCAATAATTTATAAAACAATAGATAACGCAGCATAGTGATAGTCACAATTAAATCACATGTAAATAACATGCTAACATCAATTGTGTTTTATTCTGCTACTCATAATAGAAATGGAACCAAAGAGTGTCTGGAAGTAGGAGTAGAAGCTCTAAAGCTGCTCATTAGTCAGCAGAAGCTGAAGTTCTTTCTACATTACTGCTCTGCCATTCTTCTTTGAGGCTTTTGTCTTCATAATTGCAAGACGATTCCTGCACCTGTAGAAATCACAACTTTTTTTTTTATTGGATTTATCTATTTACATTTTTTTTATTTTTAGTTTTTATTTTACTTCAGGTGTATACTATATACAGCATTTCTCCCCATTTTATACCCCCACCCTCCCCACCTCCTGCTGTCCCTCCCCTCTCCCCCCACAACTGCCCCCAGTGTGTGATGCTCCTCTCTCTGAGTCCACGTGTTCTCATTGTTCGACATCCACCTATGAGTGAGAACAGGCGGTGTTTGATTTTCTGTTCTTGTGTCGGTTTGCTGAGAAAGATGGCTTCCAGATTCATCCAAGTCCCTACAAAGGACATGACCTGATCGAACTGATCGTTTTTTATGGCTGCGTAGTATTCCGTGGTGTATCTGTACCACATTTTCTTTGTCCAGTCTATCATTGATGGGCATTTGGGTTGGTTCCAGGTCTTTGCTATTGTACACAGGGCTGCAGTGAACATGCATGTGCATGTGTCTTTATAGAAGAAGGATTTATAGTTCTTTGGGTATATACTCAGTAATGGGATTGCTGGCTCAAATGGAATTTCTATTTCTAGATCCTTGCAAAATCGCCACACTGTCTTCCAGAATGGTTTAATAACTTACACTCCCACCAACTGTGTAGGAGTGTTCCTATTTCTCCACATCCTCTCCAGCATTTGTTGTCTCCAGACTTTTTAATGATCGACATCCTAACTGGCATGAGATGGTATCTCAACGTGGTTTTGATTTGCATTTCTCTAATGACCAGTGATGATAAGCATTTTTTCATATGTTTGTTGGCCTCATATATGTCTTCTTTTGAAAAGTGTCTGTTCATATCCTTCATCCACTTTTGAATGGGGTTGTTTGTTTTTTTACTTGTATATCTGTTTTAGTACTTGTAGATTCTGGATATTAGCCCTTTGTCAGATAGGTAGATTGCAAAATTTTTTTCCCATTCTGTTGGTTGCCGGTTTGCTCTAATAATGGTTTCTTCTTAAACCCCAGCGGGAAAAGGGTGACAGGAAAAGAGAAAAAGTTAAAAGTCTCTTTTGAAGATTTGTTGTCTTACTGAGTAAAAGATACCCTAATCAACCTCTCATACTTGTTTCTCTGGATCAGATAAGGGCTATTAATAAAGTGAATGGGCTACATTTAGAAAGCTAGAAACAATTCCCATTAACATTGTGTAAGGTGTTAATAATAAGATTAGATATTTTAAAACTATGACTTATACTTCTATTTTCATATTCTTAAAACTGTTATTAAAGTTATGAATCGAAAGTGAATATTTTAAAGTTATTTTGTTGTCTATTAAGATAATCTGTTTATAGATTTTCATAAAATCACCTAGAAAATAATTTTTTCAACATCCTCCATAACGTTTTTAAAATTTACAATTTGTAATCATTAGCTTGATTCTGAGTTTAGTTTTGCAATTTCTTTAGTTTTGTTATTTTAAATATCAGTTTAGACTAGTTTTATAACATTAATTTGAATATATCTTTTTTCTTTAAGCTAGTCTAGGAAAATTTTAATATCCTGGAATACTTTGCTTATAGATTTTTATGGCAAAAAATTCCGTTTCATACTATTTTATCATAATTCTATTAAACAGCTTACAACTTGACCAGATCATTGGTCTAATAAGAAATTATTCTTTAATAAATATTGACAATTTATAATACTCATATACAATTAAAATATACTTGTAATGTTCAAGTTTGTGAACATTTAAAAATTACATTACATTGAGTTTAAATAATCATTTTTGTTCAATCTTCTCTGTAACTGGGACTATAATTACTTGTCTTTATCTAACAGTTTAATTTAAATACCTGATAAAATATTACTAATTTTAGTTTTGATTTTTATTTTTTGGTGCAATTAAAAAGACACCTCTCTGGGATTTATTAGTTGTATTACCTGTTTCATAACTTATTTTACCATCTAGATTTCTTTGTCTTGTTTATTTCCAAATTGGTCCTGCATTTAAAAATTATTATATAGTACTTAATTAAAATGTAAGGATTTATAATTATTTACTAAAGATTAAATTTGTCAGCATCAATGTTGTAATTATGTTACTTTTCAAAATAATTATTTTTCCTGTTTTAAATTTTTCTTTAAATCAAAGCTTTTTAAAATGTGTTTTTTGTTTTTGTTTTGTTTTGTTTTTTTCTTTTTCAGACAGGGTCTGCACTCCTGTTGCCCAGGCTGGAGTGCAGTTGCACTAACATGGCTCACTGCAGCCTCGATATCCCAGATTTAGGTGATTCTCCCACCTCAGCCTTTCCAAGTAGCTGAAATTACAGGCATGCACCAACAATCTCAACTCATTTTTTTTTTTTTTTTTATAGTAGAGACAGGGTTTGTCATGTTGCCCAGGCTGGTTTCGAACTCCTGGGCTCAAGAGATCCACCTGCCTTGGCCTTGCAATGTACTGGAATTACAGGCAGACATGAGCCACCATGCCTGACCTGCTGCTTGTTTTTGTTTTCTTCATTCTTCCTTCTTAACTGCCTTCCTAATTTAGAACTTTAAATTTCAAACTTAAACAAATTAAATTAGAAATTGTTACTTACACTTTTAATGGAGTCTGGTATACAAACATTGACAATCTTTTGTTATATGTCATATTCTAATTTGCTCCCAAATGTCCTCTTATACTTTGAGTACAGATGAAAAAGTATATGAATTGCAATGGGCCCTGAGCAGCAAACTAAGTCTTGAAAAACAAAGTTGGATATCTTACACTTCTTGATTTTAAAACTTACTACAGAGATATGCTAACCAAAGTAGTATCATTCTGACATAAGAATAGACAGATAAACAAATGAAATAGAATTGAAAGACAAAAATAAAAATAGAAACCCAAAACACTTACACATCTAATCTATGGGTAATAGATTTTTGACAAGGGTGCCAAAGTCATTAAACAAACAAACAATACAGCCTCTTGGACAAATGGTGCTGCAACAAGTGTATAACTGCATGCAAAATAATGTTGTTAGACTGCTATCTCACACCACATAAAAACTAACTCAAAATGTATCAACTCCCTACTCATAGAAACTAAAACCATACAACACTTAGGAGGTAGCATAAGGATAAATCCACATAACCTTGGGTTTGGCAATAGATTATTAGAAATAAAGCCATGAATATCAGCAACAACAACAAAAATAGACAGATTTGACTTAATAAAAGTGGAAAATATTTTGTGCACCAAAGAACATTATCAAGAATGTGAAAAGACATGCTACAGAATGGGAAATAACATTTACAAATATTAACATAATTAGTCATTAGGGAAATGTAAATGCAAATCACATTGCAAATGTGAATGCGAATTCACACCCAGTAGAATAGTCATGATCAAGAAGACTTATAATAACAAGTATTGGTGAGGATATATAAAAATTGGAATTATTTCACTTTGCTTCAGGAATGTAAAATGGTACAGCTTCTTTGGAAAGCAGTTTTGTGAGTCTTTAAGTTAAACAGAATTACCACATAACATAGCAATTTCACTCCTAGGTGTATACCCAAAAGAATTTAACATAGTTACTCCGACAAACACATGTATATGCATGTTCATAGCAGCACTATTTACAATAGCCAAAAAGTGCAATAGCTCAAATATTCATCAATGGGTGACCTATAATTTTAGCCATAAATAGGAATGAAGTGAATGCTACAAGGTGGAGCAGCCACCAAATTATTACGCTAAGGGAAAGGAGTCAGATGCAAAAGGACACACGTGTATATGATGTGATTCAATTTATATGAAATATCTTGAAGAGGTAAATCAGTTGAGAAAATGCGGATTGGTGGTTCCCAGTTGTGTGGGATTGGGGATGGATAGAAGGAAGAATTGCAAATAACTGCTTAATGTATTGGTGATTCCTTTTGAAATGACAATAATACTTTGGAGATAAATAGAAATAGCTTTTTTTACACCATTGTGAATGTATTTCATGTCGTTGAATTTTCACTTTAAATGGTTTATATTATGTGATTATCACCTCAATTACAAAAAATAAATTAAAAATATGTAAGTCATGTATTAGTCTTTCTTCTCTCTCTGCTATTATTTTTATCCTATTTCTTGTAAGCAGCCAATACTTTTTTGCAAATCTAAGTAGGTATGTTCATATATTTTTCTTTCCTGCTATTTCTTTTCTAAACAAAGCCAATAAAACTAGACCTTTTTAGTGGCATATTTTTCACCTAACACATGAAGAAAAACTACACAGTTAATTCTGAGATGTGTAATTTATGAACCAAATGGTAAGTACACATGCAGTTTTGTGAGATACTGCCAAATTGTTCTCCATCAGGGTTGTATCATTTTACAGTCCTAAAAGAAGTGATACGTTGTTTTCCCACAGCTTGGCCAACAGTGTATGTTGTCATATCTGGGTTTTGTCAATCCAATAGGTGAGACATTGTGACTAAGTGTAGTTATAACTTGTATTTCACTTATGAGTAAATTTTGACAATCTTTTCATATATATAACTTTTTAATATATTTTTGAACATCTTAAAAATTAATTTCAGTCCTTGTTTGTTACCACAATTTTTTGGTCTTCCCTCAAGCTTTGTAGAAATTTTGTTTTATACATAAAGATTAATGGTCCTTTTATTTTGCAACACATGTTGTAAATATTTGTAGACAGTTATTTGTCTTTGATATTGTTAACTTTTTCTCTCTGAATAAAATGATTTAAAAATTTTACATATTCAATTATTAATCATTAATATCTAACTTGAATTTAGAAATGTAATTGAACATTATTTTTCTCCATATAGTATTTAAAGGAATTCTGTCATGTTTTCTTCTGCTACATTTATAATAATCAGTTTTACATAATATCCATTAAGGTTTACTAGTATTTCTTAAAAATGGATGCCATTTTATCCCTCACTAAGTGGCTATCCAGTTGTCCTAACATCATTTGTTAACATTATTTTGACTCCAACAATTTAGAACATTACTTTATTGTATACTAAAGTTCTACATTTCTTTATTTTATTATGTTACTGTTTTATATTGATACAAATATTTGTACATATATATGCCATGCATTTGATGTTTTGTTAAAGTGAGCAAGTCAGGGCATTAGGGGTGTCCATCACTTCAAGTTGTTATTATTTCTAATTCTTGGGAATATTTCAAATCTCTCTTCTATTTTGAAACCAACAATACATTATTTTTAACTATAGTCACACTATTCTGCTAGTGAACATTATCATAGAATGTATTCTTTTTATCTAATTGTATGTTTCTACCTGTTAGCCAACCTCTGGCAAACCCTGCACCTCCCCACCCATCTTTTCTAGCTTCTTGTACCTATCATTAAACCCTTCATGAGATCAATTTTTTAACTTCCACATACGAATGAGAACATTCTATATTTATCTCTGTACCTGTCTTATTTCACCTAACATAATGACCTCCAGTTCTACCTACATTGTTGCAAATGACACGATTTCATTCATTTCTATGGCTATTTTATTGTTTATATATGCCACATTTGCTTTATCTATTCATCTCTTGCTGGACACTTAGGTTGATTTCCTATGTTTGCCATTGTCAACAGTGTTACAATAAACATGGGAATGCAGGTATTGTGATATTGTGCCAGAATTGCTAGCCTTTGCTTTAGTTATTTAGTAATAACTAAAATAAGCAGCACAGGATAACTAAGATCTGTGTGTAAACAAATGCTTATCTTGACTTCTGTAAACCACTGAAGTAACAAACAGAATGACAAAAGTCCCCTGGCCCTTGGAATGTCCGGAGACCCCCACCCTTGTCTCCACCCAGGAGGTGAATTACAGAATCCCCTGGACCTTGGAATGTCCGGAGACCCCCGCCCTCATCTCCGCCCAGGAGGTGAATCACAGAATCCCCTAGCCCTTGGAATGTCCAAAACCTTTTCATTCCCATCCCCGCTCCTCACCCCCACTCCCAAGGTGGTTTTTTGGGAATAAAAAGTCTTGGCACCCTCCTTTTGACGCCACAGGTTGGAGAGACGTGAGTCCTCTGTGGTCGCCGGCATAATAAATGACCCTGCAATCCGGCATACTTTTGTCTTGGTGCTAACTTTCTAAGCTTGGTCCAATACAACAGTATTCCTTTGATATATTGGTTTTCTTTCTCACTGGATAAATCCTGAGTAGTGGGATTGCTGGATGATATGGTAGTTCTATTTTATCATTTTTAGAGACATCTCCAGACTACTCTTTCATAGTGACTGTAATAATTTACATGACCCCCAGTGGTGTATATATGTTCCCTTTTCTCTGCATATTTGCTAAAGTTTGCTATCTTTTTGTTATTTTATTTTATTTTTATTTATTGACACAGGGTCTTACTCTGTCACCTAGGCTGAAGTGCAGTGGCAGTAGTCATGGCTCACTGCAGTGTCAGCCTTCCAGCCTCCCGAGTAAGAAGGACTGCAGGCATGGATCACCATGCCTAATTAATTTTTTGCTTTTTTTTTTTCTAGAGATGGCGTCTCACTATGTTGGTCTGGAATACCTGGCCTGAGGTAGTCTTCCCACTTTAGTCTCCCAACATGTTGGGATTACAGGTATGAGCCACTATTTTTTAATCTTTTAATAATGGCCATTTAAATTGGATAAAATGCTGCCTTATTGTGGTTTTGATTTGCATTTCCCTGATGATTAATGAGTGATGTTGAACATTTTTTTCACATGTTTGTTAACCCTTTTACATCTTCTATTGAGAAATGTCTATTCATGTCCTTATCTCACTTTTTAATGGGATTATAAGTCTTTTGTTTTTGTTGTGGAGTTGTTGAATGCCTTTTGTATTCTGGATATTAGTTCCCATTCAGATGGAAATATTTTCTCCCAGTCAACATGTCTCTTCACTCTGTTGCATGTTTCCTTTGCTGGGGAGAAGTATAGTCTAATTTGTCTATTTTTATTTTTATTGCCTGCCTTTTGAAGTCTTAGCTATAAAATCTTTGTCTAGAACAATGTCCTGAAGTGTTTCCCCAATGTTTTCTTCTAGTAGTTTTTCAGTTTTGTTTCTCACATTTTGCTTTAATTCATCTTAACTTTATTTTTTATATGGTGTCCAGTTTCATTCCTTTGCATATAAAATTCAAATTTTCCAGCACCATTTATTGAAGAAGATGTCTTTTCCTTAATGTGTGTTCTTGATGCCTTTTGCGAAAATCAGTTGGCTGTAAAAACCTAGACTGAATTCTGGATTTTCTACTCTATCCCATTGGTCTATGTGTCTGTTTTTATATCAAAACCATGATGTTTACTATAGCTTTGTAGTCGATTTTGAAGTCATGTAGTATAATGCCTCCAACTTTGTTCTTTTTGCTCAAGATTCCTTTGGCTAATTGGAATTTTTTGCACTTCCCTAGAAATTTTAAAATGATTTTTACTATTTCTATAAAGAATGTGATTGGTACTCTGATAGAATTGCATAGCCATGGTAAATAAGCTCTTCTCTTTCATTATATTTTTAAACTTTCTATTTTTTATACACAATAGTTCTTTAGTTTTGTCTGTTGATTATATACATATACATATATATCTTTTTTACTTTGAGTTAGTCTACATAAGCAACACAAAAGAATTGGTGATGAAAATACATATCATCCATATAAATAATACTATTCGTTCTTTTACAAATTTTATGCCTGCCTATATTACCCTTTTCCTAATTTTATAGACTAATATTTCCAATAAACTGTTAAATAAAAATGAAAATTGTGGGATTTCTTGACATTATTAACTTTGGTGAAGATGACTCTAGTGTTTTCCTATTAAATAAGATGCTAACTTTAGGACATATATGTATTTTGAGTTATTATGACATTGAACTCACTTTTTATACCTTTTCATACCCCTGACATACTTCAGCAGGAAATCTTTTTCTCTTAATAATCATCTTTATTTTGTCTCTCCATTTATATTTTTAACTCCTGAAGATAAAAAATAATATTTATTTTTGCAGTTCCTCTCTACCACATGGAGCATTATTTTCATGTTACAAGCTCTTTAAATGACTTAGATTAATTATTCACAAATTGTATGATTTAAGCAAAGAAAAAAAGAAAAACAGGTGAAATAATACATAGAAAGTATAAAGTTTACTATAGGAATTAGAATGAAATCCTTCCTCAGTGAAAGAAAACATATTTAACAATTGCTTTATGGATTATGAATTCATAAATGTAACTTCTCCCTCCTATTAATTCTTCTATCTACCCTCACCATACTCTGGGATGTAGAGAAGCACAACAAATAATACATTGAGAGCAATTTTTAAAAATAGAAAAGAAAATTGTTTATGTGTTTAGAGGTTAGATGGTTGAAAGGTCAGTTATGTATTAGAAAATTTATTTCAACACTAGAAATGTTAGTAAACCAGAAAAATTCCCTGTTGAAATAAATAGCCACATTAGTTGGAACAGCAGCCTGTCAAAAGCGAATGGCAGTTTACATTCCCACACCACAGAAGCCTTGGGAAGAGGGGATGCTCCTTTACACTTTCAAATAAAGAGTGAACTAAAGGAATCCAAACTGGTTTTAAGCCTCCTTTCTTTTAAAGACACATGAAGGATTTATATATATTTATTATTCTGAAACAAATTTTTTGACATCCTGGGAAGACAAATATGCAATTAATGAATTGGCCAGCAATTTAATTACAGTGAAAATCTATGGACATGCCACCTATAGAATTATTATTCAGTTTCTATTTAAAACTGCTAGTAAAGCCAAATGGTCTTCTGCTTTCCTGTATATTAATCTGAATGAATAATAAAAGAATAAGTATATTTTATTTGTATAATTTTAATCATAAAAGGACTTATTGTGTTTACCAAATTATTTTGTATAAATCCATATCACAGTCTAAATATGTCTTTAAACTTGATCTTGTTTATTTTGTACATTAAATAACTTTTTTAATATTCAAATTTATTAATAATAAAATATAATTACATTTAAACTCAATATTCTTAATATGCTTGTCACTATTATTTTTCTGCTGTGACTAATAAACTGAAGTAAACAGAAAAATAAATCCAACTTTTACAGTCTTGAATATGTTGACAATAGAAGAATTCCTAAGTATAATGAAAACTATACATTTTAAAGTATCAAATATCTTTATAGGTAAAAAAATATATAAAATGTCTCTTTTCCTTAAACAATGTTTTGTTTTGAAAATATTATTCCCTTTACTGAAAATTAAAACAAGCATATGTCATTTTTATCAAGTAATCTTAAATTTGTTTTTTAATGTCATCCTTTTTTCCCACATTTTCTATATTTGTAAAAAAAATATGTCAAATATTTGCTTTTCATCTTTCTTTTACAATGCAGAGGCTTTTCTAAATTGTTCATAAAAGACTAGTATATTTTATAGACTTCAGTTTAAGTTGTAAAAAAAGAAAACTCACTAAAACAAACACTCTAGTGGATTTACACGAATAATCTGAGTGAGGGAAAAAGGAAAAATCATGATTCTGACTGGTATATTTTATACCAAGGTATACCTGCTGTTTAGTTTCCTTTTAATTTCATAATCAATATAATACTAAATATAATGTAATTACCTAAAATCACCAGTGTTTCTTTTTCCCAACGTCTGACACCTGTCCTGAAACATGTATACCCATGATTGATGGACTAGACACTTTACTTAGGAGATTCATGAATTTGGATGGTAATTGTGTCTTAACATCATCAAGAGTAAATATAAGCAGATGGAAGCCATGTGTTCCACAGCTTTCATGTCATATATCAGTATGAATATATTTTCCCAATTAATCCTTTGAGTTCAAGATAATTTTGGTCTGATCATGAATTATTCCTTTTTCCCTCATTCATATTCCTTCTATAAATCCACTAGAGTATTTGTTTTAGTGAGATATTTTTGTTGCTACTTAAACTGAAGAAAATTGCCTGAAAAATCCTAACATTACACAAGCGGTATAAATCCTTCTGCTTTTCGTAGTACTACAGAATGTGTCACTTACCCTTGAGTATGATTTCATATTTCATAAGTAAATAATATGAAACTATTATTTCATATTTCATAAGTAAATATTTAACTTATTTCATATTTCATAAGTAAATAATACTTAAATAGCTCAAAATAAGCAATTATAAAATCGCCAAGTGCTGATTATTGAAAGTGATTGAAATTTGAATAATATGAAACTATTATTTCATATTTCATAAGTAAATAATATTTAACTATTATTTCATATTTCATAAGTAAATAATATTTAAATAGCTCAAAATAAGCAATTATGAAATTGCCAAGTGCTGATTATTGCCAAGTGATTGAAATTTTTTAATTAGATCTCATATATTTTGCATTTCACAGTAAAAACTGATGCCTTTTTCCTAGAAGATTTTAAATTGTTCCACAATCTGCATATTTTAAATTGTATCAAATTTTATAATAATACATTTTTATTCATTTCTGATTTAAATTGTAGTCTGGGATAATTAATAAACTACCCATTTTAAGGAATTTTGAAACAGCTGGTTAAATCATACTGTACATTGATCATTTAAATTACTAAAGAAAGAGTGTACATTTTTAATTGGATTGTGAATAATGCATCTACTATCCATGAATATAAAAGATAATGTCACAAATAACACAACTTGAGTTACGATACAACTTATTCAAGGGTTGCTGGTGTTTTCTTACTTGGATTAATGGCTATTGTCAGCTGTAATATCATAAACATTCTCTATTCTCCACTATTATGTATGTGAACTGAGGGTCAACATACATACTCTTTGGAACACACTGTTCAATAGGCAGAAGAGGGATAACTGGCCTCACAGAATCTAGTAAATAATAACAGAGATAAAACAGAAAGAACCTTTTCTGCATTTGCAGAGTGAGGTTAAGAATCACTACAAGTAATTTTATGTTCAAAAATCACAGCTTTAAGTAAAAGCTCAGAGAGTGAGTAATGGCAAATGCAATTGCAAGATACGCAATTGAAAGATATCCAATTAATTAACAAGACAGTAGCATCACAAATTGCATTCTTTTTTTCTAAATAATTCAAATATGATGATAAAAATATGATGAAACTTTTCTAAAACGGCAAAGAAAATTACTCATAAGTCTTCCCTCCAAACAACTATTATTTCATATTTTCCTGTTTCCTATTATATATTTCCTTTTCAATTTTTTACATCAATTATAAATAATATTTTTACTATATAGTCTGAATTTTTATTTAACAAGACTTAAATATAAAGATTGTGCTCTTCACCATAACCACTTCTATGCTTTTACAGACTTTGTATTTAATTTTGAAGGCCAGAGATGTTTTAATCAGGATGTCTCTGGACTTATTTAGTCAGCACATGATTGTTATTTTTATTGATACAGATTTAGCTCTATACATTTGGTAATTTTCAAATAATATCTGCAAGTCCTTATTTTAATATATAATAAATTAACATGTAATTAGCAAAGCATATCCAAATATCATATGATTATTAAATGCTGCTGCTAATAGTATATGCAATCATGTTAACATTGAGGTTGTATTAGATTTTAAAAGTAAGTTAATCTTTTCTGTTTCTAAATTGAGAGGTCCTGTTTTATAAGACAGGGATTCCTGGCTTATTATACACGAAGGTGATGCTTACAAAGAAGAAAATAAGTTTTAGCCGGCCGCGGTGGCTCAAGCCTGTAATCCCAGCACTTTGGGAGGCCGAGGCGGGTGGATCACGAGGTCAAGAGATCGAGACCATCCTGGTCAACATGGTGAAACCCCATCTCTACTAAAAATACAAAAAATTAGCCGGGCATGGTGGCACGTGCCTGTAATCCCAGCTACTCAGGAGGCTGAGGCAGGAGAATTGCCTGAAGCCAGGAGACGGAGGTTGCGGTGAGCCGAGATTGCGCCATTGCACTCCAGCCTGGGTAACAAGAGCGAGACTCCGTCTCAAAAAAAAAAAAAAAAAAAAAAGAAAAGAAGCTTTATATAGGAAGAAAATCCAGATTCAAATATTTAGCTGTCTAGTCACTAACTTGGTGAACTTAGAAAATTGTGGAAGTTGTTGCCTTATTTGTACCTCTGAGTTATGGGGATCAAGTAGAAAGGATTATGTGAAGGGCTTTGTAAATTAATGAAAACTAAATAAGGGTAAAATATTCATAATATAAATATAAACATTTTGTTTAAAATGCATATAGAGACATTAATCATCATTATAATTATTCTCACTAGGGGGCTACCTTCATTTTCACTTTTTTGCTACTCATACATGCTTTTCAAACTTGTGTCTTAACTTTAAGAGAAATATCTTATTACAAGCCCTTTAAAATCTTTAATATTCTCCCTCCTTTATGGACTCCTATTTCCATTTAAGTCTATAATCTCTTAGTCTAACTCAATTCCTCACTCCTTTCCAAACCAAGAACTCTTCCTCTGTATCTCTGGCATGGGATTTTCAGTCATTAGTAAAATAACTTATACTTTCAAGCTCCTCCCTGAAGGTGTTTTATAGTGAAGCTTGTTTTTTGTTTGTTTTCATTTTTGTTTCTGTAGTCAATATTCCACAGAGCCTGGAGGTGGGTAGGTATTCTCCTTCTTCCTCACTGACACTTTCATATTTGCTCTCCATTTTTAGATACTAACCCTCAAGCTAATTTACAGCTCAAGCCAACAAGATTATTCAACCTGCTTCTTCTCTTCATTTTAGCCTTCTACTAAAGGGGTTGTAGAAGGGTTCTTTGGGGTTCTTTCAACCTTGTTTCTTGAAGATTTTATCATTCAGCTCACTTTTTCTTCTCTACCACTATGGTGATCATTAATTTCCTTCAACTAATTTTAACCGTTTTTCTCTGAATACTTCCTCTTTGCCATTTTCCTCTCTTGAAAAACAATTGCACAACTTCTCTTTAATCTCACTCTGTACATGGTTTTAGATAGGACATTAAATAAAAATATTCCAGTTATAATATTTACTCTATTGATACTTATATTAGTCAATTTTTTATGCTGCTGATAAAGACAAACCCAAGACTTGGCAATTTCCAAAAGTAACAGGTTTCATGACTTACAGTTCCACATGGCTGAGGAGGCCTCAGAATCATGGCAAATGGAAAGAAGGAGTAAGTCACATATTACATGGATGGCAGCAGGCAAAGAGAGAGATTGGGCAGTGAAACTCCCACTTATAATACCACCAGATCTTATGAGACTCATTCCCTATCACAAGAACAGCATGGGAAAGACAGCCCCCATGATTCAATTACCTCCCACTGGGTCCCTCCCACAACACATGGGAATTCAAGATTGTAGGGAACCAGCCCCCACATCCCCCATGGGTACCCCGAGTTCTGTGGTGACAAATGATTAAGAAAAAGATAGAATAAGAATGCAAAGAGTGGAACCAGGGGGCCATCATTTATTACTGGAGGCAGTAAAGGCCCTGAGCTCTGATCTCTCACACCATTTATTGGTTAAAATCACTTTGATCTATAGGGTAGTGGTGGAGTGATGGTGTGGAGAGGGTGACGGGATGGTGGAGTGAATCAATGAGCCAGAACTAAATCAGTGAGCCGGAACTGGTGTGTCTTTCTAAAGACATAACAGCGCCGGTTTGGGAGTTTCACAAAACAAGAATATGTGGTTATCTTTAGCCTATTATCTATGTGCAGCTGGAGGAATGTAGGCCTCACAGGGAGAATACAAGTTTGGCTATGTCTTAGTGCTACGAAGGGGTTCTACATTCTTGAGCACAACGTGTATGGTAACAGAGCCAAGGTCACCCCGCACCAGAACATAAGGCATGGAGAGGCCTTCCTCCCCAGGGGCCTCCTGTGGCCTTCCACAGTTTATTATTCCTTATTTCTTTTGTACATATAACCAGTTTATGTAGGCACTCTGTTAAGTCCTCTCTCCTTTGCTGCTTCCCCCCACAAAGATGAGATTTGGGTGGAGACACAGCCAAACTATATCAATACTTTTGAGGCAGAGATGCATTAGCTGATGAATAAGAACCTATAAACCCCTGTAATCAATACAAATTTGGTAGCTTGCCCAAGGTTGACACAAAAAGGAAAACTAAAAATAAATTATATTCAACAATAATTTAGTTAAATATGAAAGCCTGTTTTATTTCATACTAAAAGGAAATTACTGGAATTTCCTAATTCAATTAAAAATTTCTTGCATTATTAAGCTTTAAAAAATTAATGAACTGAACTAATTTGTAAAATTGAGTTAAAACTGTTATTATTGTAACAGAAAATAGTATGTGACCAGAGTATTTCTCATGCTAATGATAGATATATTTTAAACGAGATATATGGTTTAAATCATATTTTAAACCAGGCTAATGCTCTTTATTTTTCCTAATATCACTATAGAATGTTTTACTCATTTATACATTGTGAGCAAGAAACATTACAAAAACTGCTTATGGAAATACAGCTGTAATATTAGTGGATACTAGACATGAATAATTTATGATATAAAATACATAAAATGAATAGATGCTAGTTCTTAAATCTCAAACTATATTTTATTTAATATACATGAATTCAAACTTCCATTTGATCACATATGTATACATTCATACTAGCAAGAGAAAGAGTGATTCTTAAGTAAAAGTAGTAAACAATTAAAAAAATAATAGTTTCATAAATACTTTAGGGGTTAAGTGTACTGGTAAGGTGACCAGAGTGTTAGTATCAGAACATGGAACTCATCCTAACTTTTGGTCTGGTTACTGGAAGTCAACATAGTATATCACTGTTGTCAATCCTAGCATTCTTTTTTGTGTGACTTTACAACTATCTTTTTTATGCATATGAGTCAGTTGATTGGCCCCAGAGTCAGCTTCAATCTTGCAACAGAGGGTGTGATACTCATGTCATTTACAGGAAGAATAATAAAAGTCAGATCTAACACTATATTTGTGCTTAGATTTAATAAGGCTGCTAACTTGACCTTATGTCTGTAATGGTACAAATGAATCCTGATGGACTTCAAACAATCAAAATCCCTTGACAATGGACACTCTATTTTTTTATTATTATATTTTAAGTTCTGAGGTACATGTGCAGGTCGTGCAGGATTGCTACATAGGTATACACATGTCATGATGGTTTGCTGCATCCATCCCCCCATCATCTACATTAGATATTTCTCCTAATGTCATCCCTCCCTAATCCCCCCACCCCCTGCTATCCCTCCCCTATCCCTCCCCACCCCTCAACGGGGCCTGGTGTGTGATGTTCCCCTCCTTGTGTCCATGTGTTCTTATTGTTCAACACCCACTTATGAGTGAGAACATGTGGTGTTTGATTTTCTGTTCTTGTGTCAGGTTGCTGAGAATGATGGTTTCCAGAACATCAACCCATCCTTTTTTATGGCTGCATAGTGTTCCATGGTGTATATTTGTCACATTTTCTTTATCCAGTCTATCATTGATGGGTTTTTGGGTTGACTCTAAGTCTTTGCTATTGTAAACAGTGCCACAATGAACATATGTGTACATGTGTCTTTATAGTAGAACGATTTATAATCCTTTGGGTGTATAGCCAGTAATGGGATTGCTGGGTCAAATGGAATTTCTATTTCTAGATCCTAGAGGAATGCCACACTGTCTTCCATAATGGTCGAACTAATTTACACTCCCACCAACAGTGTAAAAGTGTTTCTATTTCTCCACATCCTCTCCAGCATCTATTGTTTCCAGATTTTTTAATGATGGCCATTCTAACTGGCATGAGATGGTATCTCAATGTGGTTTTGATTTGCATTTCTCTAATGACCAGTAATGATGAGCTTTTTTTCATATGTTTGTTTGCTGCATAGATGTCTTCTTTTGAAAAGTGTCTGTTCATATACTTCACCCACATTTTGATGAGTTTGTTTGTTCTTTTTCTTGTAACTCTGCTTTAGTTCCTTGTAGATTCTGGATATTAGCCTTTTGTCAGATGGGTAAGTTGCAAAAATTTTTTCCCATTCTGTTGGTTGCCGGTTCAGTCTTTCTGTTGCTGTGCAGAAGCTCTTAAGTTTTATTAGCCCTCATTTGTCAATTTTGGCTTTTGTTGCCTTTTTTTTTTTTTTTTTTTTTGGTGTTTCAGTCATGAAGTCCTTACCTATGCCTACGTGACTATGACACTATTAAACAAGAGCAGGACTCCTCTTCTGGAGTTAATTCAGACCTCACTGTCTAAATATCTTTCTGTAGTTGAGTTGGGAGTTGGAGATTTTTCCACTGTTTTCTCAGTAGTAAAATGATATTATTAGATATTTTATAAACAGAAGCAAATTCCATCATTATTATATGTTTATATTTTTCTCATATTAATATTCTTTCTCTCTCAATCGATATTTGCAGACTACGCATCTGACAAAGGTCTAATAACCAGAGTCCACAATGACCTTAAACAAATCAATAAATAATCCCATTTAAAAATAGACAAAGGACATTGAACAGACACTTCTCAAAAGACATACAAATGACTAGTAAATATATGAAAAAAAGTTCTTATCTACTAATCATCAGAGAAATTCAAATCAAAACCATAATGAGATTCTATCTCACATCAGTCAGAATGACTGTTATTAAAAGTCAAAAAATAGCAGATGCTGGCAAGGCTGTGGAGAAGAGGGAACACTCATACACTGCTGGTGGGAATATAAATTAGTTCACCCACTGTGGAAAGAAGTTTGGAGATTGCTCAAAGATCTTAAAACAGAGCTACCATGTGACACAGCAATATTATTGCCAGGTATAAACCCAAAGGAAAATAGATCATTTTACCAAAAAGACAAACACTCAACGTTCACTGCCATGCTATTCACAATAGCAAAGACATGGAATAAACATAATTACCCAGCAATGAGGGATTTAATGGGGGATTAAATAAAGAAACTGTGGTATATACACATTATGAAATATCACACAGCCATAAAAACACACACACACACAATCATGTCCTTTGTAGAAACATAGGTTGGGCTGGAGGCTACAATCCTAAGGAATTAATGCAGGAACAGAAAACCAAATACTGCATGTTCTCACTTAAATGTGGGAACTAAACACCTAGCACCTATGGACATAAACATGGGAATAATAGACACTGTAGAATACTAGAAGGAGGAAGTGATCATGGGTCAAAAAACTACTTATTGGGTACTCTGCTGACTACCTGAGAGCAATATACCTATGCAAAAACCCTGCACATGTACTTCCTATATCTAAAGCTTTTAATTTATTTTTTTTAATCATGGTAGATAAGGTTTTTTGGTCTTCGTAGACATTATCAAATTTATCCTAGCTACACACTCACGCACATGCATATATCCATAAGATTTGCATACATATATAGATATTATAAATATGTATATAGACAGATAGGTATTACTTTACAGTTCTATCAGCAGCAAATAGTACACATTTTGCTTTGTTGTTAAGAATATTATATTTTAAAAAGATCAAAATATTACAGGTCAATTTTTAGGCCTAAATTTCTATCACTTTAGGGTTTAATTAGCCATTCCATTTGTCACTACTAAAGATCTCCTTCCTCATCCTACCCCTTATGGTGTCATTTTGCTTACCTATTGGCGATTTACATTTTCTTTGGGCAGAAACATTCATATTATTTTCTTGTTCTTTTTTTTTTTTGGACAGAAGCTTGCTCTGTTGCCCAGGTTGAAGTGCAGTGGTACAATCTTGGCTCACTGCAACCTCTGCCTCCAGGTTTCAAGTGATTCTCCTCCCTCAGCCTCCCAAGTAGCTGGGATTACTGGCATACACCACCAAGCCCAGCTAAATTTTTTTTTCTTTTGTATTTTTAGTAGAGACGGAAGTTTCACCATATTAGTCAGGCTGGTCTTGAACTGCTGACCTCATGATCTGCCCAACTTGGCCTCCCAATGTGCTGGGAATACAGGTGTGAGCCACCGCACCCGGCCTTATTTTTTTAAGTGATATTTTTGGAATGATGTTAGTTTATATCACAGTGATTTGAGAATATGATTAATATTGTGATGTTTATACTTTAGTTGTCACACATATTAGGTATGATTATTTGTTTTTTTCTCTGATAAAGTCAGCTTTCCTTTATTCTGGGTTACAGCACCCCTATTTTTCCCATCACCATCCATCTAGTTGTAAGTTGTAGCATATGGCTGAGACTTAACTTCACTGGTATAATCATTTTGAGTTCATGATAATTCTGCTGATGAGTAAGTGCCATAAAAAGATTCAATCAATCAGGCTGTAACCCTAGGATTTTGTTTGATGTTTTGAAGAAAGTGCTGCTGTTAACTACCTCTTGAAAAGATGGTGGCCAGGTAAGTTGCCCACAGCTCTTTACCATGACTTCAATGATGAAAAGAATCCATCATATACAAAGAGAACAAAAGAAACACAAGCAAATACACACACACACACACACACACACACAGAGTGATCATTTTTGCTCCATTTATATACCAAATAAGCCTAGTGATACTATAAATGAAATGTTTTCTAAGTCAAGCAAAAAAGTTAAAGTATTTGAATGTTTGAATTTTAATTTGATTTGTAAAGTAGCTTTATGAACCCACAGATATTTGGGTATTAGTAAGGTAGTTTAGAGAAAATATTTACCCATGTAGCAATGGTCAAGAAATATTAGCTTTATATTATTATTACTTGTTTACTTTTGGTGACATTATAAATTTTTTGTGTCTAAATATTAGATTATTTTCCACATTAATAGTTTTCATTGAAAGTTTTTATTGAAAATTTTAAATAACTTGAAACATATTTTGGAGAATAAAGATACACTTATCAATTTATTAAATATTTTTATGCATTTCTTTTTTTTTTTCTTTTGAGTCAGAGTCTTACTCTGTCACCCAGGCTGGAGTTCAGAGACATAATCATAGCTCACTACAGCCTTGGTCTTTCTGGCTTAAGTGATCCTCCCACCTCTGCCTCCCAAATAGCTGGGACCACACCCACATGCCAGTATACCTGACTCATTTTTTTTTTATTTTATTTTGATAGAGTCAGAGTCTCCCTATGTTGCCCTGGATGGTCTGGACTACTGGGCTAAAGCAATACTCCCACCTCAGCCTCCCAAAGTGTTGGGATTAAAGGCATGAGCCACCATGGCACCCAGCCTACATTTCTTGGATAGTCTTTTCTTATTACTAAATTTGGAAAGGTATCTTAGTTATATTCCCAATATCTATTTTCAAACACTTCTTTGACTTTCTTCTATGTTCAACTAATTTATTTTGGGAAAGTGTCATTATTTTTTAATTTTTGTTATCTTAATGTAAATCTGCCCTTGGAAATCACTGGCTCTTGGTTAAACAAAGTTTCAAAAAATTTCTTCACTTTTGAATTATGCATTTATTTGCAGTCTTAAATTCTACCTTCATTTTGTTCTCTGATTTGTCTTTATTTGCATGCCTTTGTAATTTATAATAATTTTAAATATTTAGATTTACAATTTTTGATTTAGATTTACCTTAAAATATGTTCTCTTTTTTTTTTTTTTTTTNTGAACCTTTGTCTAGCTATTCCACTTTATGGTCATATAATGATTTGTTTAACTGTTCTCTATTGCTGAATATATCACTTGTTCAAAGCCATTTTCAATTACAAAAAGTCTAATACATAATGCTAAGAAATTGCCTAAATATATAAGAAGTTTATAGAAATAGAATTGCTAGGGCATTATCTTTACATATTTGAAATCTGGGAAGGTATAACAACAGATTCTATTGCCACAAATAATGTTTTGTGTGCTGGTTTTCCTACATCCTTACAAGAGAGTGTGATCAAACTTTTACATTCTGGCACTGTTAATGAAACTGGTATCACTGTCATTTTAATTGTGTTTCCTTTAATATACATGGTTGATTATGTTTCTCTATATTTAAAGATCATTTTAAATTATTCGTCTGTATCATGTGACATGATGCATTTTTCTACAAGGGTGATATTCTTTTCTTATAGATTTTTTATTATCAAAGTTTTTTATTTGTTATAGAAATTTATATATTATGAAGTTTAGCTCTGATAAAAACTGGAAATACTTTTCCTAGTTTTCATTTATATATACTTTACTTTTTAGTTTGAAAGTATGCATGTGTGTTTGCATATTATTTTTATAATATACAATTTTGAATCATTTCCATAAATGGTTTAATTTAAGGTATATTATATTTGAAAGTATTAGTCAAAGATTTTTTTTGTAACTTGTATTTTTCTAAGTGTTTTACTCAAAATCCTTGATATATTTTGAATTTATGGTAGTATATGATGTGAGTAAATTTTTTAAATATAGTTGTCCAGATGGTTATAAGGTATTTCAACACTATTTATTGTTTCTTTTTGTTTTGTTGATCTTTTCAAATACAGAATTGGGATGTCATGTTTTCATGCATTAATTTATTCTTTAAATTTTATTTGTTATTTACATTAGTCTTTCTACTTAGGCATCAATTTTGTTGATGTTTAATATATTTTGATAGCTGATAAGACAAGTTAATTCACATGAATCTTCTCTTTTACTTCTATATTGCTGATCTTACATATTCCTTATTCACTTGAATTGTGACCAGCTTCTCCATCTCCACCATTGCCATAAAAATAATTGCTATATTTATTGGTTATCCCAAAATATGTTATACTAACTAATTGTATACTTTCCTCAGAGTGTTCTTTGTATATAAATCAATGTCATAATACCTGTATTTCACATTATCCTTATGAATAAAATTTTGTTCTTTTTTTCTGTATATTGGTGACAATTATGAACTAATTGTTTCTAGTAGAAGTAGTTTTAACTTTAGTGCTATGTTTTATTTTTTTAAAATTATACGGTATGCATCTGATTATAGCATGATAATTACATATTTGAAATAATTCACCTTGTTATGTTCTAGAACTACTGCCTTTTATATTGTAATTTTTTGACAAAAATGCAATATTTTATGTCTATTGCTATAGTCACACTTTTCTGGCTTTAAAAGAATATTGGGTTTTATGTTTTTGTAGAAATAATTCATATTATCTTTTTTCAAATGTATTTTCATGATGCTAAATTGCATTTTGTAATAATTTTTGTTTTATCTTTTAATATTCCCAGTGATGGTATATGTCCAGTGAAATTGGCTCAATTCTGACACTTTTAGAGGAACTATAAATTTATTCACACTGTTTTTTTTTTCCTAAACAGTTCATCTGAAATCATAAGTATATTCATTTTATTTGAAAAAGTAATACCATTTCTGGGAAGCGATCCCAAAGCAATAAACAATTGTAAGCAAAAAGCTTTCAAAATGGAGATATTCATTTTTCCTGTATATATTATAGAGAAAAGTCAGAAACAATATAAAAATTTCACTGACCATCATAAAATCTGGAACACGTTTATGTATCAACTAAATAGTATGGTCTTCACATTAGGGATGGAGGACTAATCGGGGACATAATTCATTATAGAAGAAAAACTAGACAAAATGTCCAGGCCACAGGAAATACCCTAATCATTAGATGAGAGATGAAACTTTGAGTATAACAAAGTGATTATTTTCTGGATATGTCTCTCAGCTGAGGCCCCTTTGGATTCACACCTTAGTCACAACACTAAAAGATTTTCACTAAAATCCCTTTCAGACTTTGTAACTTAAGTCTGTTTAAGCCCCTTTCCAATAAATATACTTATAAAGGGAGTTGTCGTTTGTAAGTTCGTTTCTAATAAATATACTTACAAAGTGAGTTGTCCTTCATTTTGCAAAACTCCACTTAGCAACGTAGTCATCTTTGGGCCTCCAGTGTCTGATTTAGAGTAGGAAGTGGTGGAGATCAGTAGAAAGGCTGTAACCAGGACATTCACAGAAGGTATCAACAGGACCTGGAAGAAAGCGACTTCCTTATTATCAAGTAAACTCTACTCTTGACCCCACTTTTTTTCTTAAAGAGAGTCATGGAACTGAATTAAAACGCAGTGTCAAACAATTATGCAATATAAGCTAATGCTATCATAGACATTGAAAATCAAGTATTAGAGCTTAACTAACTTGCCTGGGTTATAGAACTAGTAAACAGTAAAATAATATTTGAGTCCATGTTCAGCAGAGATTGCAAATCTGTGTTTACTACATTTCCATAGATTATACTCAATACAGGCTAAAGTACAGTTATATCACTGCAGAGAAGGTAGCAGATAGTTATTTATATATGGTTTTGAAATTTCTTCAAACAAGCCAGACAAATTCCTGTGCTCACAAAAACCCAATGGCATTATCTCACCCACACTAAGCAGCCTGACTGACGCTATCATTTCTATTGTGGTAGGTCAAAGTTTTCTGAAATAATTTAAGGGTATGACAAAAGTAGAGCTTAATCTTACCCCAATGTATTATCTTCTGAAGGCCATGGAACTCCCACCCAATGAGTTCATAGTTGATAACTCTTTTTAAAAATCTCTATGTGTTTTTCATAATTTTCATTTCATTTTTTATATTCAAACTCACCAGTGACTTTTGTACTTTCTCCAGAGCTGATTTTGGAGAACACAAATAGAAGCCTATTCTAATTCATCAAGGATCTTTAATATCTTTTGCAGCTTAACCTAATTTTTAAAAGCCACACTGAACTTGATTTCTTCAAATGATTGTTTAAGAGTTCAGCCTTTTAATTCTCAAATCACCAAGAACATATTTCAGAATTGGATAATTGCATAAGTTAGCATGCATTAATACTATTTTTATTATTTCCACATTTCTCAATAGACAATTTGCCAGATTGCTTTTGCATTTTCTTGTTTCCAGAGGCTTTAAAATTTGTTGTAATCAATACATATTTTAGAAACTATTATAACCTGATTATTTAAAAGATAAAATAATCCATTACTTAAAATTAATAAAGTATTGGTGAGAAGAATTCAAATTTATAAATAGTTATTATTATTCATTATGAAATGCAGATATGTTTGTAAGAAGCCTGGGCTAGAAGTCTGTAGAAAAAGAAAGCAAATGTGAAAAAGTGATTTAATTCCTGTCCCAGAGCATGTATCTTCATTAGTATGCAAATAATATATTCTGCTGATTAAATGTTCAGAGTACTAGATAATGCATAGTGATAAATAAGCTACCTAGTTATAACCTTTCATTAAACAGTACTGAATTAGAGGTAACAAGCCTCCAGTACATCTTTCACATATTTAAATAATGTTTTATTCTAGTAGTGCTATAAGTGGTCATGATAATAATAAAACTTTTAAATGCAGGTAGAGATTAAAGCCAACTGAAAGATAAGATAGAATTATGTAGAATATAATCCTAACTATTCAACATCGTGAGTAAATTTAGTATTCTGATTAACTACATACTTTAACAATGAATAGCTAGTCATTTAACACCTACTCTAAAAGTATACAAAATAACTGATAAAAATAAAGTGTAAGGCATGGTGCTAACTAAATACTTAAGGGTTTAAGATGCATTTGAGTAGACAATACTTTTTTTCCTGAAAACAATAAATGAAATGTACAATATGGGTTATAATTTGGATAATAAATAGTAAGTGTAAAGAATGTAATTATTTAGATACTATATAAAGATAAAAGCTTTTGAATCAAAACACAATGCAAATGTCATTAAAAAAAAATCAGTAGTGCATCGACCAGGCACAGTAGCTCACGCCTGTAATCCTAGCACTTTGGGAGGCTGAGGAGGGTGGATCACCTGATGTCAGGAGTTCAAGACCAGCCTGGCCAACATGATGGAAGCTCATCTCCACTAAAAACACAAAAATTAGCTGAGCATTGTGGGCACCTGTAATCCCAGCTAGTTGGGAGGCTGAGACAGAAGAATTGCTTGAACTCAGGAAGTGGAGGTTTCAGTGAGCCAAGATTTTGCCACTGCACTCCAGCCTTGGTGACAGAGAAAGAATCCATCTCAAAAAAATGAACAAAACAACAACAACAACAAAAATAGTGATATATCAAACTGTTGAGTTCAGAGAATATCTCTTCCTACTCCAGCTTCTTTGTGTTTAATGAGTAGACTGGTTGTTTGGTGGAATATTAACAGCCAAAAGTGACTATAAGTAGTTTTCTATGTCTTCTGCCTCAACCAATTCAAAGGGCTTCAAACTTTCATATGATTAAATATTTTCCATTACACATTACCAGACAGGGGAAGTGACATTGTCAGCCAAGTATCTTATTTGCTAAAATAACTAGATACATCATAATTTCTACTGCTAATAAAGAAGGACATTTGTCAAGTTAGATGAATAACATGAACCTGAATAACTGGAATAAAAAAATCTAGAAGTTAAAATAATTATAACAATATATTCCATAAGGTACTATGAGACATTAGTAATATGAAACAAGAAGAGGAAGTCAGAAAAAGATACATATGTAAGAAGGAAGAATAAAGATTATAAATGGATAAAAAATAAAGGAATAAATAGCAGAAAAGATAAAGAACAAATTAGAGAGAAAGAAGCTCAGACTAGACAGAAAAATATCTGTAAAAGTAGAGAGGAAAGACAATGGTACAGAAAATATAAACAGATAGGGAAGATAAGCTAAATGGAGGGTAGAAATAGAAGTTCTAACATCAGCAAATAAGCAGCATCCTTATACAAGCTGTGTACACTGTATATTGCATGGCTTGCACAGGGGCCATTTGTATCCATGCTCATCAGATATTTATAAACGTATTCCAACTGTTTCCCTGCAGATAACAGTATATCATCTTAAAAACTCCCCTACACAGTAAGTTTTCCTAATTTTTAGAAATGTTTTATTTGCTTTTTGTGTCATCCCAGATAGACTAGGGACCCCAAAGTTTATAACTTTCATAGTTTACAGTTAAATTTCTAAACAAAATACAAAGAGCAACTACTTGAGGGCTGTGACAAATAAGTTGTATCAAACAGATAAGGCAAAGAAATCAAAACTTGAAAAATACCAATACAACTTTAATTATTTATTTTGTTTTGATGTTTTCCCTTATATCTCCTGCCTTGGCGTGAAGATGGGCCAAGCTGCAGAACTGCAAAACCCATAAGATGTCATCCCTTTCTTGCTAGAGGACAAAAATGTAGGCTACTAAGAGGTGGAGAGTAGGGTTGGTGGCAAGGAGAAAAGCCTTATTTTGTTTTGTTTTACTTTTTTTCATTGATTCTTTCTCTCCTCTTCTGGCCTTCATCCAAAAGAAGCTTCCAATAATGGAACTGGGCTACAGTTGAAGCAACATCACATTATGCAAAACTCTAAGAAATTCTGATGTCACTGCTCAGAGGAACCAGAGAGTAGCCCACAGTGGTTCAAGTAATGTGGCAAGAATTATTTTTAAATTTTTCTTTATCCTTCTTCTCCCTCTCCTTTGCCTAGATGATGGTCCAAATTATGCTGAACTGTGAAACATATTAAGAGACTGACACTCTGAAGGAAACACATCATTTTTATCAGATAAATTAGAAAAAATAGTCTTGGGAGTTAGAGTGGAGAAAATCCTCCTGGAGAGAACTAAAGAAAAGAGATCATTAATTCTAAGTAAACCAAAAACATCATGGGTGGAGACTGTATATGTACAAACAGGCACCAAGATGTATAGCAAAGATTTTAAGAACTAAACTACAATATAAACTGCTGCTCAAGTTTAAACTACTGGGCTTTGCAAGGATATGGCAAATCTAAAGCATAGCAAAATGACGTCAGCAAGATGGCAGAGTAAGAAGTGTTGGAATAAACTCTTCCACAAAGAAAGTTCAGCAAGCAACTATCTGCAGACTAGAAAATTCATTTGAATACCCCAACATCTGGAAATGGGCCCAGGCCATCCACATGGTACACAGAACTGAAAGAAATCTATATTAGAAGGTTAAGATGATCCGTCTTATTACAATTGTGCCACACAAACTTTCACCCCCAAGTTAGCCTAGCTCCAGACTGAGAGAATTTTTCTATGCTCACAATTTCTTCATGGGTAAAAGAGACCCATAGGTCATGATTCTCATTCCCTAGCATTGTGGGATGCTTCTTAGGAAGGCTTCTCTGATGTCACTTCCCAGGGTACACTAGGGAACATGGAATGGCTCTTGCAAAGCTGAGCTCATCTCTTTTAGAAGCACAGTAAGAAGCACAATCTTCTTCAGCCTCTAGACTACTAGTCTCCCTGCACAGACACAAAATCTACCTCATAATCCCAGCCCAAATCGGGAGATTTTCACTTCCACAGATCTCAGAGAATTAAAGAGGCTTCATCAACTTGGACCAGTAAGGCAAGCAGAGAGTCTACTCAGACAAAAATCTTGTTCACCAACCCAACGTAGGTGGGGAGACACACAAATTTTTACATTTTGAAATTGCAGGGTTTAGTTATGCTTAATCCAGAAGGTCAAACCACCACTCAACTCGGTCAAAAGACTGAGCTCCACCCAAACACCACCCAGACAGGGAGGCAATCTCCAATTACGCGTTTCTAAAAAACACAGCCTTGGTCCCTGCCTTTCTTGAGCAACTGCACCAGACCTCAAAGCACAACCTGTAGTACTGTCAAACTGCAGATTTTAAATAGCAGAATTGCACAGGAAATACATCATATGATCAGCTTGACCAGAAGCCATTGCAATACCCAGCAAAAAGCAATTCCTGGTAGTAGAGCCCAACCAGTCGTTTCACAGGTCAGTGAGACCCAGCTATTATCCCCATTTGACATGAGAGCAAAGGCAGAGGCACAGCCAACTAGAGAAATCACAATGAACTCTGCCTCAGGTTTATTACAAATCTAGACAAAATAGTGAAATTTTATCCCAACCAACAAGCACTTGTAAAGGCCAGAAAAGGGGTTATCTCTTCAAACTCACAAACAATAATTCAAGGACATGAAGATTACAAAGACTCGGAAAATCAAGAAACCAACAAAAGAAATGAACAAGACTCAATAACAGACCCCCCAAAATGGAGATCATAAAATGGCTGAAAAATTGAACTACTATACATGTATGGCAAACAAAAATGAAACTATTTTGGATAATCCACAAGTTTTACATATATGTATGCCATATATATGCCATATACATTTATATAAAGAGAATATATAAATATATTTAACTATTAAAATAATTTATATATATATATATATAAAGTTACATGAACTAGATAAATATGCAAAGAGAAAATTTAATGAAATCTGGAAAACAATAAAAAAATTAAATCACCAAATAAATGGAAACAATAACAATTAGAAATAAATCTTAGAGATGAGAAATACAGTGACTAAACTGAAAAAAATTAATAGAAAGCTCTAACACCAGAATCAATCAAGAAGAAGAAATAATTTATAAACTGGATGACAGAGCATTTAAATATATCTAGTCAGATGATTTTACTTGGATGACAGAACATTTAAAATTGTCTAGTCAGGCATTTTTTAGATAACTCTTGATCTAAAAACATATTTAAAAATTAAAAAGTAAAAATAATGAGAAAAAGAAAAAATAAATTTTTTAAAATGAAGAAGGCCAACAAAATGTATGGGACATTATTAAGAGACAAAACCTTTGCATGATGGGTGTTGCAGAAGGAGGAAAAAAAAGAAGTGGGCCAGAAAGTATATTTAAAGAGAAAATGATTGAAAACTACCCTGATCTAGGGATAGGTGCCAACATCCAAGTACAAGAAACACAAAAGTTTCTAATAAAATTAACTCAAAGAGCATTACACCAAGACATATAATGACCAAACAATCAAAAATAATAAATGAAGAAAAAAATTTCTGAAAGCAGTGAGAGATAAGAAACACATCACATGCAAAGGAGTGTCAAGTATGAGTTAACTTCTTAGCAGAAATCCCACAAGCCAGGAGAGATTGTGATGAGAAATCTGAAGTGCTAAAGGTAAAAGCCAAAAAAAAAAAAAAAAAGAAAACACATAAAAATCTGTCAACCAAAAATACTACATCTGGCAGAGCTGCCTATAAAAAAAAAAAAATGAAAGAGACATCCCTCAGCTTTCGTGCATGAGAAAAATCTTTATCTCTCTTTAATTTTTTAATAGACAGATCTGCCAAATGTAGTATTTTTGGTTGACAGAGAAAAAAAAAGAATCTGATGATATTTGACAATCCTTAATGATAAAAACTCTAAAAAAATTAGGTATAAGAGAAATATACTACAACACATTAAAGGCCATATATGACAAGCCCACAGCTAATTATTATACTGCATGAGAAAAAGTTAAAAGTTTTTCTTCTAAGATCTGGAACAAGACAAGAATATTTAATCATGTCTCTTCAATATACTATTGGAAGTCATAAGCAGAGCAATTAGGAAAGAGATAGAAATAAAGTCATCTAAGTTGAAGAAGGAAGAAGTTAAATTGTTCATGTTTGCAGACACTGTATCATCTTATATAGAAAAAATTAACTCCGTTAAAAATCTGTTAGCTCTAATACAAAATTTAGTAAAGTTAAAAAACACAAAATCAGCATACAAAAGTCAGTAGCATTTCTATACAGTAATTATGTGAAATTATGAAAATTATGTGAAATAAGAAAGAAATTAAGATCCCATTTAAGATAGCTTCCAAAAATAAAATACTTACAACTAAATTTCACCAAGGAGGTGAAAACTTCTACCCTGAAAACTAGAAAAAACAGTGGTGAAAGAAACTGAAGGAGAGACAAGTAAATGGAAAGATATTTTGTGATAATGTAATAAAAGAATAAACATTGGTAAAATGTCCACCCTACCCAAAGTGATCTACAGATTCAATGCAATTGCTATCAATATACTAATGTCATTTTTCATAAAAAATGGAAAAACAATCACAAATTTTGTATGAGCAACAGTACCTCAAATAGCAAAATCAACCTTGAGCAAAATAACAAAGCTGGAGACATCGCACTACCAGACTTCAGAATATATGACAAGCTATAAAAAACAAAATAAAATTGTATTGTCATAAAAATAGACACATGGACAAATGGCACAGAAATGAGAACACAGAAATAAATTCAGGCAGTTAAAACTGATTTTTGACAAAGTTGCCAAAAACACACAATGAAGACAAGACAGCCTTTTCAATAAACGGTTGGAAATCTGGATAGCTACATACCAAACAAAAATCAACTGAAATAGATTAAAAAGTTAAAGGTAAGACCTCGAATGATAAAACTGTTAGAAGAAAACACAGGGGTAATACTTCATGGTATTAGTCTGGGCAAGAATTTTTCACATAAGGCCACAAAAGCAGAGGCAGCAAAAGCAAAAACAGTCAAATGAGATTGTATCAAGTAAAAATATTTTGTACTGCAAAGGAAACAATCAATAGAGTGAAGAGACAACCTATATAATTGTAGAAAATGTTTGTAAACTATGCGTCTGACAAGGGGTTAATAATGAGATTATATTTAAAACTTAAAAAAAAAAAAGAAAAAAAAAAAAAAAAAAAAAAAAAAAAGGAAAAAAAACCCTGATTATTTTAAATGGGCAAAAGGTGTGAATAGACATTTCTCAAAAGAAAATATACAAATGGCTTTTGAGCATTTGAAAAGTGCTCAACACCACTGATCATCAGCGAAATGTGAATCAAAACCAAAATGAGATATCACCACACCCCACTTAGAATAGTTATTATCAGAAAGAAGAAATATATCAAATGCTGGTGATGATTAAAAAAAAGGGAACTCATAAACTATATCAGTGAGAATGTAATGTAAATTAGTACAGCCATTATGGAAAACAGTATAAAGTCCCCTCAAAAATTAAAAATAAAACTACCTATGATCCAGCAATCTCACTACTGGATACGCAGCCAAAGAAAACGAAGGTGTGTCCAAGAGATGCATGTAGTATCATGTTTATTGCAGCACTATTCACTATAGCAAAAATATGGAATTAACCTAAGTGTCCATCAACGGAAAAATACATAAAGAAAATATGGTGTATATATATGCAGTGGAATGCTATCCAATCATAAAAAAATGAAATCCTCTCATTTGTAGCAACATAGATGACACTGGGTGACATTATATCACATGAAATAAGCCAAGCACAGAAATTAAATACCACATGATCTCACTCACATGCGGAATCTAAAAATGTTGACCTCAGAGAAGTCAAGCGTAGAATAGTGGCTACCAGAAGATGGAAAGTTTAGAAGTTATGGGGTCATGAGAACAGATTGGCCAATAGGTAAAAAAGTGACAATTAGATAAAATGAATAAGTTCTGGTGTTCTATTGCACAGCACAGTGACTATGGTTAACAGTGTTTCATCATGTATTTCAAAATAGCTGGAAGAAAATTGGCATAAAGGGGTATAACTTAATGTAATAAAAGCCATTTATGACAAACCCACATCAAACATAATGCTGAATGGTGAAAAGTTGAAAGCATTCCCTCTGAAAACTGGAACAAGACAAGGATGCCCACTCTCACCACTCCTCTTCAACATAGTACTGGAAGTCCTGGCCAGAGCAATAAGACAAGATAAAGAAATAAAGAAATAAAGGACAACCTAATAGGTAAAGAGGAAGTCAAACTGTTACTATTTGCTGGCAATATTATCATTTACCTTGAAAATCCTCCAGAAATCTAAAACTGATAAAAGAATTCAGCAAAGTTTCCAGTTACGAGATTAATGTACAATTATCAGTAGCTCTTCTATACACAAATAGCAACGTAGCAGAGAATCAAATCAAGAACTCAGTCCCTTTTATGATAGTTTGNCCTTTTATGATAGTTTGAAAAAAAAAAACAAAAAAAAAAAACTTAGGAATATACCTAACCAAGGATTTGAAAGACCTTTACAAGGAAAACTACAAAACACAGCTGAAAGAAATTATAGACAACAAGAACAAATGCAAACACATCCTATGGTTATGGACGGGTAGAATCAATATTGTCAAAATGGCCATACTGCCAAAAGCAATCTACAAATTCAGGCAATCTGCATCAAAATTCCACCATCATTCTTCACAGAATTAGAAAAAACAATTCTAACATTCATATGAAACCAAAAAAGAGACTTTATAGCCCAAAAAAGACTAAGCAAAAAGAACAAATCTGGAGGCATCACACTACCCGATTTCAAACTATATGGTCATAGTCACCAAAGCAGCATGGTACTGGTAAAAAAAAAAAATAGGCACATAGACCAATGGAACAGAATAGAGAACCCAGAAATAAACCCAAATACTTAAAGCCAACTGATCTTTGATAAAGCAAACAAAAACCTAAAGTGGGGAAAGGACATCCTTTTCAACAAATGGTGCTCGGATAATTGGCTAGCCACATGCAGGAGAATAAAACTGAGTCCTCATCTCTCGCCTTATACAAAAATCAACTGAAGATTGATTAAGGACTTCAATCAACACCCTGAAACTATAAAAGTTCTAGAATATAACATTGGAAAAATCCTTCTAGACATTGGATTAGGCAAAAATGTCATGACCAAAAAGCCTAAAGCAAATGCAATAAAAACAAAGACAAATAGCTGAGAACAAATTAAACTAAAGAGCATTTACACGACAAAAGGAATAGTCAGCAGAGTAAACAGACAACCCACAGAGTGGGTGAAAATCCTCACAATCTATACATCTGACAGAGGACATCTATTCAGAATCTACAATGAACTCAAACAAATTAGTAAGAAAAAACAATCCCATCGAAAAGTGGGCTAAGGACATGAATAGATGATTCTCAAGATATACAGATGGCCAACAAACATAAAAAAATCATCAATATTACTAATGATCAGGAAAATGCAAATCAAAACCACAATGAGATACCACCCCACTTCTGCAAGAATGACCATAATAAAAAAAAAAATCATAAAACAGAAGAGGTTTGCATGGATGCAGTTAACAGGGAACACTTCTACACTACTGGTGGGGATGTAAAGTAGTACACCGCCATAGAAAACAGTGGGGAGATTCCTTAAAGAACTAAAAATAGAACTACCATTTGATCCAGCAATCCCATGACTGAGTATCTACCCAGAGGAAAACAAGTTATTATTCGAAAAAGACACTTGTATACACATTTATAGTAGCACGATTCACAATGGTAAAATCTTGGAACCAACCCAAATGCCCATCTATCAAAGAGTGGATAAAGAAACTATAAAAACGAATGAATTAACAGCATATGCAGCGACCTGGATGAAATTGGAAACTACTATTCTAAGTGAAGTAACTCAGGAATGGAAAACCCAACATTGTGTGTTCTTACTGATCTGTGGGACCTAAGCTATTAGGACGCAAAGGCATAAGAGTGATCCAGTGGACTTGGGGGACTTGCAGGGAAGAGTGGGAGGGTGGAGAGGGATAGAAGAAAACAAATATGGTGCAGTGATATTGCTCAGGTGATGGGCACACCAAAATTTCACAAATCACCACTAAAGGACTTACTAATGTAATCAAACACTACCTGTACCCCAATAACTTATGGAAAAAAATAAATAATAGGCTAAAAAAATAGCTAGAAGTGAATATTTTGAATGTTGTCTCCACAAATCAATGATGAATATATGAGGGTGATGGATATGTTAAATAATCTAAATTGGGTATTACATAATGCACACATGTATTATAGCATCACACTATAGCCCACATATATGTACAATTATTATGTTTCAATTAATAACACAATAAAAAAAAAACAGCAAGGGCTTGAAAAACTATAGTGACTTGGAAACTCCACATAAAGAAGACAAGACAGAACTTTTTCTAAACCTAAATGGGTTAATGTCTGTTGAGACAAAATAAGCATTCTCCACAGGATATTAATGGGAACCAGATTCTCAGACTAATTTAAAAATACTTGAGGTACAGAAGAAAAGAAACAGCAAACAAATAGATCCCATGGAAATGCTACCTAATTTCAAAGAAAAAGAAACTCAACAGTGGCCAATAGTGAGATGGTACAGATGCTGGAATTAGCAAATAAAGACTATAAGTCAATTATAACCATAACCCATGAGTTAAAAATACACATTCTTGAAATAAATGAGAATATAGAGAATGTCAAATCTATAAAAAGATAAAATTAATATTTTAGAACTAAAAAGTAAATATGGAAATTAACATTTCAGCAGATGGACTCAGTAGCAGAATGATGTTGACAGAGGAAAGAGTCAATGAACTTGATTGATGAATAGGAAGAGAATAAGATATGGACACAAACAATAAGAAAGCTTCAATGTCTTTTGGGATAAGTCTCACATATTTCCATTATGGAATACCAGAAAGAGATGAGAAACAGTTTTGTGCTTAGAATATATGTGAAACAATAGTAGTGAAAACTTCTGAAATTTGATGAGATACATACATTTACAAAATTGAGAAACCCAGAAAGCCTAAACAGGATATATTAAAGAACACAACACAGAAATAGATTATAATAAAATTTCTGGGAAAAATGATTGTAAAAAATCTTGAAAACAGAAATATTAAAGTAGCATCTACAGAAAAGAATACACTTTTATTTGGTTAATTGACTACCTAAAAGAAGTATAAAATTATTTAAATTAAGCTACAAAATTGTTTTCAATGTAAGTTGCAGAATTGTGTGTTTTTTTTCCATTTTATATGTGTGTGTACACATATATGAATGTGTGTGTGGGTGAATAAACGTATAAATGTGCATTTATGTGTATGTGAATATATTATTATGGGAAATGATGGAGAATATTGTTTATGAACATTAGTAGTAAATTACTACTAATCTATCTTAGTATCTATCATACACTTCTTCTCAAAATGTGATGATGAGAAGAATGCATATTGTATTGTTTTGAGTGGAGGGTTCTGTAAAGGTCTATCAGATCCATTTGGTCCAATATTGAGTTTAGGTCTTGAATATCTTTGTTAATTTTTGCCTCAATGATCTCTCTAACACTGTTGGCAGAATTTTGAAATCTTTCACCATTATTGTGTGGAAGTCTACATCTGTTTGTAGGTCTCCAAGAACTTGCTTTATGAATATGGGAGCTTCTGTGTTGGGTGCACATATATTAAGGATAATTAGCTCATCTTGTTGAATTGAAACCTTTGCCATTATGTAATGCCCTTCTTTGTCATTTTTGATCATGGTTGGTTTGAAATCTGTTTTGTCTGAAATTAGGATTGCAACTCCTGCTTTTTTCTATTTTCCATTTGCTTGGTAGATTTTTTTTTCATCCTTTTATTTTGAGACTATGACTATCATTACATGTAAAGTGGCTCTCTTGTTGACAGCCTATATAATGGGAGAAAATATCTGCAAACTATGCATCTGACAAAGGTCTAATATCCAACATCTATAAGGAACTTCAACAAATTTACAAGAGAAAAGCACATTAAAAAGTGGGCAAAGTACATGAAGAGACACTTCTCAAAAGAAGACATACCTGCAGCCAACAAGCATATGACAAATGCAAATCATAACCACGATTAAATACCATCTCACACCAGTCAGAATGGCTACAATTAAACAGTGAAAAAATAACAGACACTGGCAAGGTCATAGAGAAACAAGAAGGCTTATACACTGTTGGTGGAAGTGTAATTTCTTTCAACTATTGTGGAAAGCAATACGGTGATTCCTCAAAGAGCTAAAAGCAGAACTACCACTTGTTCCAGCAATCTCATTACTGGATATATACCCAGAGGAATAGAAATTATTCTTCCACAAAGATACATGCACACAAATGTTCACTGCAACTCTATTGGCCATAGCAAATTCTCTTTAAAGACAGATTGGATAAAGAAAATAAGGTACATATACAACATGAAATACTATGCAGTCATAAAAAGAATCAACATGGATAGAGGTGGGGGCTATTATTCTTAGCAAACTAATGTAGGAATAGAAAACTAAATACTGCATGTCCTCACTTGTAAATGGAGCTAAACGATAAGAGCTTATGAACCCAAAGAAGGAAACAACAGACACTTGGGTTTACTTGAGAGGGGAGAGTGGGAGGAGGGAGAGGAGCAGAAAACATAACTATTGGGTACTGGTCTCACTTCTTGGGTGATGAATAATCTGTACAACAAACTTCTGTGACGTGTTTACCTATGTAACAAACTCCTATGTATACCTAAACCTAAAATAAAATTTAAAAATAAAAAATAAACAACAGAAACTATATTAAAACATTTAAAAAGTATATCAAGTTTTGACTCTATGTATATTTATTTTTCTACCTTTTAAGTTCAGGGAAACATATGCAGGATGTTCAGGTTTGTTACATAGGTTAACATGTGTCATGGGGGATTGTTGTATGGGGTATTTCATCACCCAGGCATTATTTCTAGTATTGGTTAGTTATTTATTCTGATCCTCTCCCTGCTCGCACATTCTGATAGGTTTCAATGTGTGTTGTTTCCCTCTATGTGTCCATATGTTCTCAGCGTATCGTCCCACTTATAAGTGAGAAAATGTGGTCTTTGGTTTTCTGTTTCTTCATTAGTTTCCTAATAATAATGGCCTCCAGCTTCATCTACACCCTTGCAAAGGATTCTCATTCTTTTTTTATGGCTGCATAGTATTCCATGGTGTATAGGTACCACATTTTCTCTATCCAGTCTATCACTGATGGCTATTTGGGTTGATTCCATGTCTTTGCTATTACAAATAGTGCTGCAATTAATGAATGCATGCATATATCTTTAAAACAAAATGATTTATATTCCTTTGGGTATGTACCCAGTAATGGGATTCCTGGGTTGAATCCCATTACTTTAGGTCTTTGAGAAATTGACACATTGTCTTCCACAATTGTTGAACTGATTTACACTCCCACCAACAGTGTATAAGCATTCTATTTTAAAATAGACCAAAACCTAGTGGTTAAATATATATTGCAAAATATATACCAAATAGTAGAAATAAATTAAAACTTAAAAAAAAATTTAACAAATTTTATCATGATTACTCAAATTATATTTCTAATTTTAAAAAGATGTTATTGAATGATTTGACTGAAGATTAAAATGTCATCTAATCCATCAGAGACACACTGGTTCTTTACATCAGATAATATTTATGAGTTTTTGCAGTATCAAACTGTTCTTGTTTGACTATATAATATCAAAAGGATGCAAAATCTTATATTCTAAGGATGTTAGTGCATTTACTTATATTTACTTTGCAAAGTAAGTATATTCTACAAACAAAAGACATTTGTGAACATAATGAGTATTTTAAAGTAATTTTAAATGTGTGATACACATTTGATGATTGTATCAGTCCATTTTTATACTGCTGTGAAGAAATACCCGAGGTTTGATAATTTATAAAGAAAAAGGGGTGTAATGGACTCAAAGTTCCACATGCCTGGGGAGGTCTCACTGTCATGGTGGAAGGCAGAGGAGGACCCATGGCATGTCATACATGGTGGCAGGCAAGAGAGAGTGTGTGCGGTGGAACAGCCATTTATAAAGTCATTAGATCTTGTGAGGTTTATTCACTATCACAGGAATAGCACCAGAAAAACCAACCCCATGAATCAATTACTTTCCAAAAGGTTTTCCCCATGACATGTGGGAACTATTCAAGTGAAAATTCAAGATGAGATTTGGGTGGGGACACAGCCAAACAATATCAATGTCTGAAAATAGAATTAACTGTTTAATTAGAATTTATCTCATAAAAAGATACAAATACACAGACACATGTATGTACATTTCAAATTTTGTAGTACATTCTATGACTTATTAAATATGTATTTTTTGATAATTTTGGAAATATATGTCTAGGAATGTATTAATTTCATCTAGGTTTTTCCATATTGCATAAAGTCCAATTTATCATATTAATTTATGATAATTCTATGGTCATATCTCATTTTTCTTTTATTGCATTTGATTTTAAACCTTTATATTACAATCATATGTCTAAATAATATGTTTCTTAGCTTTGTAACATTTGAACATTATATAAATGGAAACACACAGTATGGTGAGTTTGTTTAATATTATGAGCAAATACTGTATTTTATGTTAAAGAATGAAGATATTATTCATTTTTACTAATATAGACTTTTTTGCATATCTCAAAATTTGTTTATGATTTTAAAGGTTTGGCTTATTTATGAGTTTTGCTATTGCTAAAAAGTGCTACCACGACTATATTCTCTGTGGAGTAATTAGAGTACGTTTCTAGAAATGAGGCTTTATTTTATTTGTATAACTTCTGTTTTATTTATATAATGCAAATTATTTTAAAGATTAATAATAAAAATTCCTATTCCATAAGCTAAGACTTTTGTATACACATATTTGAAAGCACATTTATATGTGTGTGTGTGTGTGTGTGTGTGTGTGTGTGTGAAACAGTGTGTGTATTCACTTTGGTGCTTCAGGTATATTTAAAATTGATCACAAATTAACCAGTTTGTGCACACTCCCTGATTGCTATTCAAATTTATCATCCTTGGACACATTTATTGGCCATTTGCGTTTTTTTCTCAAATGCTAGTTCATGAGTTATGCAAATTTTCTATTGACTTATTTGTTATTTTATTACTAATTTGTAAATCTCTACAAATATCTCTTGGGTAATAATATTTTATAAATATAAGTTTTACAAACATTTTTCCAGGTTTATAACTGATTTTCAAAAGATTTTTACGCATACATGTGATATTTTGCAAATTCAGTTAAATTTATCAGTCTTTTAACTGATTTTAGTGCGTTGCTTGTAAATACATCACAACTTAAAATCAACAGATATTCTTATTTATGTTTGTAAAAGATTATTAGACTTTACAGTTCATATTTAAGTCTTTAATCCACAGGGAGTTTTTGTAAATATATTACATAAGATAAATGTCCTATTAATTATTTTCTATATTCAGAACATATGTTCCTGAAGTTTATACAAGATTTCATCCCTGTCAGTCACACTGACCAGTAACATTCCTTGTGTTAATAATGAATACAAGAAACCTAAATTTTAGGACATAATTCTCAATGGGTTTATGGCATTTCTTTAAATCATCTCAGAAGAGGTGCTGATAACTGTTTTCCTATCTTTTCAAGAATTTTAATAGCAAATAACCTTAGAAAATATACATAGTGTGTTCCTCTGGGGAATAGGTCAGCATTGTATCTGTAGTTATGGTTGCTGTCTAGAACATTCATGAAAATACCCCCCCTCCTCTAGGGCAAAAGCTAGACATGCTTGCTAGCAACCTCTTTTAAATGCTAAGTTTTCTCAGCTGTGACACAAATCATTGCGTGTACAGCATTCAATATGCCCTCTTACACATCACTTTGATAACAACTGGGGACAAGGAAAACACATGTGAGTGTGCAGCTCATGCTGGCTTCTGTGCCATGCGTAATAAAGAATTTTATCCTTGACCCAGGAGTCTCATGCCTTTTGCTTGACTTATAAAAATTATGACAGGCTAATACAGTTCTCGACATTAAGTGGCTACCAAAAGCAGATGATACTTAGAAAGAATAAAGTTCTGAGGCCCTTTATAAGCTAAAAAGAAAAATAAAACAAATACCATGAAATCAACAGGAATCTCATATACCTTAAAATAAAATGTCCAGTGGTGAGTGTGCATAACTTTTTAATCTCTAATTAGATATGTCAATAAAATTAAACGCATTACAAATCACAAAATCATCTGATAATGCTTACCTCCAAGTTCTCAGTATTTCAAAATAGTTACTTTGATTAGTTGGTATAAAATTGTCTCTTCAAGTTTATAACCACAAATACATCATTTCTGTGCTCTGCATTTGCTGCATTTGCATGGTGCTTCTCATAGGGTATGCCTTTTTAAATTTGTGTGTTAAACAGTTGGCACTGAGAACTAATAAGCTGCAATGTCAGGCCAATAGTGGAAGAATCTACGAGAATGATAAGATGTATCTAATGGCCTAAAAAGGCTGAGAAAGGTATGCATGAGTAAGTGCAACAATTAACATAAATTTTAAAGAAAAAATCATTTTAAAAACTAATGAATATTACCAGCAAAATTATAGTAATAATTGTCATCTGTGGAAGGTCCTACTTTCTACTTTGTGTATACATTGTATCTGTGTGTGTGAATGGATGGATAGATAGAGATGATAGATTATAGATAGCATATCTATTATTAATGTATATCATATATAATTAACAAATATATGTGCAGATACTCATATTTTGCAGAATATTTATATAGGTAAATCAAGTAGGTTGATGATAAGGAAATTATTCCCTTATTTAGTAATTTGAATGATATGAACCTAAAGAGTTTTTAACCTATATGATAACATTCAGTTGCCACAACAACTCATTTGGAAGATGCTAAAATTATACTTATTAAATATAAGGAAACTAAGGTATAAAGGCTTTAAGTTACTTGTGCACATCAGAGAAAGTGTTTGAACCAGAATTTCAATGTAAGCAGCTCGTCCCTAGAGTTTACAATTTTTATTTTTATATCTATAATAATATAGCAATATTTGCAATTTTTTGTATAAGATATCCCTGAAGTTGTTTTTTATGTAATTGGTTATTTCAAAGTTTTTTTTTTATGGTTCTACTCCACACCTTTGTAGATTGAAATAAATTTATGTCTAGGACAATCATTAAAGGTAATTTGTTTTTTTATCTTAATGAATTGCATTAATAGCAATAAGTATATATCCTACAGTGCTACGATCAAACAGTTCATTTTTTCTATAAAATAATTTAAGAAAATACAGCATATCAAACTATTCATATTTATGCAAAATATTTTTTAGTGCATTGTTGTGTATGCCCATGAAAATATATGGCCTTATATTGCCATTTGTAAAGTAAAGAATAAAAAATGCCAGAATGTGTTTTTTCACATACTGGCTTAGTCTTTCAAATTTTTAATAAAATAAAAAAATATAAAATAACTAAAAATATTTTCCAGCAATATAGAATAAATTTTGCTCACCAATTTAACACTAAAAATTAATTCTAGATAAAATACAGACAAAATTAGCTTGAATAATTAAGAAATACAAAATGTCTAAATAGAACTCAGCAAATACGACTCTTAGAATGACTATAGCCGTAGCCACTCAAGCCACACTAGATGAAAATACTAATTATTCACATTTAGTGAGGAAAAATCTCAGTCTTGTATAAATCCCTACAAAATGCACATGGAATTAGGGTATTCGGGATATGACTGTCATTGAAATACTTCAATCTAGTCTTACGTTTGCTTACACGACTGTGTAGGGCACCCTGGGAGCTTTCTCAAGGGTTTTTGGTAATATGGGCAACTTTGCTGTGAATTTCACTTGTGGCTTTATGCCAACCAATTTATCTGCTTTGTCATTTGGGAAAAGATGCTTTCAAAGCAGAGTGAATTTTTCTGCCCTGACTGCATCAACATGAAGCACATTCACTACTGTCCTTCAGGCATTAACCTCATCTAAGGGTAAGGCAAATTAAATGCCCTCAGGATGACAGAGAAGAAAGATGAGAATTGGGCTTCTGTTGACATAATTGGGTGGCTGAACTTTCTAAATTTATTGGTCCTGTCCCTAAATATCTTACATGCAATGATTTAAATATATATATTATTTAATGCGAATTGTTTTGGGACTTCATCTTATTTGAACTCAGAACATCTGACTGTATGTGTTGGCCTTTTATACTCTTGTCTTTAGAAAGTTTCCTGATTATCTGACCACATTGACAATACTGTTTTTAAGATGTAGAAGGTTTATATCTACCATCTGAATTTTATAAGCTATAATCTGAGGATCCAAACTTGTATCTTCATAACATTTTAATTTTTATTCTCAATACAACAAAATGTGCAATTATCAAGACATATACTTTCATTTTTTGTACCTTCTTTTCTCTAATGTTTATTAAATGCCTACTCTGTGAGAGGAACCAAAAAAAGGCTGCTTTAATGTCTTTAACATTATACATTACATGACAATGAAAATAATTAATTGAAGTTTAAGAGTTTAGGTTAATCATTAATAAAACCTCCAAGTTTCCCAAATAACATTTTAAACCTTGCCATTCATCAGTCTTCGATAGATTTATTATGGTTATTTTTGTAGTTATGCATTTTTTTCTCCAAACAACTTCTTATATTCAAAGATGGTCATTGTCTCTTTGCTCTTGTTCAATCTGACGCTCACAGCTAGGAGATAAAAAGTCCAGAGCTTCATATATGTTTTATAATTTGGAAACATTTCTACTTTAAATATATTCCCAAAGTTGTGACCCATTTCTAGAGAAAAGTACAGCGCATCTTGGGACTCTGAAATTGGCCTGATTCTTCCATCAGAGAGATCGTTTGTATCAGGTTGGCTGGGCTTTCCAGAGATTGTCAACAACATTGATTCTTTGTCTTTTTCTGTGAGGAAAAATGAATGTGCAATCAGACGAAGCAACCAGCTTATGTCCTTTAGCTTGACTCTGATAATTGCACAGTTGAACAGATTTCTTCAAACTACATTCACTTGCTTTCATTTGTCAATAGAGCAAGAGAATAACAAATATCACACTACTGACTGTCTTTGTAGGACAGATTTTGGCAGGAAAACATTTATGTACTGCTTCTTCATTTATGTTTTTCTGTTATAGAACAGCATCTAAACACCCTATGAACAATATCAAAGTGTGAAAAAAAAGTGAGAAATAAAAATGTTGACACAGGAGAAGCCAAGAACAAAAAGGCATTAAGAAAACCTTTAAACAGATAAAGAAAACAGAGATGAAGTAGAGTCACATGTGCTGACTAAGCCTGTCATATGGAGAAAAAAAGGCTGTATAGGGAATGCATAATGCTATTAAGGCTATTCATTCTAAAGTTGGTGTTTGTTGTTTCCTGATCCAAGATTCATACTTCAGAATTTTTACTAAGGCACTCTGTTTTTAATTTGTGGAATAACATCTCCAACCCTGCTTTCTACTGGAAGGTTTCTGTGGTATTGACTCATCATAAACTCCATTAAGAACTCCCATTCTCCTGCCCAAAGAAATCAGTTCAGAGCTGATTGTGAGACTCAATTTATGTCATGGGGCATTTGGAACATTTTGTTAGGGCACTGAAGAAAGTAGCTTTGTTTAGTTACTTGGAGATAATGGAAATAGGTGGAATAATGTGAAGATTGGAGTTCAGGTACTGTTACATATATTTTAACTTATCAGATGACCTGTTCTAATGGTAAAAACCTACAGAGGAAAAAGTACCAAAAGAATCACATCACAGAAATACAGAAATGCAGTCATTGTCTTTCAGGATCTACGGAGAATTGGTCAGAACCTCTGCAGATAGCAACATATACAGATGCTCAAATCTCTTATATAAAATGGTATAGTATTTGCACATAACCTAGACATATTTCTGCATTTCTTTTTTTTTTTTTTAATTTTACTCTAAGTTCTGGGATACATGTGCTGAATGTGCAGGTTTGTCACATAGGTATACCTTTGCCTTGGTGGTTTGCTGCACATATCAACCCATCATCTAGGTTTTAAGCCCTGCATACATTACGTACTTGTCCTAATGCTCTCTCTCCCCTTTTCCCCCACCAGCTGACAGGTCCTGGTGTGTGATGTTCCCCTCCCTGTGTCCATGTTCTCATTTTTCAACTCCCACTTATGAGTGAGAACATGTGGTGTTTGGTTTTCTGTTTCTGTGTTAGTTTGCTGAAGATGATAGTTACCAGCTTCATCCATGTCCCAGCAAAGGACATAAACTCATTATTTTTATGGCTGCATAGTATTCCATGGTGTATATGTGCCACATTTTCTTTATCTAGTCTATCATTGATGGACATTTGGGTTAGTTATAAGTGTTTGCTATTGTAAATAGTGCTGCAATAAACATATGTGTGCATGAGTATTTATTGTAGAATGATTTATAATTCTTTGGGTATATGCCCAGTAAGATGGCTGGATAAAATGGTACTCCTGGTTCTAGATCCTTGAGAAAGAGCCACACTGTCTTCCACAATGATTGAATACATTCCTGCATACTTTAAACCATCTCTAACGATTGATAATACTGAACATAACTTACATGCTATGTAAATAGTTGTTATACTGTATTTTTTAGGAAATAATGAGAAGGAAAAAAGTCAATACATGTTTAGTAAAGAGGTAACAATGGTAGATTTAACTATATAGTACATGTCAACAACAATGAAACATTGTCTGAGATTTATTTTTCTGAATATGTTTTGTCCATGGTTGGTGAACCCATGGATGGAAAGCCCATGAATATAGAGCCAACTTATAACTAAAGTTCCAGTGATGTTGTGAACATTCAAACTAATATTTAACAGAATCCAGTTTTCCTAGATTTCTAAATATGTCAGTGAGTTCTCTTTTTATTTAAATTAATTTATATACAGAAGCACACACATACTTATATAAAGCTTTTCATATTTAACTATAAAATTCTTAAATTATTCAAAGACAGGTACAAAATTGGTACTATGTATAAGCCCTAAAATTAGGTGAAACTATATTGAAAGCTCTAGTCTCTTAATATATAATGAATAAGATTATATCCTTTAATCTAATCTAACATACATACACAGTATTTCATTTATATTTTATTTATTTTATAACCTTATGTATTTTTCTTTGTGTAGTTTTTAAGTCAAAAATTTTAAAAGAAAATTTTACTGAGTGATGTGTCCTTGTTCAAAATTTTGTCACATACTAAAATATATAATACTCATAATAACTCTATAAGTTGATTCCCTTGATATTGTGAGAAAAAAGAGAAATAATAAATATCAGAACAGAAAAAAATTAAAGACAAGATAAACAATAGAAAAGATCAACAAACTTGATATTTTGAATTTTTGAAAAGATAAACATTGACAAGCCTTTTAGCTAGACTAAGAAAAAAGAGAGAATACTCAACTAAGTAAAATTAAAAATGAAAGTAGGGGCATTACTATCAATACCACAAAAATACAAAGAATCATAAGAGACTATTATGAACAATTATATGCCAACAAATTGGACAACCTAGAAGAAATACATACATTACATACAGCTTACTAAAACTGAATCATAAAGAACTAGAAAATATAGTTTCTGGTTCAAAATGGCTGACTAAAAGCAGCTAGCATGCTTCTTTCATGGAGAGGAAACAAAGTAGTGAGTAAATATTAACTCTTCAAGTGCATCGTCTAAGAAATAATTATGGGACTTACAAGGGAAGTGGTGAGAACCACAGGGAGCAGATGGGAGTAAAGCCAGGGAACTACCTACCTGGTACCAGCATAAAGTTAGGGGAAGCTCCCTAATGTGGGAAGAGGGTAAATGAGTGAGAGACACCTGGTAACCCATACTTCCACTACAGATGTATTCAATCCTGGCCATAGGGGAAACCCCTTGAACCTCTAAGGCCTCCAGATTCCCACAGAAAGCTGACTTGATTCTGTGCAGAGCCACTGCACAAACCTACATGGAACTTCTTGAACCTTTAATTTCTGAGCAGCCTGGTGCCAGTTGCTGCTACCCTGTCATGAAGAGAGGCATGGCACTTTTACATTCTGCTGGAATAAAATCTGAGCCATGGTCCTGAGGAGAAGCCAGACTGCATATCACACATTCTCCTGCCTCTGCGACTCCTTGCCAGACAGGTCTTGCTTCGTGACTTCCCAGTGCAGCCACTCCGCCACAACAGAACACTGTGGTTGTGACTCTGCATTCTACTAGGAAGAAAACTGCCAGAGGTAGCTGACAAGCCCTTCACAATTGCCACTGCAACAGCCACTCCCTCTGCCCTTGCTGCCATAGGCTGAGGGAGGAACAAGGAGATTGAACACCTTCAAGTGACTCTAGCATGGATCCACAGCTGAGATACAGAGGAGCAGTGGGCAAGTCGCATGCCCAAGAACTCCTTGCCTCTGTTACTCTCTTCCAAATGGAGCTGCTGCCTACTGAATCCACGAGTACCTGTCCCACTCTGCCTGAACACAATAGTCATAGCTCTGCATTGTTCTGAGTACATAGCTCCCAGAAGTAAATGACAAGTCCTCTGCAATAGCCACATCTGCCACTCTCACCCTTGCTGCTCTTAGGCCATGAAGGAAATGAAGAGGCTCAGCACTTGCATACTTTTCCAGCACGGGTTCTGCAATTAAGATATGAAAAAACAGTGGAGAGACTGTAGAGCACATGACTCTCCACCTCCATTGGTTCCTGCCAAATTAGGATCACTGGCTTCTGGCTTCCTATGCAGCCTTCCCACACCTACCTGAACACTACAGCCATGGCACAGTTCCTTTAAAAGCCCAGTTCCCTGGGACCAGCAACAAGCTTTACACAGTCGTAACTTCATTTGCTGCCAATCCTATCACTCCCAAGTTAGTGCAGGATGAGGAGGTTAGACACCTTTGTGTGCCATCAACAACAAAATCCAGTGCCACTTGGATGAAAGGGAAGTGAAAGGCTCACCACCACACAGTTCCTTGTCCATACGTGAACATTTTAGCTATTGCCCAGAGTGCTTTTGAAAACCCAACGTCCACAGGCCTGTGATCTTCCCTTGGGGTCCCAGCACCTAAGCATTCTGCCTGCCCCTGCCTGAGAGTTCTATCAGCGACCTGGGGACCAGCCTACCTTTCCCCACCACAGCTGGAACCTGAAATCTAGGCAAGTTCAACCCTAGTCCAGCTCCATCAGGACTTACACATACTGTCCAGTGGGCCATCTAAAAGTCCGAGAACTGGAGAATTACTGATCGCATTCTACCACTGCTGGCACCTGCACACTTCCTCAAGGGCCTAAGGTTCAGGTTGACCAAGCCAACCACCATCCACGTTTAGGCCCAAAGGCAAAGCCCGTATACACACACAAAGCAGCAACCTTACCATAACAGAGAATAGGGAAGCCATAAAGGCTATCTTTTCTGGGCTAAGTGAGGAAGTTCTTTTCCGAAATCACTCCCACAGAGAGCCACAAGATACAATTTCCCATGGCTCTCAGCCACATTGATGTCTGGGAATAAACTACAGTGTACATCTAAAGAGGTAGTCATGAGTGCCAGAACAAGGATTTGAGAGGGAAGACATCACATTTCTGCCTATGTAAGATATGAAGCTAGTGCAGCCCCCTCAAACCTTACACAGACATCAGAAAACTTAAACAGGAGCTCCCCACAGCCACCCTTGTCAGGGTTGGCCCCTGAAGTCACCATCTGAGTATTCATGGACAAGAGAGGTGACCTAGCTCTACCCAGAAGTGTACTCCCACATCCATGGAACAGGAAGCTCAAGGCACTAGACACTTCATTGTCTGGTCTATTACCTAAAACAACAGAGAGTACCTCATGGTAAACATAGTTAACAGAGAGCACCTAATAGTAAAATATAGTAAACAAAGACCTTATGGTAAACTTGGCACTGTGAGTAGCTGATACTGCCCAGTATATACACATCTGCTTGTGTCACAGCTGGCTCTTACTCATAAGCATCACCTACAGCTTATATGTTGAATCACATAGCCCAAAATAAAACGTACCAACAGAATTGCATAGGACTACAGAGGCAGATCCAAAAGATCCAAACTAACATAACATACTCTATGGTCAAACTCCCTGGAATAGAGGAAGGGGAAAGGAAAAAACAAATAGGAAAAGAAAATAATAGTTTGCCCACGTGAACATTATTTGAAAAATTAGAAGTGGCAGCCTCTCTAGATGAGAAAGAGCCAGCATAAGAATTCTGGCACCATGAACAATCTGAACGTTGTGGCAACACCAAAGGAACATGTCAACTCTCCAGTGTTGTGCCCTAACTAAAATGGAAACTCAGAAATGACAGATAAATAATTCAAAATATGGGTTAAAAGTAACCTCAGTGAGATCAAAGACAAGATTGAAAATCAATATAAAAAATGACTAAAGCATTCAGTAAATAAAGGAGGAGATAAATATCCATAGAAAAATAAATCAGAACTTTGGGAAATGAAACATTCACTTAAGGAATTTCAAAATAAAATTGAAAGGTTTATCAACAGACTAAATCAAACAGAAAAAATAATTTCAGAATTTGAAGGTTGTTTTTTCAAACTAGTCTAGTCAGATAAAAATAAAGAAAAAAAAATTTTAAAGAACAAAACCTACCAGGAATACAGGATTAACCAAACCTACAAATTATTGGCATTACTGGGAAAGATTAATAAAACCTGAAAAACATATTGGAGGAAATAATTTAAGAATATTTTCCTAATCTTGTTAGAGAGATTGACATTCAGATACAAATAATCCAGAGGATACTTGTGAGATACTATAAGATGAACATCATCAAGGCATATGGTCACCAGACTATCCTAGGTCAATGCTAAAAGAAAAATTCTTAAGGCAGCTAAAGAAAAGGGTCAAATGACCCACAAAGGAAAACCAATTAGACTAAAAGCAGACTTCTAAGCAGAAATTTTATAAGCCAGAAGATATTGGGGTCCCACTTTAGCCTCCTTAAAGAAAAAAAGAAACCCAGCCAAGAATTTTATATCCTGACCATCTAAGCTTCATAAATTAAAGGAAATAAAGTCTTCCCCAGACAAGGAATCACTAAAAGAATTTGTCACTACTACACTAGTTCTACAAGAAATAAGAGTTCCGAACGTGGAAACAAAACGGTCATACTTACCATCAGAAAAGGACACATAAGTACGAAGCTCATAGACCCTATACACAATGACACAATCAAAACTTCAAAACAAGTAGCTAACAACACTGTGTTAGGAATAAAACCTCACAGATCAATTTTAACCCTTAATGTACATGGCCTAAATAATCTACTTAAAAGATACACTGTGACAAATTGGATTAAAAAGTAAAACCCAATCACTTGCTCTCTACAAGACATTCACCTACTGGCTAAATTCACATTAAGACACAAAGAAAAGGGTGAAAAAAAAAACAATAGAAAACAAAAGTGAGCAGGAATAATCTGTCTCCTATCAGATAAAATGGACTTTAATAACTGTGCAAATAAAGACGAGGAGGGGTCTTGTATGATGAAAAAGAATTCAAGGCAACAAGAAAATTTAACTATTCTAGATATATATGAACCCTATTCTGGAGCACTCAGATTCACAAGAGAAATGCTACTAAACCTAAGGAAGCAGATTGATAGCCATATGATAATAGTGGGGCACTTCAACACCCCACAGTTATCACTAGGCAGATCATCAAAGCAGAAAATCAGCAAAGGAATTCTGAAATTAAAATGGACTATATACAAAATAGACCTAATACACATCTACTGGAAATTTTACCTAACATCTATATAATGTAAATTATTCTGTTTTGCACAGGGGACATTCTCCAAAATCAACCATATGCCTGTTCATAAGGCAAGTCTCAATAAATTAAAAAAAATAAAATTATATCAAGTATCTTCTTGGAACACATGGAATAAAATTAGAAATAAATACAAAGAGGAACTCCTAAAACTATACAAGTATATGGAAACAACTAACTCCTGAATGACTTTTCAGTACACAACAAAATCAAGACAAAAAAAAAATTGAAATGAATGAAACTAGAGGCAAAGATACTCTAGGATACAACAAAAGCAATGCTAGGCAGAAAGTGTATAGCATTAAATACCTACGTCAAAAAGATTAACAGGTCTCAAATTTACAATCTAACATCAAAGCTCAAGGAACCAGAAAAATCAAAATAAACCAAACCCAAATCTGGCAGAAGGAAATACAGATCAGAGCAAAACCAATTGAGATTGAGATTAAAAAATGACACAAAATATCAATGTAATAAAAGGTTGATTTTTTGAAAAGATAAAATTCCCAGACCAATAGCTAGACTAACAAAAANAAAAAAAAACAAGGAAAGAAGATTCTAATAAGTACTATAAGAAATGATAAAAGTGACATCACAGCTTATAGCAGACAAATAGAAAAGATTGTCAGAGAATACGATTAATGTCTTTGTGAACACAAACTAGAAAACCTAGAGAAAATGAAACCATAAGAATATCAATAATGAGTAATGAAATCAAATCATTAATTTTAAAATCTTCCAACAAAAAATCCCAGTATGAGATGAAGTCACAGTGGAATTTTCACAGATGTGCAAAGAAAAGCTGTATCAACCCTAATGAAATAATTCCAAAATATGGAGAAGGAATTCCTTCCTAATTCATTCTATGAATCCAGAATGTTTTGATTTGCATTTCTCTAAAGACCAGTGATAATAAACACTTTTTCATATGATTGTAGGCTGCATAAATGTCTTCTTTGGAAAGTGTCTGTTCATATCCTTCACCCACTTTTATATGGGGATTTTTTTTTTTTCTTGTAAATTTGTTTTAGTTCTTTGTACATTCTGGATATTGGCCCTTTGTCAGATGGGTAGCTTGCAAAAATTTTTTTCCCATTCTGCTGGTTGCTAGTTCACTCTAACGGTAATTTCCTTTGCTGTACAGAAGCTCTGAAGTTTAATTAGATCCTATTTGTCTATTTTAGTTTTTGTTGCCATTGCTTTTGGTATTTTAGTCATGAAGCCCTTGCCAATGCCTATGTCCTGAATGGTATTGTCTATGTTTTCTGCTAGGGTTTTTATGGTGTTAGGTCTTATGTTTAAATATTTAATACATCTGGAGTTAATTTTTATAAGGTATAAGGAAGGGGTCCAGTGTCAGTCTGCACATGGCTAGCCAATTTTCCCAACACCATTTGTTAAACAGGGAATCCTTTCCCCATTGCTTGTTTTGTCAGGTCTGTCAAAGATTAGATTGCTGTAGATGTGTGGTGTTACTTCCGAGGCCTCTGTTCTGTTCCATTCCTCTTTATCTCTGTTTTGGAGCAACTACCATGCTGTTGTGATTACTGTAGCCTTGTAGTACAGTTTGAAGTCAGGTAGTGTGATGCCTCCAGGTTTGCTCTTTTTGCTTAGGATTGTCTTGGCTATGTGGGCTTTTTTCTGGTTCCATATGATGTTTAAGGTGTTTTTCTCCAGTTTGGTAAAGAAGGTCAATGGTAGCTTGATGAAGATAGCATTGAATCTATAAAATACTTTGGGCAGTATGGCCATTTTCACAATATTGATTCTTCCTAACCATGAGCATGGAATGATTTTCCATCTGTTTGTGCCCTCTCTTATTTCTTTAAGCAGTGTTTGTAGATCTCCTTGAAGAGGTCCTTCACATCCTTTATTAGGTGTATTCCTAGGTATTTTATTCTCTTTGTAGCAATTGTGAATAAGAGTTTACTCATGACTTGGCTCTCTGTTTGTCTGTTATTGGTGTATAGGAATGCTTGTGTTTTTGCACATTGGTTGTGTATCCTGAGACTTCGCTGAAGTTCCTTATCAACTTAAGGAGATTTTGGGCTGAGATGATGAGGTCTTCTAAATATACAATCATGTCATCTGCAAACAGAGACAATTTGACCTCCTCTTTTCCTAATTGAATATCCTTTATTTATTTATTTATTTATTTATTTTTGCCTGATTGCTCTGGCTAGAACTTCCAATACTATGCTGAGTAGAAATGGTGGGAAAAGGCACTCTTGTCTAGTGTCAGTTTTCAAAGGGAATGCTTCCAGTTTTTGCCCATTCAGTATAATATTACCTGTGGGTTTGTCATAAATAGCTTTTATTATTTTGAGATATGTTCCATCACTCCCTAGTTTACTAAGAGTTTTTAGCATAAAAAGATGTTCAATTTTGTCAAAGGCCTTCTCTGCATTTATTGAGATAATCATGTGGTTTACATATTTGGTTCTGTTTATGTGCTGGATTACATTTATAGATTTGCATATGTAGAATCAGCCTTGCATCCCAGCAATCCCATTACTGGGCATATATCCAAAGGATTATAAATCAATCTATTATAAAGACACATGCACATGTATGTTCATTGTGGCACTGTTTAAAATAGCAAAGACTTGGAATCAACCAAATGCCCATCCAAGATAGATTGGATAAAGAAAATGTGGCACACATACACCATGGAATACTACACAGCCATAAAAAGGGATTACTTCATGTTCTTTGCCGGGACATGGATGAATCAGGAAACCATAATTCTCAGAACATTGCCACAAGAACAGAAAACCAAATACTGCATATTCTCGCTCATAAGTGGGTGTTGAACAATGAGAACAAATGGACACAACACAATGAGAACAAAACAACACAGGGGCCTGTTGTGGGGTGGGGGGGCTAGGGGAAGGATAGCAGGGGGTGGGGAGATTGGGGAGGAATAACATTAGGAGAAATACCTAATGTAAGTGACGGGGGATGGAGGCAGCAAACCACCATGGCATGTGTATACTTATGTAACAATCCTGCAAGATCTTTACATGTACCCTAGAACTTAAAGTAAAATAAAAAAAATTAAATTAAAAAAATAAAAAATAAAATTATACTAAATTTTAAAAGTGATGCCTAAAAATTAAAAACAGAAGCCAATGCTGCTAATTGTATATCATGTTTGTAAAAATAACATGAGTCAAGAAAAAAAAAAAAGGAGAATGTTCATACACTGTTGGTGTGAATATAAATTAGTTAACTCTTGATGTAAAACATTATGTAAATATATCAGAAAATGAAAAATAGAACTTTCTCTTTTTCTTATTTTTTTTATTTCTTCTTAAAAAAATGGGATACATGTGCAGAATGTGCAGGTTGTTACATTGGTATATACCACAGGCCATGGTGGTTTGCTGCACCAGAGCTATCTTTTGACCCATCATTCCCACTGCTGTGTGTCCACCTAGAGACAAAATATGTATATATAGATATTCCATTAAGAAGACTCCTGAACTTGTGTTTATTATAGCACTATTTACACTAGCAAAGTCATTGAAACAACCTAAATGTTAACCAACAGTTAATTGAATAAAGAAAATATGGTATACCATGAAATGCTATACAGCAATAAAAAAAAAATAAAATCATATTTTTTTGCAGCAGCATTGATGAAACTGGAGGCCATTATCCTACGTGAACTAAGACAGAAGCAGAAAATCAAAAATCACATTTTCTCATTTATAAGTGAGAGCAAAGGGCACATTTGAACATAAAGATGAAAAGCATAGACTCTGGATACTCCAAAGGAGAAAAAGTTTGAAGGGGATGAGGGTCAAAAAATTATACTGAGTCCAGTGTTTGGATGATGAGTACGCAAGTAGCCAAACCCTTACCATTATTGATGTAATGCTCATGTAACAAACAAGCACATGTACCCCCCAGATTTAAAATAGGAAAAAATATAAAATCTACCAATCATGAGAAAGGAAATTGAATCAGTAATACAAAGTCTCCCATCAACGAAAAGCCTAGGATCAGTTACCTACACCACTGAAGTCTACCAAATATTTAAAGAAGAATTAGTACCAATTTTCTTAGTGCATTTTATATTATTATATCAGAACACCAGAACCTGGGGAATTTACAATGAATAGAGGGTTATTTAGCTGTTTATTCTGAGGGTTGTGAAAAAGCATGGCACAGGGATCTTCTTGGCTTCTTACAAGGGGTTTTGTGTTGCATCAAATTGCAGTGGAGAGGGCAATGGGGAAGCAAGAATTTGTGAAGAGGGGGAAACCCATCCTGGCTTTATAACGTTTCACTCTTTCAGATGAATCAATTAATTTTCCCAAAAACAAATTCAGTCTCATGAGAGCCAGAAGTGGCACACTGAAAACAGCTCCAGGCCACTCATGAGGAATTTGCCTCCACGGCCCAAACAGCCCCCACTAAGTCCCACTTCTCGATACCTCCACACTAGGGATCAAATTTTAAAATGATATTTAATGAGAATAAACTATACCCAAATCATAGTATCAAACTTAAACTCATCTCAAAATTCTATAAATTGGTGTAACTATTACTCAGATATCATATAATTGTGTTATATAAGCAGAAAGAGCATTGTTACAAAATCCAATATTCTTTCATGATGAAAACTCTCAACAAATTATGTATGGAAAAAATGTAGCTCAACACAATATACAACAAGCTCATAGCCGACACCATACTTAATGTTCTGAAGTTGAAGTTTTCTCTCCAAAACCAGAAGAAAGACAAAGATACACATTTGCATTACTTCTATTCAATTTAGTATTCATATCTGAGCCAGAGTAATTAGGGAAAACAAAGGAACAAAAGGCACTGAAATTAGAAAAGAAGTAAAATTGTCCCTTTTTGTAAATAATGTAAACTTATATTTAGAAAACCTCATGTTTGCCCACAAAACCGTTATAAGTAATAGGGGAATTCAGTAAAGATGCAGGATAAAAAATCAATATATAAAATTAATAGCACTTCTATAAACTTAATATCTGAAAAAAAAACTATGAAAACAATTCTATTCAATAATAATTATAAAAGTTATAATCTATTCAGTAATAAATGTCACCAAGGAGGTAATAGAGCTGTATAAAAGGGATTTTTCTTCAACTTGAGGATAGGAGAGAGAAAAACAAAGAGGACTTTGACTTACAACTTGGATACCAGCTCAGCCATAGTAGAATATGGTACCAGACAGAATTGTGAGACCACAATTTTAGGCCCTAGATCCTGGATGACATTTCTAGACACACCCTGGTCAGGAAGGAAACCCACTGTCTTGAAGGGAAGGATCTAGTCCTGGCAGGATTAATCAACTGCTGATTAAGGAGTTTTTGGGCCCCGAATAATCAGCAGAAGCAACCAGGTGGCATATTCCAGAGGACTTGGTTGAGATTCTATGATGTGCAGGCTCCAGTTGTGACCCAGCACATTCACAGCTGTAGTGTCAAAAGAGAAAAATGTGTTCTGATTCAGAAAAGCACAGGGAAGAGTAAAAGATACTTTATCTTACAGCTTAGGTACCAGCTCAGCCAGAGAGGAGAAGAGAATCAAGTGGGTTCTTGGGGTTCCTGATTCCAGTCCTTCGCTCTTGGAAGGGATTTTTGGACTTCTATGGGCCAGAAGGAATGTTACTACTACGAAGGCTGAGTTTCAGGCCTGGAAAGATTCAACATGCGCTGTCTAAAGAGTACTTGGGCATTAAGTGAATATTGGCCATACCCTGGCAGTAGTTCCCATGGGCCTGTAATGGTGGTGGACATGATGAGAGACTCATCTCCCTTGGGAGGGAAAAATGGGAAAGAGTTTACTCTGTGGTTTCTGTGTTAGCTCAACCACAGTAGGATAAGAAACTAGTCAATTTCTAAGTTTTCACCTCCAGATCTGGCTCCTATACAGTAACTCTGGACCTCCCTGAAGCCTACAAGAACTTTCTTATCTTAAGGCAATTCATAAGCCTGTCTGGCTTTGCCACTTTCTGACTGTAGAGCCCTTGGGTCTTCAGTAAACATAGGCAATAAAGCAATTACAGTGGGCCTTGGGCAAGATTCAGTGCTATGCTCACTTCAGGTATGACCTAGCAAAATCCCAGTGGTGGTGGCCACAGGGGGTGCTTGTGTCATTTTTCTTCCAGCACCAGGCAGTTCAGAACAAAGAAAGAGAGAAACGCTATTTGATTGGGAGAAAGTAAGAGGAGAAAAGCAATAGTCTCTGTCTGGTAAACCAGATAATTCTTGTGAATCTTATCCAAGACCACTATGGTGGTATTTGTACAAGCCTGTAAGAATCACAGCATTACTGGGCTTACAGTGGCCCCTAATGCAGATAGGGCAGCAATGACCAAAAACCTAAAACGCCCATGTCCTTTTGAAGACTTGGAAAGATGTCTTAAGAAGAATGGTAAAAACAAACCCACATTGAAGACTACAGTAAATAACTAACTCTTTAATTCCCAGACACAGATGAACATCCACAAGAATCAAGAATCTAGAAAAATGTGACTTCACCAAATGAACAAAATAAGGCATTATGTACCAATTTTGTAAAGTGCTTAAGGAAAAAATTTTCATCCAAGAACAATATATCTGGTGAAAATATTCTTCAAACATAAAGGAGAAATACTTTCCCAGAAAAACAAATCTGAGGAATTTCGACCAAAGCAGTTGTTCAATCTGAGGAAGTAAAAAAAAAAAAAGATATTAATGAGCAAAATGGGTGAAAAAAAAGACTAATATTCTTTTTTTAAAAATAAAGGATATTAATGAAGCTTGTGAGCTTCAAGTTAGGGTTATGGTTAGAAAAAACAGTGTAAATGTGGTGGATAAACTACACATATCATAAGTATAAAGATGAACATATGAACTGATAAAAATAATAACTATAATAATTTTTAATAAACCATACAATTAGATATGGTTTAATAGTTTAATAGTTTGTTTATACAATCAGTGTTAAATTTGCATCAGTTTAAAATAATGGGTTACAAGAATTGTTTGCAAGACTCATGGTCACCTCAAATATAAAAACATACAATGTATACACAAAAAATAAGATCAAGAATTTAAAATACACCACCAGAGAAAATCACCTTCATCATAAGGATGGCAGAAAGGAAGGAAAAAAGAAAGAGAAGACTACCAGGAGCAACAATATGCTAATAAATTTAAAAACCTAGAATAAATTCCTAGACACATACAACCTACAAAGATTAAATCATGAAGAAATAAAAAACCTAAGCAGACCAATAACAAGTAACGAAATTGAAGCCATAATAAAAATCTCTCAGTAAAGAAGCCCAGGACCCAATAGCTTCACTGCTTAATGTTACCAAGGATTTTAACAGAATCAATACCAATTCTATTTAAATTATTCCAAAAGAAAAAGGAGGAGAAAATATTTCCAAACTCATTTTACAAGGACAGTATTACCCTAAGGTCAAAACCAGACAGATACATCAATAAAAGAAAACTACAGACCTATATCTTTGATGGCTATTGATGCCAAAATTCTCAGCGAAATATAAGCAAGTCGAACTCAACCATACAATATAAAGATCATTCACCATGATCAACTGTGATTTATCCCAGATATGCAAAGATGGTTAAACATCTGCAAATTAATCAATGTGATATATTATATCAATAAAACAAGGGATAAAATCCATATGATCATTTCAATTGACACTTAAAAGCATTTGATAAAGTCAACATCCTTTCATGATGAAAATCACTGAACTGGTTATAGAAGAAACAAACCACAAAATGATAAAGCCATATGACAGTCCCCAGCTAGTATGATAATGGATGGGCAAAATTGAAAGTCTTTCCTCTAAAATTGGTAACATGACCAGAATGCTCCCTTAAACCACTGCTATTCAACATAGTACTGGAAGTCCTAGCTAGAGCAATCAGACAAAAGAATAAAATAAATGTTATATGAATTGGAAAGGAAGAAGCCAAATTAGTCCTGATTGCAGATGATGTAATCTCATATTTGGAAAAACCTAAAGGTATCACCAAAAAAAGATTAGAATGGAGGAACAAATTCAGTAAAGTTGCAGTGAAAAAAAATCAACATGCAGAGATCAGTTGCATTTCTATATGCCAACAGCAAGCAATATGAAAAGGAAATCAATAATGTAATTCCATTTACAATAACTACAAATAAAATTAAATACCTAGGAATTAGCCAAAGAAGTAAAATACCTCTACAATGAAACTATTAAAAGAGCTAAAAGAAATTGAAGAGGACACAAGAAAATGTAAATACAACCCCTGTTCATGGATTGGAAGAATCAATATTGTTTATATGTTCATACTAGCAAAGCAATCTACAGATTCAGTGCAATCCATACTACCAAGGATATTCTTCACAGCAATAAAAGAAAACTAACCTAAAATTTATATGAAAACATAAAAGATTCAAAATTGCTAAAGTTATCCTGAGCAAAAAGAACGAAAGCAGAGAAATCACATTACCTGACTTCAAATTATGCTACAGAGCTATAGTAATTAAAATTGTATGGCACTGACATAAAAACGGACACATAGATCAATGAAACAAAGTAGAGAACCCAGAAACAAATTCATACATCTACACAGTAAACTTATTTTTGACAAAGATGTCAGAAACATACATTGTGGAAAGGATAGTCTCTTTAATGAATGGTGGTGGGAAAACTGGATATCCATATGCAAAATAGAGAAACTTGACCAGTATCTCTCGCCATGTATAAAAATCAAATCAAAATGGACTAAAAACCTTCATCTGAGACCTCAAGCTATTAAACTACTAAAAGAAAACTGGGAAAACTCTCCAGGGTATTGGTCTAGGAAAACTTTCTTGAGTTGTAATCCACAAATCAAGCACAGGCAATCAAAGCAAAAAAGGGATACGTGAGATCATATTAAGTTAAAAGGCTTCTGCATTGCAAAGGAAACAATCGACAAAATGGACACACACATACCCCCCCAAAAAAAATGGGAGAAAATATTTGCAAACTATCCATCTGACAAGAAATTAATAACCAGAATATATAAGGAACTCAAACTGTACAGGAAAAAATTATAATAATATGATTAATAAGTGGGCAACAGATCTAAATAGACATTTCTCAAAAAAGAAACATAAATAGCAAACAGGTCTATAAAAAGGTACTCAACATCATTGATCATCAGGGAAATGAAAATGAAAACTACAATGAGATATCCAGCTCCAGTTAAAATGACTTTTATTCAACAATTAGACAATAACAAATGCTGGCAACGATGTGGAGAACAGGGTACCATTATAAACTGAGGGTAGCAGTGTAATTTAGTACAAAGACCATAGAGAATAATACGGAAGTTCCTCAAAATGCTAAAAATGGAGCTACTATATGATCCAGCAGTTCCATTGCTAGATCAGTATAATGAAGAGATACACTCTCATGTTTTTTGCAGCACCATTTACAATAGCCAAGATTTGGAAGCAATCTAAGTGTCCATCAACAGATGAGTGGATAGAGAAAATGTGGTACATGTACATAATGAAGTAGCATTCAGACATAAAGAAAAATGAAATTCTATCATTTGCAACAAAATGGATAGAACTGGAGGTCATTATGTTAAGTGAAATAAGCCCAGCAGAGAAAAAATAAACTTCTCATGTTCTCACTTATTTGTGGGAGCTAAAAATTAAAACAATTGAACTAACAGAGATAGAGAGTAAAATGATGGTTACCAGAGGCTGGGAAGGGTAGTGGGAGGTTGGAGAATAAGTAAAGATAGTCAATGGGCACCAAAAAATAGTTAAAAAGAATACTATTCAGTATTTGAGAATATAACAGGGTGACTATAGTCAATAAAAATTAATTTTACATTTAAAAATAACTAAAAGTGTGTAATTGAATTATTTGTAATGCAAAGGATAAATTCTTGAGGTGATTAATACTTGATTTACCTTGATGTGATTATTACACATCATATGCCTGTATCAAAATATCCCATACATCCCATAAATATATATACTTATGTACCTACAAACATTAAAAAAACAAAATATTTTAAAAAATATCAAAATCTGTAGAGGGACAAAAATCTTAACTTCAATAATAGCCACATTATATTATTTTAAATGTCAAATATTTAGAAAAAAATATTGAGGTATTCAGAGAACCAGAAAAGTGTGGTACATACAAAGAAAAAAAGAATGAAGAAGTAAAGAAACTGTCCTGTGAAAACTCATATTTTGCATTTACTTTTAAAAGACTTTATTTCGGCTTTTATAAATATGTTTCAAGTACTAAACTATTTCTCATGAACATAAAACAAAAAAAGAGAATCGTGTCTTGTCAAATACAGAATGTTGACAAAGGAGGAAATTACAAACAAAATTAAAAACAATAAAGTTGAAAATTATAATAATTGGAATGAGATAATCAGTAACAGGACAAAACAGCTGAATTTTCTTTTCAGACAATAAAAAATAAGAAAACTTGAGGATAAATTAGACATGACAATCCAGGTAGAAAAAGAGAAAAAAAAAAGGAATGAAAAACATATTATCCTAGCCTCAAGAACAGTGGTACGATATCAAGCATATCAATATTAGGATAATAAAATTCCAGAAGAGGAAAGGAACAAGGAGCAAAAAATAATAATTGAAAGCAAAATCACCTGGTGGCCATCAAGCAGACCATCCAGAAGCAATCTCCTTATATGAGTAATTCAGAAGTAATTAGCCTTTCCTATTATCTGAAGCAGGCATCTAGTTCCAGGTTTCTTTTCCCCAAATTTATGAGTAACTATAATTTCTACACATCTTTGGAATGCATGTATATCAAAACTCATTGTGCATCACTCAATGTGATGACATTAAGGCACCAAAATGACCAATGTGGCTAACTAATATTATCCAAATTACCCTTCAAATCCTGGTTTCAGGTCCATAAATATTCCTAAGGAAAAATCCATTATGGTCTCAATTCTCTTTTGCTGAGGTACCCTGCTGTACAACTTGGCAGCAATATTTCTATTTAATAAAACATTCCTTTTCAAAGCTATACTGTTGTCAGCAAATTCTTCTCAATACCATATGACCCGCAAGCAGAAAAATTTTTGATGATGAGGCTCTGATACCTTACTTGGCAATAATGTCCAAAAATGTACCAAATTTAAAAGTATAGCAAGGTTTCATGATACAAAATAATTATAAAATATAAATTGTATTTTCTAATAGTAGCAATGAACAATAAAAAAAAATTAAGAAAACAATTCTTTTTCCCAGAGCATCACAAAGAATAAAACGTTTAAAAATAAATTTATCAAAGCAAGTGTAAAATTTGTACCCTGAAAACTGTAAAACATCTTTGAAAATAATTGAAGAACTAAGTAAATAAAAAAAACGTCTCATATATGTTAATCAGATGACTTAACATTGCTAAATGTCAATAGGCCACCTCAGATTGACTTGCAAATTCAATGCATTCACTATCAAATTCAGTTTGCTTTTTTTTTTTTCACAGATATTTACAAGATTTCTTTAATACTCATATGGAAATTTAAGACACCCAAAATAACCATATTAATCTTAAAGAATCGGGAGATTTACATTTCTTAATTTCAAAACTCACTAGAAATTACATTATTCAAGACAGGGTGGCACTGTCATAAGGATAGAGTTATAGTTAACTTACTCCATCTGTTGATAAACAATCTTGGAAAGATTGCAATTCAAGTGATATTAAAGGAAAAAATATACTGACAACTTGCAACTTATGAAAATATAATGCAGAATCAAATATATATAAAATATACAAAAGATTCAAAGAATAATATTAATTCTGAAAGTGATCTATGACATTGATCTAAAAAATGTTTTGGAAATAGTATTGGATTCTCAGAAGAATAAAATAAGTTATTGATTAGATAATGTAGGGGAAAATTAGAAATGCTTTCCCAGAATACACAGGACACAGATGAAAATTAAATGAGAAAAGATGTAGTGTAGCGTAATGTAATGTAATTAGGGAGACTGCAAAGTGATCATTTAAAATGCAGATTATTGGTGATTACTTAGAGAAGAAAACAAATAGGGTAGAAGTGGTAGCCATAATAAAGGAATTCACTATAGCTTATATAGCATCATTCTTAAAACACCTACATGTATACAAATGAGGTTGTAGGAGAAATTTCATCTCACAAACTATCAAAAGCAAAGTAAAAAATGAAGATCAGCTTTATACAGATAATAAAAAATAAACAACTAATCACTCTCACCTTTTCTGTTAAAATTAAAAATGATAGAAGAAAATTATAAAAAGTAACATAACATTAGTAATTCAATGTTAAAAAATAAAACCTGTGGAAGTGAGTGCCAACCAAGATGGCCGAATAGAAACAGCTCCAGAGCACAGTTCCCAGTAAGAACAATGCAGAAGGCGAGTGATCACAGCATTTCCCACTGAGCCCACAGACCAGGAGATTCCTGCTGGTGCCAGCAACACCAACACTGTGGGTTTCTGACACAAAACTGGGTGGCCATTTTAGACAGCCCTGGAATGTCTGCAAGACAGAATCACACATTCCCCTGAAAAAAAGGGGGACTGAATGCAGGGAGCCAAGTGATCTGGCTCAGCAGGTCCCACCCCTACAAAGACCAGCAAGCTGAGACCCACTGGCTTGAGATTTTCCCAGCCAGCACAGCAGTTTGGGCTTGCCCTGGGATGGTTGAACTCGGTGGGGGAAGGGGCGTTCACCATTACCAAGGCAGTTCTAACCTTGCCTGTATAAACAAATTCAGAAGGAAGTTTACACAGCAGCTGTTTGGAGCTGTGGCAGCTCAGAAAGGCCTCTGCAGGTAGGGTGTAACTAGACTCCCTCCTTGCTGGGCAGGGTATCTCTGAAAAAGAGCAATAGCCTATCAGGGACTTATAAATAAAGCCTTACCTTCCCGGGACAGAGCACCTGAGAATGGGTGGTTGTGAGCTCCACTTCAGCAGACTTAAACATCACTTCCCTGCCCAGCAGCTCTGAAGGGAGCAATGGAGCTCCCAGCGTAGCCCTTGAGCTCTGATAAGGGACAGACTGCCTCCTCAAGTGGCTTGCTGACCCCCATATATCCAAAGAGATACTTCATACAGGAGAGCTCTGGCTGATATCTGGTAGGTACCCTTCTGGGATGAAGCTACCAGGGGATGGAACAAGCAGCAATCTCTGCTGTTCTGCAGCCCCTGTGGGTGATTCCCAGCCAAGTAGGGTCTGGAGTGGACTTCCAGCAGTCCTGCAGCAGAGGGGTCTGACTGTTAGAAGGAAAACTAAAAAACACAAAAACCTTATCCATCACTATCAGGTCAGCTTCATCCCAGGTATGCAAGGCTGGTTCAACATACACAAATCTATAAACGTAACCCATCACATAAACAAAACCAAAGACAAAAACCACATGATTATTTCAATAGATGCAGAAAAGGCCTTTGACAAAATTCAACAGCCCTTTATGCTAAAAATTCTCAGTAAACTAGGTATCAATGGTATATATCTAAAAATAATAAAAGCTATTTATGACAAATCCACAACCAATATCATACTGAATGGGTAAAAACTGGAAGCACTCCCTTTGAAAACTGGCACAACACAAGGATGCCCTCATTCACCACTCCTATTTAGCATAGCATTGGAAATTCTGGCCAGAGCAATCAGGCAAGCAAAAGAAATAAAGTGTATTCAATTAGGAAAAAAGGAAGTCCAATTGTCTCTATTTGCAGATGATGATGTGATTGTATATTTAGAAGATCCCGACATCTCAGTCTAAAATCTCCTTAAGATGATAAGCAACTTCAGCAAAGTCTCAGAATGCAAAAATTACAAGCAAAGCATTCCTATATGCCAATAACAGAAAACTGAGAGTCAAAATCATGAGTGAATTCCCATTGACAATTGCTACAAAATACCTAGAAATACCACTAACAAGGGAAGTGAAGGACCACAAACCACTGTTCAAGGAATTAAGAGAGGACACAAACAGATGGAAAAATATTCCATGCTCATGGATAGGAAGAATCAATATCATGAAAATGGCTGTACTGCCTAAAGTAGTTTATAGATTTAACGCTATCCCCATTAAGCTACCACTGACCTTCTTCACCAAACTGGAAAAAAACACTTTAAGCTTCATATATATATAACCAAAAAAGAGCCCACATAGCCAAGATAGTCATAAGTGAAAAGAACAAAGCTGGAGGCATCATGCTACCTGACTTCAAACTATACTACAAGACTACAGTAATCAAAAGAGCATGGGACTGGTACCAAAAAAGAGATATAGACAAATGAACAGAACAGAGGTCTTGAAGTCACTCCAAACATCTATAACCATCTGATGTTTGACAAACCTGACAAAAACAAGCAATGGGGAAAGGATTCCCTGTTTAATAAATGGTGTTGGGAAAACTGGCTACCCATGTGCAGAAAGCAGAAACTGGACCCCTTCCTTACACCTTACACTAAAATTAACTCCAGATGGATTAAAGACTTAAACATAAGACCTAACACCATAAAAACCCTAGCAGAACACCTAGGCAATACCATTCAGGACACAGGCATAGGCAAGGACTTCATGACTAAAACAACAAAAGCAATGGCAACAAAAGCTAAAATAGACAAATGGGATCTAATTAAACTTCAGAGCTTCTACACAGCCAAAGAAACTCATTAGAGTGAACCAGCAACCAACAGAACGGGAAAAACATTTTTGCAAGGTACCCATCTGACAAAGGGCTAATATCCAGAATCTACAAAGACCTTAAACAAATTGACAAGAAGAAAAAAAAAAATCAAAAAGTTGGCAAAGGATATGAACAGACACTTTTCAAAAGAGGACATTTATGCAGCCAAAAAACATATGAAAAAATGCTCATCATCACTGGTCATTAGAGAAATGCAAAGCAAAATCACATTGAGATACCATCTCACACCAGTTAGAATGGCGATCATTAAAAAATTTGGAGACAACAGATGTTGAAGAGGATGTGGAGAAATAAGAACGCTTTTACACTGTTTGTGGGAGTGTAAATTAGTTCAACCATTGTGGAAGACAGCATGGGATTCCTTAGGGATTTAGAAATAGAAACACTATTTGACCCAGCAATCCCATTACTGGATAAATACCCAAAGGATCATAAATCTTCCTGTTATAAAGACACAGGCACATGCATGTTCATTGTGGCACTGTTTACAATAGCAAAGACTTGGAACCAACCCAAATACCCATCAGTGAGACTGGATAAAGAAAATGTGGCACATTCACACCATGCAATACTACGAAGCCTTAAAAAAGGATGAGTTCATGTCCTTTGCAGGGACAATGATGCAGCTGGAAGCCATCATTCTCAGCAGACTGACACAAGAACAGTTAACCAAACACTGCATGTTCTCACTCATAAGTGGGTGTTGAACAATGAGAACACATAGACACAGGGAGGGGAACATCATACTCCGGGGCCTGTTGGACAGTGGGAGAGCTAGGGGAGGGATAGCAGAGGGTGGGGAGATTGAGGAGGAATAACATTAGGAGAAATACCTAATGTAGATGATTGGGGGATGGATGCAGCAAATCACCATGGCATGTATGTATATATGTAACAATCCTGCAAATTCTGCACATGAACCCCAGAACTTAAAGTATAATAAAAAATTAAAATAAAAAACAAAAGTTTGTTACAAGGTAATTTTATGTACAATATTTTTTAAAATAAAAATACTCAAAATAAATGGGGTTTGACAATATTAATCTGTTTGCTTTCCTTTAAGATATATTATAAAATATAATCATAAATTAAAAGAAAAATACAAATCAATACTCATATATGCCAAGCCTGGTAAAATGTATAACAATTAGAAAGCTTAGGGATAATTCAGAGATAACATAAATGATTAGAAATTTTATTAGAACTGTGAAATTAAATTATAATTAATAAGGTAATGTTTATGCTTATTCTACCTCTGAAGCTGAAATAAATTATAGTTTCCAGCTATATATTCTTTTCTTGTCTTCTGGTAACAAACACAGTCTCCCACATACATTTTTCTGTTATCTATCCTTTTCCCTGGCGAGAATTTCTATCAAGGAATGTCATCTATCATTCTCAAAGTCAGTCACATTGAAATTGTTTTAAATGCATCCTGGAATACTTTCAGTATCCTCTCATATGTTCCTTTAAATATGGACTAGCTTACTGACTCAATTATAATGCATAGAATGCGTCAGTAGTGCCAGAGTTCTGACTTCCAATGATAAGTTAGAAGAAGACAACTCTGAGCTGACATGTATATTGTGGCTACCCTAAAGCTTTCAGACTGGGAGATGAGGTGATGAGATCACCTACAGTAAGAAACAGATTCCTGTGGAGTCTTGTCTATCCTATTCCTATGTTCCTCAAAGCCATGTAGCATGAACCTCCAGACGTGAAAGTGGGCAAGACTTTAGACAATTCTAGGCCACAGCCTCTCAGCCCCACTGGCAGACACTAAGTGAAGACAGGTGGAGTGAAGACAGGAAACAGTGTTCCCACTGTGTCCAATGTGAATCCCCGATCTACAAAATCCACCAGCAAAATGAATGATTTTTTTTTTTTTTATGACTAGGCATTTGAGTAATTTGTTTAGAAATAGTAATAGCTGAAACAGGCATCGTCCAACTTTTTAATTAGAATGCTCCTTCCACTTAGACATGTAACTGGTTTAAGAATGACCACACTGGTTCAAGCTGAGCCAGTTCGAATTGTGACTGATTATTTGATTGATTGTTTTGATTTGTTAATGATGTGACTTACTCTTTTTTTCAGAGTGATCGAAAGAGAGATAGGTGAAGATATTGATACAGAAGCTGAGAAAAAGGTTTTCTCTGCATGTATGATCATAAAAAAATAGGTACTTAATTACATTGAAGCTTGGGGAGCAACATTTATGATGATGGAAAGAGTATGTCTGGAAAACTATTCAGAAACAAGAGAGACAGAAAATGACAGATTGCAAGTAGCATATTTGAACCCTGGGGTTCATCTTTACCTTAAATTAGCATTGCTAGTTAGCATTCCCAGAATGTGGACTAATGAGTTCTTGTGGCTTAGTTTAGTTTAAACTGGTAACATATGTGATCAAAAGACTACTGAATAATAGTAGTACAATGTGTTTTGTTGTTATCTGAAAATTGATTCCCACAGATTTTTTTCCTAATCAGCAAACTTTCTATTTTTACCAGCATTGTTTTCAAGTCTCCAAAGAGCTAGGAAGCCTTCCAAGGGCTTTCCTCTATCAAAATAATAATCATCATCATCATGATCATCATCATGTTAGTTCAGTAATTATTTTAATGAATAAAAATATAGGGGCTTTTTAATAGAAAGTTGCTTTTTTTGAGATCAGCCGGAATTGTGAGCTTACAAGTAAAAAATCACAACCTGAAAATGTCAAAAGTTTGAGCAACTGACAGCAGAATTCTGATCTGCCTAAAATAATTGAAAAGAATGATTTGACAATACCTCATTTACATATTCATAAAGAAAAGCAAGTAGGACTGAAGATATAGTTTCTTTCCAATTGGTATTATACTATTGTTCAGATCCTAATAACTCTTATGCATTTAGAAGCTATTTTAAGATAACAAAATTATTCAGTTTTTATAGGTTTGTTGAAGGAGCAAAGCAAACATGATTTTTTCTTTAAAATATTAAAATTTGAGAATTAATATTTAACGGACTGGCTTTATTCTCCATTTCAAACTTAGGAAATATAAAGAAATGTAATAAATCATATTCTTAGAATCTTAGAGAGAAATCTAGATTCCCATAATATATGTTGTATTATCCCCCTTCTGCCTTTCTTGCTTTAGACCTACAGTAGCCAATCATGTTTGTTCACAGGACATACAATTTTATGAAGTTATTCCTCTAAAAACCCACTTTTTCTTCTAAAGAGAAAAAGTTTACATTTTACATATAACTTCTCAACAGAGAAAAATAACCATGTGAGAAGAGTATAAGTCATGAATGTCCTCTCCTTCTTTCCCCCTCTCTCAGATACAGACATTCATCAGATGCATGACAAATGGCAAATTCACAGAATATAAAAAGACAATTTCGACAATATTGAAGCATGACAACATTAGCAACATAGCAGTATCCCCTAGTCTGATTGTGCGTGTGTGTGTGTGTGTGTGTGTGTGTGCATGTGTTTGTTTAATTTCCCTGTCATATTCTCACTTTTATCTTCTCAAGCTATGTAACAGAGCAGTTTGGCCAGAGTTTGAGTTTTCTTTCTCAGAAAAAAGAAAAAAAAAAAAAAAAGGACTGGAAAGGAAAAGATCATAAGAGAGAATGGAAAGAATGTTGTTCAAAAACCTGTTATCACAAATATTAAACACATAGGAAGCAGAGGCAAGGTAGCAGGTGAGACTCAAGAAAGAGAGTAGCTGACTTAAGGTACAGGAGAAATAAAAGAACCAAGAGCAGTACTGAAACGCAGTACATTACATTTTCATTTACTGCAGTAGTATGAGTAAGAGGCTACACAGGAGAAAGTGCTGGTTCCAACAATGGTCCATTTTAACCCCTGAAATGTCCCTAGTTGATGGTCAGGGAGATCCCTGAAGATACAGGGTTTGTCTCACTGCAGATAAATCTAGGAACAAAAAGTTTCTGCCATTTTATAGCTCCAAGGGATGAGAGGAGAGAGATGGAAAATGCTAACAACACACTAAGAAATATATTTTTTAAAACCCCTAATAATTGATCTGGACAGAGGCACCTGAGATAGGCCTTTGCAATGAGCCCTGATAAAGAAGCCTCAAACTGGGGGCACTTGGACTAAGAATTCAGATATATGTAAGAACATGTACAATTAAGAGATCCTGAGTCCTTGACTGCAACTTTTTCCAGAAAGTGCTATTCACTGTCTGTGTACCAACTCTGGTGTGGGCAGTACAGTATCCCCTTGTGAGTCTTATCAGGGCAAAGCCTTTTCAATTGCCTATAATTGAATGTGAAAAATGACACATAGGATTTTGATCTGAAACCAGACAACTAGGCCTGTCTATGTGAATCACAGTAGAAAAAACATAGTAGCCAACTAAGCTGGAAGCTTTTAACTAGCACAGGTCTTGGTTAGATGTATTCAATAGATCATAACAGGGAGTAAGTGTGGGCATCGGGAAGTGCTTTACCCCAATTTTCTGGTCAGTATAAGTCTGCATGGAGGAATTGAAAAATTCCAGTGAGGAGGAAACAGCTTCGCAATCTTGACCATGGTTGAATGAGATAAATATTTCTCACCACAAGAGGGCAAGATATTAAAGAACAATTAAATGGGATTAGCAAAATTAAAGAAATGTAACATTTCTTAAACTGGAAGGTATAGAGCAAAAATGTACTTATTACACTGTTGTAAAAATACACTAGTTAGGATTGCATTCAGGAGAAAGTAACAAACTAAAACTTGTTGCAAATAATTTTGAATTATATAACAAACTAAAACTTGTTGCAGATAATTTTGAATTACATAACAAGACAACAAGTTATACGCAATTTTAAGTTTTGTGTAATGACTCAGTTATGAGTTCAACCCAGGATCTATGCCAAAATCCCTACAATGTAGGTTGTTTTTGTGCTAAATGCCTCATAATCATTGGATGAAGGTTAGCGCTGTAGATGCCATGTCCATCAGTGAGTCAGGAAGAAGCGGCAGGATAAGGAACTTTCCTTCATGCTTGATACTTCAAAGGAAAGCAATACTTTTCCAACAAGCTCCCAGATGAATTTTGCATATATACCATTGGTTAAAACTGACTCATACAATTACACTTATCTAAAACGTAAGCTGGAAAACCAAGTATCTGTCTATCAACTGTGTAGACTTGAAGTCATAATCCAAATTGCACCACACAAATTAAAGCTCTATTTTTAGAAATTATTCTAATTCTTAGCATATCAGTATTTTCACTCACTATTCTACATTGAATAATATTTGACACTAGGTCTATAGATGCATTGTTTAAAAAACATTCTTGGGATTTAACTGCCTCGGGATTGTAATTGTGTCACTGCCAAAACTGAATAAATATTTCGTTCACCTGTGGGTAGCTGATAATACAGCCAACTGACAATTTATTTTAAAAGTTAAAAAAATAAGTATATTTCTTAATTTTTGCATTCATATTGTATCTTCCAGGGATTCTTATACCGTATTCAGAAAATGTATGAAAATAATCATGGCTTTTAATTTCTAAATAAAGGCAGTTCATCATATTTATTATATGTTTGTATTATAAGAAATTGTTTTATGTTGATGTCCTTGGTATGATTTACAAAGGAGACAAGCAAAAAAGTTTACCCTAATACAAAATGCCATTAATAAGGCTGCCCTAACACAAAATGCCATCAAGATAGAGTAATTCTCTTGGTATTAAAGATATATTTTTTGTGAAAATATCCATTTCAAATGTATATTTTCATCCATTTTTCTTTAAGTTTGAGAGTGGTACTGTTGAAAAATACCTAATAATCTTGCCAAAGAAGATAGATTGTGTAAAAAAAATCTCAATTAATATAAAATACCACACCAACCTGGAAGAATAATGTAAAAGTGTAATTTTTAATTAGAAAAATGTTCATTATGCATTCTGTATTAAGAAAAATATTAAATAACAAATTTATATTATTTGAGCAAATCTTTGTAAAATATAAGTATGCATGTTTGTGTCAATTTCAAAACGCAAAGACAAGAATGTGGAGCATTACAAACCAATGTTAAAAGTTTACTGACAGCAAACACTATGGTTCACTACTTGTGTATTACTCTAAATGTAAAAATGAGCACATTTTTTATAACAAATGACTGAAGTAAATGTATTATGCAGATAAAATATAAATAATTCTGAAAGACAGGTAAGCCCTCGTGTGTGAATTACTGAAGTATATAACAGTATCACACTTATTTTTAGCTTAAAGGTTATTGGTTTTTGAGCCAGAAAGAAGTATGTGAGTGTATTAGTCCATTCTCATGCTGCTTATAAAGACATACTTGAGACTGGGTAATTTATTTAAAAAAAAAAAAAAGGATTTAATTAACTCACAGTTCCACATAGCTAGGGAGGCCTCACAATCATGACAGAAGGTGAAGAAGGAGCAAAGACATGTCTTAAATGGTGACAGGCAAGAGAACATGTATAGGGGAACTGTATTTTTTTTTTAATTATTACTATTTTTTTAATATTCACATTTCTTTTATTATGATCTTGACAGAGTATGCAACAAAATACGGATTTCTCAAAAAAAGTTACTATTTTCAACACACGAACAATAAGCAATGAAGAACTGGCTTGAATTAATTCTACTCATTGTAATTAAATTTTATCTAAGTATTATGAATTTTTTAATACATACATGTCTTTGAAAACTGTTTACTAGGTTATCCTGTAATGAAAATATAAAATACACTGAAAAAGAGAGAGAGAGCCATTTTGAATAACAAAGAGATAAAAATGCATATAAGCCATACATACTCCTCACAAGATAGAGGCAATACCTCCTTGCTAGTCGTATCTTTGCTATAGGTAGAGTGGTCTTGACTTCAGATAAATCTTTATTATGTCAAATACAATTTTGTAAAAATATTTTACTCTAATCTTACATGGTTTTCTAATTCACAGCAAAGTTATTTTTCACTATCATTAGCTGGTCTATGTAACAAAAAAATATAAACTATATGTATTGATTTATCTACCTACATCATCATCTACATCTATATCTATATAAATTTCATGTAAACATTTTTATTATAAGAACTTTGTTTGCTAATACTAATCAAGAAAGAGAAATTCTTAGCTAGGCAACTTGATGCTAACTCAAGTAAATATGCTCTGGTAAAGAACTAGAGTGATTAAAGCAGACACTTGGAAATTAGTTAAACGTGGACTTGTATGTTGACACCACGTCATCTACATCTTCAATAGTTCTAGTGAACACTGAATGACACTAAATGGATATAATGTTCAAAAGCCGATCATAAATATTTGTATATACCTTAGTATTGTTTTGTTGGAGTCAAAAGTTCAAACTATTTAGTAACTAAATTGGAAGCAAATTTGAGTTGTTATTGGTTTATATTCAATTGAGCTAATAAAGATTAGTTTTAATGGAAAGTCTATTGGCTTTGCTTACTTATAGTCCCTACAATTAGAATTTTTATTAGAATTAGAGGGTAACAATAGAAAAAAATCATTGAACAATATGTCTAAACCTGGAATCTTTTTCCCATTATTCTGCAATGTTTCAAAAAACAACCCATGCATATTTATAGACATGTATACAAATAGGTAAAATATACTCATAGTTAAAAATGATTTTTATAGGAACATTTCTAATGGAGATGTTGATATTATATGTCAATGATAAAATGCATTCCCCTGAAGTTCTTCCTAATGGGTTTGGTATAGATGTTAAGTGAAAATTCAGATTTTACGGGGCGGGTTGGGGGTGCTCCGAGAGGCTACTGCCCCCATTCAGTAAATAAACACAATTGATCCTGTCATCTTGTCTGCCTTTTTCAGCTCTCTGAAAATTCCTTCATATTTTGTGTTATCTAACTTAGTCATTGATTTAGAGCAGCATCACAGGACCAATCTCATCTTCTCAGAGTAACCTTTAAGTAAAATTAGTCAGCATCTAGAAAATCACATTTTACTCCTTGATTTCACTAATTTTCAGATTAAATTTTAGGCCATATCAAGATAGCCAGAACCTCCAGATTCCTTAGGTGAAACTTCAAGCTTGTTTATCACCTAACGGATGACATATAGGGGAGAGTTTGTCCATGAGGCAAGGAAGTAGTTTTTTGTTTTTGTTTTGTTTTGTTTTTTCACTCAAAGTGGTCACAAACTTTAATTTTTAAAGATAAGACATTTTAACATGTATTTATACTCAAAGTCAATGAATGTTTCTACACTATTGTTTTCACTTTTGGAGGTATTAAATGAGGGCAACCACTTGTTTCAATGGTTGAGTAAAAAAAAAGAAAGACTAGAAATGAAAAGAAAAACTACCATACTAATGTTTTAAATTTACTGATCCATCACATGAGTCTGGTGAAAAAGCAGAAGAATGTGCATTTAAGGTGTTTTTTTGTTTTTTTTTTTTTTCTAATAGGAGAAACAACTTGGGTCTACAGGAAGTAAGAAATATGATCATAAACATGGAACTTTGGGTAAGAGTTTGGTGATAGAAAGCAAGTCCATTTTGCTGGGAGGAGGCATTGTACTATTCTCTTCACTACTGCTTCTTAACATCTCATGTGTAGAGTGTAGTAAACTATTTATAATATGGTTGTGAAGAATGTTAGAAAAACATAAAAATGCTTTATATGCATGACTGTATTTGAATTGTTGTTGCTGAGTTGACAGTATCAACATAACTTCTTGGTAATGGATCCTCTTTTGCCAACATGTAAGATTAAAGTCTAAGTTTAGGGAAATTCTAATGTTTAATCTTACTCTAAAGGCTTATAAGCTTTACTACATAAAGTATAACATATAATTCTGTTTGGAAACATTCTTAAATGCTTTAAGATAAAAGGAAATTACATTCTTGTAACAGCGTGTGAATTTTATTTGGACATATTTTAGGAGCATAAGAAATTAAAAGGTGATTTTCATTCTCATTGTCTGTTTTCTCTTTTGTTTTATTCTAAAACTAGAAAAGAAATCAAAATTCCTAGATCTGTCTATGTTAGAAAGCTCTTATTCATAGTTCAGAAGTGGAGCCCTAACCCTCACTTTAACAGTTTACTTAGGTGACCCTACCAGTGGGTCTAATTCAAGACTATTACAGTTCATGCACATTTACTTACTGAATAATAAAAGTTTTGAATCAATCATTTTAAAGATAAAATTGTATCAGCACCCCACAAGTTGATTGTCATATTCCATTTCTTAAATTAGAGGTAGGATAAAAAGACTGCCCAGTTTGTGACCTATGATTTAGAAATTAAAAGAGTATAATGTAAAAATTTTCTAGTTAAAAAATATATTTCATGTGTTTTCTGTCTTCAGTTCAAAATTAATTACTATTCCAAAGAGCAATGCCACTTGGCAGTCAGCCAAAATGTATTTTCTCTGAAATTCTTACTCACAAGAAATCAGTGTTACTTGTGTTTTGTGTTTTTATACATAATTATAATAAACCTACATTAACTTAAAAAAGTCTCATGCTTTTTTTCCCTGAAACTTTGTATCTTTAGTAATCTGTGATGATATAGTTGATTACATTTAAATCCCAAAAAATACCACTAAAATGAAATATTGGAAGCAACAAAGTAAATGAGCAGTTATTTTTAACAATCAGTAGTTCTTAGACAAGGTTTCTCAACTGTCATATCAACACACTTAATTGTAAAGGTAAAAAAACAGGCACTCTTGAAAATAATTAGAATTAGTTTCTAAGTAAACTATGTATACATTTATTCTTTGTCCCATAAATTTAAATATGTGATTTATATTTAGATATATGAAACAATACATACAAAATTTTACTTAACATAATATTTGCAATTGCAAAATCCATAGGAGATTGTCAAAGAATATACAATGGTACTTCTATTTAGTGGAGTAATATTGTGCAACCATAGAAAATAAGAAAAAATATGCATATGAATATGGTGATTTCTAGGTTGTACTATTAAACATAAAAGCAAAATACCAAAGGTTGTGCATTTATTAATGTTTAAGAAGACAGAAGTGACATTATAGTTCCATATGATAATAAAACTTCTGTTGTTGTCATTTTGAATTTTACATATGTGTGAGTGTGTATTACTCAATCCAAAAATAAGGCTAAATGAACAATGACAAAAATCAAACATAAATTAAATAAAAATAAAACAAATAAACTGACCTGTGTGATAAATTGCTAATCAAGACATACCAAAAATTAATCAATTTAAGTGGCTTTTTAACTCTGACTTTGTATCTTTAGTGTTATATAGTTAAGGACAAATAGAACTGTAAAAAATCTTTATCTTTACTTGGTAGAACTGCTTTCGGTAAAGGTATTGGTGTATTAGTTATGAAACTATTGTGTACATATTGTTGGATTGAGCATGGAAATAAATTGCTATGTCTGGAGCCTGGCCTCTTTATTACAAAGAAGAGAGACAAAAATATGCAATGAGGAAAGGTGAGGAAGTACTCTGTGAAGGTGGATACAAATGGGAGGTGTCAATATAAACATATAATTTCTTAAATGTTTTATTTTCTAACTCAAATCACTAGAAAAGACAGTAGTAATGAGAACCCAGAAGCAATAAACACAACTAACATGCTCACATCTTAGACTCTAAATTCTATTTCCCACTAAAAGGAAACAAAACAAAACAATAAGAAAAATCATGGGTTCCTTTTGAATCATTAACTGATACCAGAGTTGAAGAAGGAAAAGGATAAAATCACTCTGGCACATCTCTCATGACAAGAATTCATCCAGAAACTAACAGAGTTATGCCAAAATAAACAAGATGACTTCCAGGGGGGTTCATGAGATACATTTTGAGCATCAAAAATAATGCTGTTGATTACGAGTTACCACATGTCAAAAAATAGCAAGATAATAATTCATAATATTAAGTGGTTCTCAAAATCATAAAGAAGGCTAAGAGGAAAGAAAGAGCTCCTCTCTAGAGTCTAGGTACTAAATGTAGAATTATTTTATTTAGAAATTATCATTTTATAATCATCAATATAACTGATATAGCAGATCAAAATATGTTGTATAATTTTTGAAAATCTATTCATCAATAAGATTTTCTGAGGGTCTCGAACTAACAAACCACAGGTAACTTGTTAATTACCATAAAAAATCTCTTTGTTACAGAGAGATCTGGTGGATATCAAATTAAACAATAGACTAAACTCAGTATCATCAATATTGAATCACACTGAGATTATGTTCTTTCTAGTATGCAATGAATATAATATGACATAAACTATGTAGCATTATTGTAAAAATGGTTAAGTTGAACCTAATCATAGAAAATGCAAATTTCTGATTGTGAAAAATTTCATAACACAACTGACCTGTGTTTTTAAATAACTGAATATATAGTTGTTTAACTATAATAATTTTCTAGATGAAAAACTTGTAGTGGTTAAACACAGAAATGTAATTTATTTGCAGTATATGGAACTTCAAGATTGGAGCAGTGATGTCTTAAAACAACTTGGAAACTGGGAGCTCCAGGTAACTCAAAAACAAAGACTTCATGAAATTTTTTCCTAAAGGCCAAAATTAAAATGACTCAAAGTTTTAGGCATGACAGTGTTTATGAATCTTTCTCCTTCTTCTGGAAATCCAACAACAACAAGAAACCAAAGATATATTTCAAAAATAAACTAAAATATAAATTGTATTGAAAATGGAGACAATATGCAGACCAAAATTAGTTAAGGGTTACCAAATCCTTTGAGATTTCCTAAAAGTCCCAAATAGGAGATTACAAAAAAGAAGTATAGAGAGGTGAAATAACAGCATCAATTTTCTAGAATATGCCAGCAAAATCTTACTTTCTTAAGGAAAAGAGATCACACAGTAAAGCCAAATCAATATCCCTTATATGCAATGATAACTGAAGGAATTAATGGGAAAAACATCAACTCAATACTACTGAAGAAGTAGGAGAATGAAAAATATTCATAGGATCCCACTTTTGGATAATATTTACAGGAAGCAATTGTCTCCATGTAAAGAAAGGAAAAAGACTTTGTTAAATGTCTTCTGGAAATATCCTGAACCTCTCAGAGGATGACAATTTTTGCGTAAAACTCATTTAAGAAAATTCACTGATACAGTACCAGCACTAAGAAACTCTAGGAGAAAATCCTACAAAAATGTAAGCAATACTTACCAACATATACAAATAAATTACCAGAAAAAAATGATGTCATAGATCTAATATACTTTATGATCAATTACATCATTGTTAATTAAAATCCATCATAATGAAATAATTCAATAATAGAATTCTACAAAACAGTTATGTGGGGAAACATGGGAAAAGATGGTGAGACAATTAAATATGAGTGGGCAGAATTAAGTAAAGAAGAGTCATTTCTGATTTTATGTATTTGGGTCTTTTTAAAATTCTTGTTTAGTTTTGCTAAAGGTTTGCTGATTTTATATTTTCAAAGAACCAGATGTTAATTTTATTGATCTTTTCCATTGTTTTTGTACTCTGTATTTCATTTGTTTCTACTCTGATCTTTATTATTTCCTTCTTCAAACTTTGGTTTAGTTGTTCTTTTCATTAAAAAAGTATAAGAGTTTCTAAAAATATTAAAATAGACTCATCGTACGATATAGTAATCTCCGTTTTGTGTATTTATCCAAAGGAAATGAAATCAGTATGTCCAAAAGATTTCTCCACTCCCAGGTTCATTGAAGCATTACACAGTACAACCAAGACATAGAATCAAGTTAAGGGATCATCAGTGGTTAAATAAAGAAAATATGGTATATAACATAAATAGTAGAATATTATTCGGCTTTAAAAGAAAATGAAGTCCTGTTGTTTGCTACAATGTGGATGAACCTGGTGGATATTACCTTAAGTAAAACAAGCCAGGCAGAGAAAGACAAATGGCACCATCTCACTTGTATGTGAGATTTAAAAAAGTTAAAGTCATTAAAACAAAGAGTAAAATGGTGATTACAAGAGGCTGGAGAAGGCTAGAACTTAGGAGATATTGGAAAAAGGCAACACAATTTTAGTTTGAGGGGATAAATAAGTTTAGAATGTCTACCGTATATCATAGTGACCACAGTAAAAAACAGTATATCGTATACTTCAATATTTCTAAAACAGTAGATTTAACTGTTTTTACCACAGAATAGTGTTAGGTAATGTAATGTTAAATAGACTGATTTAATCATTTCATAATGTATACATACATCAAAACATCACCTTGTACCTGTCTTGTCCATTTTGTGGTTGTTGTAACAGAATATCTGAGACTTGATGATTTATAAAGAAAAGAGGATTATTTGGCTCATGATTCTGGTGCCAAGAAAGTCCAGAGTCTGGTAACTGGTGATGGCTTCAGATGGCTTCCACTCATGGAGGAAAGCAAAAGGAGAGAGAATATGTGCAAAGGGACTACATGGCAAGAGAGGATGCAGAGAGTGAAATTGACAAGTCAGGCTCTTTAACAATCCAATCAATAAGAGGAGATTGGTTCCCAGAATCTGGAAATCCAATTCTTTCCTATGAGAATGAAACCAGTTTCTCCAGAATGACAATTCGTTCACTACCTCAAGTACAGCACCAAGCCATCCATGAGAGCAGAGCCCTCATGCACAAATACCTCTCACTTGGCCCCACCTTCCAAGACCACCACATTGAGAATTAAGTTGCAATATGAGTTTTGGTTGAGAAAAACACAATATTCAAACAATAGTAGTACTTCATAAATATATATAACTTTTACTTGTCAATTAAAAACATTTCAAAAAGTTGAACTCAGAGAAATAGAGGAGAAGATTGTAAGGTGCTAAAGGAAAGAAGGATGGGAAAATATTGGTCAAAGGGAATAAAGTTTTAGTTTGATAAGATGAAGAAGTTTTTGAGATGAATTGCACAGCATGGTGACTATAGTTATAATAATATAATGCATACTGTTGACTTTTTTATTATACTTTAAGCTCTGGGATACATGTGCAGAGTGTGTAGTTTTGTTCCGTAGGTATACACATGCCATGGTGGTTTTCTGCACCCATCAACCAGTCATCTACATGAGATATTTCTTGAACTCTATGGGTCCATTTAAGTAGAAATTGGGCTCCACTGCAATCCCTGAGACAAGACAAACACTTCCTCTTCTTCAGCCTACTCAACGTGAACAAGAAGAGGATGAAGGCCTTTCTGATGATTCACTTTCACTTAACAAATAATTAATATTTAGCTTACTTAATTTTAAGAATACAGTATATAATACATACAATATACAAAATATGTGCTAATCAACTGTTTCCTTTATCACTAAGGTTTCTAGTCAACACTAAGATATTAGTATTTAAGTGTTTTAGAGAATCAAAAGTTATACATAGATTCTTAATTGTGCAGGAGGTCAGCATCCCAACCCCTATGTTGTCCAAAAGTAAGCTGTATTTCCAAATTACTAAGAAAGTAGATTTTAAATGTTTGCATCACACACACACACACACAAACACACACACACAAATACACACTTAGCATATATCAGGTAATTAATAGGTTAATCAGCTTGATTTAATCATTTCATAGTATATGCATATATAGATGAAACATCTCTTTGTACCACATAGATATGTATAATTATAATTTAAGAATGAAAATGAAACAATAAATTAAAATATATTTTAAAAAGAAGTAAAAAATTTCAAGGAAATCTCATGAAAGTAAAGTTGGAGCTGGAAGGAAAAACTAGTCACTGTAGAATGAACAGTTGAAAAATATAGTATATATAAATAAACAAAACAAAACAGTTTTACAATGCCAAGAAAATTAACATAGTCATAATAGGTAAGCAAAGAAGATCTAATATATTTGTAAATATGCTTAGTTGAATAGAAGATTACATATGCCTAATTGGAGCACAAAGATAAGAAAACCAAATAATAAAATGTAAATTTGAGAGTGCACTCAAGAACTGAATACACACACACACACACACACACATGCAGAGAGAGAGAGAGAGAGAGAGACCATATATAAAGGATAACAGGCACAGAAGTGTCAACATCACAGTATAACCTGTAAAAATTCCGGTATTTTAAATATAAAGATTCCTTGTATGGCCAGGATAAAAATATAAAGTAACTTATGAGAGGAAAAAATAAAGTTTGCTCTCAGATTTATTCACAGCAAAATTTAATGTCACAGAAGAATACAGCAATGCCTAAAAACACTAAAGAAAGACATTGAGCCAAGAATTTTGTATCTAGCCAATCTGTCCTTCACTATAAAAGTTATGAGAAAACAATTTTGAAAGTGTAAAAATTTTAAGACTTTTTTTTGTCTTTGAGACAGTTTTAAGCAATCTAAGAGTTCACTTGAGGAACTATGGCACAGAAGCTGTCAATAGGCTGAAATTTAAAATTTAGATAAATCAAAATATTTGTTTCAGAGTGACAGAATAGAATGCCTCAATAGTAACGAAAAATAATTGAATTCATACATGTGGGAAGAGGAAAGAGGGAAGATGTTAGGAGGTATCTTTTATCTTCTATCTCTTTTTGCCTCATCTGTTTATGAATTTAAGCATATCATTTTATTCTTACAAATAAAATAGTAAAACAGCTTTTACTGATTTCCTTGTTTCTAAAAACAATGGGTATTATGAGGTTGTTCAGTATTGTATGTGTATATAATAGATAAATTTAGTTAATAATGTTCTTTGATTCTTACATATTTTTATTGAGTTTTGTTACATTTTGCTGTTTACCTGATACATTTATGAGAGAAATACATTAAAATCTTTTATTTCACTTCTTTATATGGGTAAATTAAGGTATTCCAGCACCATTTATTGAAGGGACTATTCTTTTCCTATGAATAGTCTTGGCACTTATGTTGACATCAATTAATATTACACGTTTGTGTCTATTTCTGGATTCTCAATTCTATTCCATTGGTTTTTAGTTCTGCCACTATGCCAGCACTGTATTGTTTTGATTGCTGTAGTTTGGTAGTAAATTTGAACAGTGAAAAACATAAGTTTAGCAACTTTATTCTTATTTTTCAAGATTGTTTTGGACATTCAGGCCCCTTAAAATTCCACATGAATTCGAGTATTGAAATAAACGATATGAGAATTTTCATAAGAGATTACAATGAAGCTGGAGATAACTTGGGATAGTAAAGACATCTTAACAATATTAGTTCTGGCAATCCATTAACATTTGATGTCTTTCCATTTTTTTAGGTCTTTATTTTTACTCCAATGTTTTATAGTTTTCTGTGTAAAAATATTTCTCTTTAAATTTATTCATAGATGTTTCATTCTTTAAATTCTTTTGTAAAAGCAACCATTTTCTTAATATATTTTCAAATTGTTTAATACTGGAATATAGAAACACAACTGGTTTTCGTGTGTTAATATTTTATGTAGTTGTGTTTTTTAGATCTGTACTTAAATACTGTTTATATTTTAGTAGTTATTTAAAGATAACAATACGCAGTCATAAATTACAAAGTTTAATGTTAAGTGATATTTTTAATTTCTGCCTGAATAAAGCAAGGATCTTAGAAGTTTAATTTTACTTATCTTTCATTAAGAGATATATATATATATATATATAATATATATATATTACATATGTTATATAAATATTTTTAAGACATGTTATTATAATGCATAGTGTCAATTATTTACCATAATTTTTTTCATCTTGGATGGTTTTTTATTTTCTCTTAGAATCCTCATAATATTTTCTTTAGTGTGGGTCTGTTGGTGACAAATTATCCCATATATTATTTATCTGAAAATATTTTTATTCAATCTTAATTCCTGAAGGATATTTCTGTAGGTAAAGTATTTTACATTGACCCTTATCCCCTTTCAGTACACAAAATTTATATTTATCTCCATAATTAATTATTTCAAGAATATAGGCTCTCAGATAAATTGTCTTCTTAATTTTTTTTTTATTATTATACTTTAAGTTCTGAAGTACATGTGGAGATCTTGCAGGATAGTTGCATAGGTACACACATGCCATAGTGTTTTGCTGCCTCCATCCCCCGACACCTATAACAGGCATTTCTCCCAATGTTTTCCCTTTCCAACCTCCTCCCCCAAATCCCCCCAATCCCCCAAACCCCAAAAGACCCCATTGTGTGATGTTCCCTCCCTGTGTCCATATGTTCTTATTGTTCAATGCCCACTTATGAGTGAGAGTATGCAGTGTTTGATTTTCTGTACTTGTGTCAGTTTGCTGAGAATGATGGTTTCCAGATTCATCCGTGTCCCTGCAAAGGACATGAACTCATCCTTTTTTACAGCTGCGTAGTCTTCTGCTGTGTATATGTGCCACATTTTCTTTATCTAGACTATCATTGATGGGCATTTGGGTTGGTTCCAGGTCTTTGCTATTGTAAACAGTGCCGCAATGAACATACATGTGCATGTGTCTTTATAACAGAATGATTTATAATCCTTTGGGTATATACCCAGTAATGAGATTGCTGGGTCAAATGGTATTTCTATTTCTAGATCCTTGAGGAATTGCCACACTGTCTTCCACAATGATTGAACTAATTTACACTCCAATCAACAGTGTAAAAGTGCTCCTATTTCTCCACATCCTCTTGAGGATCTCTTGTCTCCAGATTTTTTAATGATTGCCAATTCTAACTAGCATGAGATGGTATCTCAATGTGGTTTTGATTTGCGTTTCTCTAATGACCAGTGATGATAAGCAATTTTTCATATGTTTGTATGTTGTATAAATGTCTTATTTTGAAAAGTGTCTGTTCGTATCCTTTGCCCACTTTTGAATGGGGCTGTTTGTTTTCTTCTTGAAAATCGGTTTTAGTTCTTTGTAGATTCTGGATATTAATCCTTTGTCAGATGGGTAGATTGAAAACATTTTTTCCCATTCTTTTGTTTGCTGGTTCACTTTAATGATAGTTTCTTTTGCTGTGCAGAAACTCTGAAGTTTAATTAGATTTCATTTTTCTATTTTGGCTTTTGTTGCCATTGCTTTTGGTGTTTTAGTCATGAAGTCCTTGCCTATGCCTATGTCATGAATGATATTGTCTAGGTTTTCTTTTAAAGTTTTTATGGTGTTAGGTCTTATGTTTAAATCTTTAATCCATCTGGATTTAATTTTTGTATAATGTGTAAGGAAGGGATCTACGTTTAGCTTTCTCTGTATGGCTGGTCAGTTTTCCCGACACCATTTGTTAAATAGGGAATCCTTTCCCCATTGCTTGTTTTTGTCAGGTTTGTCAAAGATCACATGTCTGTATTTGCATGGCATTACTTTCAAGGCCTTGGTTCTGTTCCATTGGTCTATATCTCTGTTTTGGTACCAGTATCATTCTGCTTTGATTACGGTAGTCTTGTAGTATAGTTTGAAGTCAGGTAGAGTGATGCCTCCAGCTTTGTTCTTTTTGCAAAGGATTATCTTGGCTACCTGGGCTCTTTTTTGGTTCCATATGAAGTTTAAGGTTTTTTGTTTGTTTGTTTGTTTTTTGTTTTTTAAGTTTGGTGATGAAGTTCAATGGTAGCTTGATGAGGATAGCATTAAATTTATAAATTACTTTGGGCAGTATGGTCATTTTCACAATACTCATTCTTCCTAACCATAAGTATGGAATGTTTTTCCATCTGTTTGTGTCCTCTCTTATTTCCTTTTATTTTGTTTTAGAGGCAGGTCTTGTTATGTTGCCCAGGCTGGACTTGAACTCATAGGCCCAAGAGAACCCTCCACTTCAGCCTCTTGAGTATCTAGGACCACAGATGCACACCAATATATCTAGCTAAAATTGTCTTTTGAAAGCCTTTATTCTCTCTTTTCCTTATGTGTTTCTATAAAAGTCTGCTTTTTTATACTGCACTGATTTTGCTGATATATGTAATATTGTATTTTATCTTTTTGAACATAATAAGCCTAACTATGATAAAATTTGAAATGTTTAATATGTAAGTATAGTTAAGAATTCACAATCTCCAAACTTGAAACCTGAAATGTTCCAAAGTCTAAAAATTTTTAAGCACTGAAATGACAACACAAGTGGAAAATCCATAATTGATTTCATTTGATGGGTGCTGTTGAAATGCAGGTGCACAACAGTTTATTCAGTGACTCCATGGTAAAAAGACTCACCCTATCTTCTTCAGCTGGAAAACATCTGTATTAGTCTGTTCTCACACTGCTAATAAAGACTTACCTGAGACTGGATAACTTATAAAGGAAACAGCTTAATTGATTCACAGTTCTGCAGGGATCGGGAGGCCCCAAGAAACTTATGGTTATGGCAGAAGAGAAATAAAACATGCCTCTCTTCACATGGTGGCAGCAAGGAGAAGTGCAGAGCAAAATGGGACTGGAGAGCCCCTTATATATCCATCAGATCTTGTAAGAACTCACTATCATGAGAACAGCATGGAGGTAACTGCCCCTGTTTTAATTACCTTTTATCAGGTCTCTCCCATGACACATGGGGATCATGGGAACTACAATTCAAAATGAGATTTGAGCAGAAACACAACCAACCATATTAGTATCTTTCCCGTACATGCCCAGATTTCCCTATACAAGCATACCACAAATGTTAACAAAATCACTCCTATGATAGCCATACACATCAATGACAGGCTCCTCACAATGGGACCAAGACCTATGTGCACTACCTTTTGATCTGTAACATAAAGATATTGTATTGTTGAAAATGTCAAAAAGACCTGCAGATGCCAACATGAGTAACAGTGATAAAAGGAGGAAACATTTTTGTTTGCACATAGCACAGAAATCAAGCTGCTAGAGTCTCTGAACAATGGTGAAACTTGGAGATATACAGAAGGGTGTGATATCGTAATGTCCACCATGTATCAACTGAAAAAATGAAAAGATAAATTGCTAAAGATATATGCTGAAAGTGATAAACAGAAGTCAATGAAAAATAGAAAACACTGTACGAATCTGAAAATGAAGATCTAAATTGTATATTCGAGTAATAAAACTGCTAACATTGTAGTGAACACAGGTCACCTAATGGTATGCTGATCAAGAAACAAGCAAAGATCTAACACAATAAATGGAAAATTGTAGAAGGCTGTGAATATTCAATAGGCTAAAGAAATTCAAAAAATACATGGCATTAAATTTTTAAATATCTGTGATGATAAAGGATCTGATAATCCTGAAGCCATGGAGAAATTCATTGACAAGTTTGCCAAACTCATCACCTATGAAAATGTGATGCAAAACAAGTCTCTAATGTTAAAACATTAGAGCTTTGGCACTATTGCCACAGAAAGACACTAATGAGAAAGGAATTGATGAGGTAGTATATATAGAAATTGAGAGTGCCAAGGACATAATAACTATGTTGGGATGTGCTAATGCAGCAGGCAGGCATAAGTGTAAATTTGCTGTGATAGGCAAAAGCTTGAATCCTCATCATTTGCAAGGAGTGGATTTTTTTCCAGTACGTTATACTAACAAAAAATGTGGAAACCAGTGGTTTCACAAACATTTTGTACTAGTGGTTTGTGCCCACTGCAAGAAAGCTAGATGGGATGACAACTGTAAGATTTCATTATTTTTTGACAAGTGTTCTTTGCATCTTCAAGCTCAATTTTTCATCAAAAAACTTTATGCTATTCACTTTCCTCCAAATTTGACTTTATTGATTGAGCCATGTGACTAGGGTATCTTTAGATCAATTAAGTGTAAATATAAACAGCATTTCTTAAATGCTTTCTTAAACAGCATTTTAGCAGCAGTAAAGAGAGGCACGGGTGTGAAAGGATTTCAAAAGAAATTTAGCATAAATGCTACTGTATATGCTGTTGTCAATGCTTGAAACTCAGTGACTAAAGACACAGTTGTGCGTGCCAGGCACAACCTCTGGCTTGTAACTATATTCAATGATGATGATGAACAAACTGCTAGCTTTGAAGAATTCTTTATGTTGAGTGGGAAAAAAATGATGTCTTATCTTACATATGTGACATATATATATAAATTCTGAAGATATATATGTATATATATAAATTCTGAAGAGATACATATATCTCTTCAGAGTTTGTCCATAAGCTGGAAGAAGAAGTTGTTGAAGATGATTTAACATCAGCAATGAGGCTCTGTTTGTTTATTCACTGGCCATTGGTTACGTTGAATCAAGGTGATCATGATATCAGTGATGATGAAGATGTTACTAACAGTGAGAAAAAATGCCTAGAGACAAATGTGATGAAAATGTGTGATGAACTTTCTGAAGGAAAGCAATGTAAATTGATAACAAACAAGTTTTCATGTTAGTTTATAAAGTCAAAGTAAGGTTTCTAAGACAAGAATCATTGTTAATGAGACAGATAACTCTGGATGAAATATTTTAAAAAGCCATTCAACAGAATGCCTCCTCATCACTAGAGGAACCACTCCCTGACCCCTTAAATTCTTTGAATGTTTTTCAACAAAATATAAAAGCCATGATTTTATATTTAGAAGACCCCATTCTCTCAGACCCCATTCTCTCAGAAAGCATTCCAACTGTTAGGAAGAATCAATACCATGAAAATGGCCATACTGCCCAAAGTAATTTATAGACTCAATGCTATCTGCATCAAGCTACCATTGATTTTCTTCACAGAATTAGAAAAAAAAAACCTTAAAATTCATATGGAACTAAAAAAGAGCCCACATAGCCAAGACAATCCTAAGCAAAAAGAACAAAGCTGGAGGCATCACGCTACCTGACTTCGAACTATATTATAAGGCTACAGTAATCAAAACTGCATGGTACTGGTACCAAAACAGAGATGTGGACCAATGGAACAGAACAGAGGCCTTCAAAGTAAGGCCATACATCTACAACCATGTGATCTTTGACAAACCTGACAAAAACAAGCAATGGGGAAAGGACTCCCTATTTAACAAATGGTGTTAAGAAAACTGGCTAGCTATATATAGAAAGCTGAAACTGGATCCCTTCTTTACATCTTATACAAAAATTAACTCCAGATGGATTAAAGATTTAAACATAAGACGTAAGACTATAAAAACCCTAAAAGAAAACCTAGGCAGTACCATTCAGGACATAGGCATAGGCAAGGACTTCATGACTAAAACACCAAAAGCAATGAAAACAAAAGCCAAAATAGACAAATGGAATCCAATTAAACTTCAGAGTTTCCACACAGCAAAAGAAACTATCATTAGAGGGAACCAGTTATCAACAGAATGGGAGAAGATTTTTGCCATCTACCCATTTGACAAAGGGCTGATATTCAGAATCTACAAAAACTTAAAACAAATTTACAAGAAAAAATCAACCCCATCAAAGCTTGGGCAATGAATATGAGCAGACACTTTTCAAAAGGAGACATTTAAGGAGCCAACAAGCATATGAAAAAAAGCTCATCATCACTGATCATTAGAGAAATGCAAATCAAAACCACATTGAGATACCATCTCACACCAGTTAGAATGGCGATCATTAAAAAATCAGGAGACAACAGATGCTGGAGAGGATGTGGAGAAATAGGAACACTTTTACACTGTTGGTGGAAGTGTAAATTAGCTCTATCATTGTGGAAGACAGTGTGGCCATTCCTCAAGGATCTACAACTACAAATGCCATTTGACCCAGCAATCCTATTACTGTGTATAAACCCAAAGAATTATAAATTATTCTACCACAAAGATACATACACAGGTATGTTTGTTGGGGCACTGTTCACAATAACAAAGGCTTGGAACCAACCCAAATGCCCATCAATGATAGAATGGATAATGAAAATGTGGCACATATACACCATGGAATACTATGCAGCCATAAAAAAGGATGAGTCTATGTCCTTCCCAGGTACCTGGATGAAGCTGGAAACCATCATTCTCAACAAACTGACACAAGAACAGAAAACCAAATACTGCATGTTCTCACTCATAAGTGGGTGTTGAACAATGAGAACACATGGACACAGTGAGGGGAATATCACACACCAGGGCCTGTCAGAAGGTGAGGAGTGATAGAGGAGAGATAGTAGGTGGTGGGAGATGGGGAGGGAAAGCATTAGAAGAAATACTTAATGTAGATGACAGGGTGATGGATGCAGCAAACCACCATGGCATGAGTATACCTAAGTAACAAATCTGCACATTCTGTACATGTACCCCAGAACTTAAAGTATAATTTTAAAAAAATCAAAAGTAAAAAAAAAATTAAAAACCAGTGTACATTAACTTATTATTTTTTTTTTGAGACAGAGTCTGACTCTATCACCATGGCTGAAATGCATTTGCACAATTTCATCCCACTGCAACCTTTGCTTCCCACACTCAAGCTATTCACCTGCCTGAGCCTCCGGAGTAGCTGGGACTACAGGTGTGCACCACCACACCTGGCTAATGTTTCTGTATTTTTAGTACAGATGAAGTTTTACCATGTTGGCCAAACTGGTCTCAAACTCCTGACCTCAAATGATCGGCCCCCATGAGCCTCCCAGAATGCCAGTGTACATTAACTTTTATCAAAACACAGTATCTTAATTGGAGACTGAAAGCCTGCAGTTGTTTGTTTTTGGTGGTGTTTCACAGCTATTCTAGGTATTCTCGTGATCCTCGTGTGCTGCATAGTTATACTGAACATATTGTTTTCTGTTGTATTAAAGATACTTCATATTTTAAAATTTTAAGCATTTATGTGTGAATATGTGTAAGAAATGATTGCTTATCAGTAGCATAGAAACTCTGAGTCGGGCATGATGCCAAACAACCACAGACTGTCCACATAGGTGGCTAAGATACTGACATCTTTGCTTTCGGATGATTCAATGTACACAAACCTTGTTTCACACATAAAATTATCAAACACATTGCATGGATTACATACAGGTTATGTGTATAAGGTATATATGAAATGCAAGTCAGATCAGAATATATTTTACTGGACATTTATTAATAAATTATTATTTTAGTAATTATTTTACATTCTCTTTTTTATTTTATCAACTAATTTTTGGCATTTGTGCATCTTCAGCATATTATTTTCTTATTTACACTGCAGTAGAAGTTCATTTTAAGAGAGGAATAAACTATAATTCATATCTGGCACATATAGTTTTGAAGCACTGAGTTAATTGTTATAAAATTAAATGTTATATTATTTGCAAATCCTAATTGTTATACATATTATGAATTGCCATTTATTTATATTTAGCAAAATGGGTTAAAGGTTTTTGAATAAGCTGAGAAGGCATTATTATTTTCAACAATGGGCTTGATTTAGAGAATGAAAAATATCTTTACATACACACACACACACACACACCCTTGATTAATAATGCAGGCTTTCATAGAATTATAGAATTTAAGGAATAATTGAACTTTTTAAGGACAGGCAACAGAACCATTTTATGGATCTAAATAGCAGGTTTAAAGTATCTGACATAGGATTAACGAAAGATTCAATGCAATAATCCATTATTCGTGTCTCTCAGGAGAGAAAAAATGCCTATTCTATCTTAATTTAGGGGCTCACTTTGATAGTAATCAACTATGAACCAAGTAGCCAAGTACATGGACGCAATTTAAATGTTATTGGTGTATAGAGAGCCATTCTTGATGAAGAATCTACTACATTAACTAAAATAATTTAAGTATAGCCTCTTTTTTTAAAATCTGTCATGATATTTTGATTAAGGTAAACTTACTTGAAATGAGATAAAATGGAACAGAGACACACCCATTAAACAAAGAATATGGTCCCAATACTCTTTATGCACTAGCTGTGGAAAATTGGGTAAGATACTGTCTCTGTTCCTTGATTTTCTCACTTCTAAGTGAGAATAATATTTTTAGTAGTGTTCTTGTGAAGACTAGATAACAAATGAAAATCCCTGAAATCAAAATACTGTCTGGTATATAATATAATATAATATAATATATAATAAAAGTCTCTAAAAGTTAAACTATTATTAGTAATATTACGGCTTTTATTATTACTGTTTTCACATGATAGAAATTTTATCTTGTGGTAGAAAGAATGACAATATTATTATTCTGAACCACAGTGGGCTCTTCGTTGGTCTTGACAAGCTAAGAATTTCACACAAGAATTTTGGTCTTACCATTGAGCAACTAATTTATTCTTAGTATCAATTTAAACATCTCATGTTTATCTTGATTAGTATAACAAAGTAACCAATAACTTTATGCTTTATCTTGATTAATGTGACAAAAAATAACCAATATCTAGTAATCTAGATAACTATCTGGTAGGGGTGATTGACCAGTTTAAAAGAGAAAAAATTGCAAACAATTCAAAAAATGTTTAAGGCAAGTATTCAACTACATATTTGGAAACAAGTGAAAAATATTGTTTATGTCGCAGATATAGAAAAAATATTACAATAGTCTACAGATGTTGCATTAGTGTTGTGCTTGTCTTTTCAAATAGGCAGATAAATAAAAACAAATACATTTTTTAAATTCCAACATATTATAATTTGAAAGTGTGACTCTCTCAGCAAGTGGAATCACAAAGTCTAGTTCAACTTTTAGATAAATTTGGACTTAAACACAAACACATGTGACTCTAGATGAATTAATATTTTTACTGTAACAGGCAGAACTATAAAAATAACTGAAAGTGTTAAATCAGTGAACAAAACAGAAATTCTTTACCCATCTTTTTCTCTCAGCTCTCTGCTTGGAATAAAATTATTGCCAATGTAGTTAAAATTTCCCTTGGTGTTAGTAAATTTAATAAATTATTATGCCAGTATCTTTGACTAAGACAGTTCAGTGATTCATTCTACAATATTCTGGATGAAACCTCAGACAACACAGACATTAAAGAATGCTTGCCAGCCATTAAAACCTGAACTAAATCCTCATCATGTTTCCCTTCCTGTGGAGGTTAGGCTAAGGAATTCACAAAGAAGGAATGTGGTCTGTTGGCTTATTGCCTGCAGTCCTTGGAAGGATTGCCCAGATCTGCTAACCTGGCATGTGTCTCCACAGGTGCATTAGATAGATAGCCCAAATCTGAGTGGCTGGAAGAACATAATACTTGGAATGGCAGCAAATGTGGGAGCAAAGAGACTTCATCTTGGCATCTCAGCAGAGGGTGACAGTTGTCCAGCTCATTAGATGCCAGGTGATAAAAAACAAAACTTTACAAGATTTACTGCCCATCTGTTTTTTTTCTGCCTAAGCTATGCCAATAGCTTGCTTACCTGGGTACTGAGGTCACATATCAATATGAACAGTCAAATAAAAAATGTAATTCATTTACAATAAATTCGTAAGTCAAACAATCAAGACTAAACAGACAAAGGAAAAAAAATAGAAAAAAGAGTGAACTCTTGGATATATCATGGTTAATTTATAGAATTAGGAGACAATTTTAATACAATTCATAGAGAATAATCAGGAATACTTAACATGCAACACCAATAATTGTTTCTAACTGGAATAACATAACATATTTATTTAAAAAATGAATAAATAAACTGAAGACAGAAAATTCACTGAGAACATCAAAAGAAAGAGCTATAAAATGACAAGAAACAAGAGAGGGAGAAAAAGTGATTTTTAAATAATTAATGAGATAAAAAATGGGGAGGGTAAAATACCTAAAACCTAAAAGTTAGTAAGTTCAAATAAGAACATTAAGAATGATAAATTCATAATTACAGAAATAATTTAAAAATCAAAATCTCAATATTAAGTTTAAAACACTATCAGGAAAAACTAATAAAAAGACATACCTAATTAAGATTAACTAGTACATTTCCTGAATTTCAGGAATAATGAGTAAAGTATTGAAAAACTAAAAAGAAAATGAAACAAAACCACACATATTAAAAGGAAATTAACATAAAAATATGAGTGCATCTATTATCAAAATAAGTGATAAGTGACAGAATTACTCTTTAAAAAGACATTAATTTTAGAATTGACATAAAGCAAAATTTATGAATAGAAAAGTATAAACATAAAATGTTGAGTAGCAATGTACAAGGCAAACACAAAGAAAAATAGAATAACAAAGTAAAATTTAAAGTCAATGTCTTTACTTTTAAAAAGAAAATTACTTAAATATAAAATATAAGCCAGTGTACAATATATAGCCATTGAACATTAATTTGTAAAAATAAAGACATACAAGGAGAACTTCATAAAATATTAACATATTTTAATATATTAATATTTTAATAATAGCTAGACCTTTTTAAAATAAATTTTTTCACTTAAAATAATTTGCAGTGTTTTTATTTTAAAAATTGTATTGTAGGGTTGGGGTATATGTGCAGGTTTGTTATATAGGTAAATTGTGTATCTTGGGGGGTTGGTGTGCCAGTTGTTTTTTCACTCACATGATAAACATAGTATCTAATAGGTAGGTAGTTTTTCTATTCTCACCTTCCTCCCACCCTCCACTGAGTGTTAGCTAATTATAGGGGATTTTTTTTCCAAATTTCAAATAATAACACAATAATTCTTTCTCAATATTTATATTCCTTTAAAATTTCAGTTTCACTAAATACGATAAGCCGATATGGCCTGTATAACCTCTACTTATGAAAATCATTGTAATTTTAGTTTTTTTCTCACTAAATACAATTTCATATGAAATTTGGAAGATACAAATATATACATATCCTCTGAATATAGGGTAATCCTTTGTGTATATTAATGCAGCCTTGTGATTTTTTATCCAGATATTCTACAGATCTTTGAATGTGTAATATGTCACATTTTCATGTAGAAGTCCTTTTCTTCCTCAGAATTTCATATTTTTGAATGCTACTGTAAATCATGTTTTTTAATATTTTTTTAAGACAGAGCCTCTCTCTGTTGGCCAGGCTGGAATGCAGTGGTGCAATCTCGGCTCACGCAATCTCGGCTCACTACAACCTCCGCCTCCTGGGTTCAAGCGATTCTCCTGCCTCAGCCTTCCAAGTAGCTACAGGTGCACACCACTACCCCAGGCTAATTTTATTGTATTTTTAGTAGAGACAGGGTTTCACCATATTGGCCAGGCTGGTCTCAAACTCCTAACCTCGTGATCCACCCACGTCGGCCTCCCAAAGTGCTGGGATTACAGGTGTGAGCCACCGCACCTGGCTGATGTTTTTTTTCTTAATTTTATTTTTTATTTTCTCTTATAAATAAAAGTACCATTGACCTTTTATCCAGGGATCTTATTATATTTCCCAATTAGTTAAAATTGCTAGTAGATACTTGATATGTACATAATTTATACAACAATAAAAATGTGCGTGTTATTTTTATTTATTCTTTTCAATATTTATATTTCTATTTTTGCTGTATTGTACTGAATAAAATGACTTCTAGAACAATAAGAAGACATTACTTAATGTCTTCAAAATGTCAAAAATAGAAGACATAATTTAAATATTAATAGATGTTTTTAGGTAAAAAGTATAAACAAGATAAAACACAAGAAAATACAAAAATTGCAACTTTTATGGAAGGAAAAAGGAATGAATGCACCCACCCTGTGTTATAGTCTAAATGTCTGTGATTTCCCAAAATTCATATATTGAAATACTAACCCCCAGTGTGATGGTATAAGGAGGTAGGGCATCTGGCAGAAAGTTAGGTTGGAACATAGTAAAGTCATGAAGTAAAACCTTCATGTATGGCATTATTAATCTTATCAAAAGGACTCCAGAGAGCTCTTTTGCCCTCTGGTTGCCTTGTGAGGACATACAAAGAATTCAGAAGTCTGTGATCCTGAGAAGGGCCCTCACCAGAACTCAGCCATGCTGGCACTCACATCTTGGACTTTTAGCCTCAAGGTATGTGGGAAATTAATTCATTGTTTATAAGTCACCCAGTCTATGGTACTTTGTTATAGCAGCCCAAACTAAAACCCGATGTAAAGGATTCTTTCAAATTACAACAACACACTATAAATTGACCCCCAGGCAAACATTTTAAAAGATTAATTTAACAACAACACCAAAAAGAAAATTAAATAGCTAGAGCCCTTTGTCAACCTTAGTAATAATCAGTTAACTATGATAAAAAAGAACATACAAAAAAATCATTCAAGTGTGAAAAGTTGGAAAAGTTCTCAGTAAGTCCACTTGTCTGAGTTGAATATAGTATATAATCTTATCTTTTAGAAATAATAGTAGGATTGGTTTACAGTCAGAATTATTTTTGGGGAATGATAAGGGTTCCCCTAAAATTCATAAGTTGAAGTCCTAATTCCAATACCTCAGAATGAGAATTCTTTTGAAGTTAAGAATTTTAAAGAGGTCATTAAGGTAAAATGAGGTCATACAGGTGGCCCCTGATATAATACACCTGGGGTCTTTATAAGGCGTGATTAGGTCAAAGACAGACACCATATAAAGACAGAATAAGAAGGCATCAATCTGCAAGCAAAGGAAAAAGGTTTCAAACCAAATCTACCAAAACTTTGATCATGGACTTCTAGCTTTCAAAACCATGAGAGAACAAATTTCTGTTGTTTAAATGACCCAGTTTGTGGTATATGTTTATGGCATCTCCAGCAAACTAATACAGAAGGAAGAACAAAATGGGACATATTTTAGACATCTCTGATAGGTTAAGATTATATATGAAAAACTTTAATGTTAATAGTTACCATTGTTTATATTATTTAATATGCCAATATTTAAGTAATATTAATTGGAATATTTATCATATATATGTATTATATAAATAGCCTTAAATGATGTCTATGTCACTTGGAATATTTTATTTTCATTTATTCATGAATCTTTTCAGGAAAGGCTAAGACACCATTATTGAGGATTAGTCTGCAGATTCTAGTTTCATACTAAATCTCTTGTATAAACCACATCATCGTAAAAATTTAAAAATTCATTTTTTGCATTTATTTAAAATAAAACCATTTTAAGAGAGCTAAAAGCAAATATAGTACAAAAACTTTTTAGAGTATATTGTTTCTAGAGTTTTAGACTGTTTTACCTGCCTAAAATGATTGCAGTTTTTAAGCAAACTTACGGCATAGTTCTTAGTTACCTTAGCTTTCATACAATTTACTTGTTAAACTCAGATTTTATAGACTTATAAGACATGATACTTATAGTATTATGTGATGCTGCTTATCACATGATAGAGTAAGCAGTAGTCTAAATATGCTTGCTGTATTAGTCAGCTCAGGCTGCTGTAAGGAAATACCATAAACTGCGTGACTTAAACAAGAAAAATTTATTTTCTCATGGTTTTGGGGACTAGAAAGTCAAAGATGAAGGTGCTGACTGATTCAGTTTCTGGTGCCGATAACCACCTTTTTGCTGTGCCTTCACATGATCTCTCTTCCACATAAAGAGAAAGAAAGAGAGAAAGAGAGAGCTCTCTTCACTCTTCTTATAAAACCACCATCCCTATAGGATTATGGTCCTACCCTTATGGCTTTATTTAATGTTAATTACCTCTGAAAGTTTTATCTCCAATTACAGTCAAACTTGGATTTTGTGATGAAATATGTGAATTTTGGGAGGACACATGTCATTCCGTAACATTTGTTAATACCATAGTATGCAATAAGGAACTAGCTGAAGCAAATGTGTACAGGCATGCTACAGAGTGACGTTTTCCTGCATTTACTAAACACACCAGGGGCTTTAGTTTTAAAGAATTTATAAGGGATAGCAGGGGGAGAAATGCCAGATGTAGGTGATGGGGAGGAAGGCAGCAAATCACACTGCCAGGTGTGTTCCTATGCAACAATTTTGCATGTTCTTCACATGTACCCCAAAACCTAAAATACAATAAAATAAATAAATGGGAAAAAAAAAAAATTATCGGAACCCACCCCAGATAGGCTTAATCAAAAATTATGGGATTGTGGGGGGCTGTGGCTCAATAGTTTGCATTTTTATACGTGTTCCAGGTAATTCTGATGCACACACAAGTTGAAGATTGTCTGGAAATAACAAAGCACTTTTAGAAGTTAATGATTTGCTTTTGAATTTTTCTATAATTAACATGGGTTCCTATTTACTTATTCATTTATTTAGAGAGAGAGTTTCACTCTTGTTGCCCAGGCTGGAGTGCAATGGCATGATCTGGGCTTACCACAACCTTCGCCTCCTAGGTTCAAGCTATTCTCCTGCCTCAGCCCCCCAAATAGCTGGGATTACAGGCATGTGCCACATGCTTGGATACTTTTGTGTTTTTTTTTTTTTTTAGTTGAGATGGGATTTCACCATGTTGGTCAGGTTGTTCTCAAACTGCTGACCTCAGGTGATCCACCAGCCCCTGCCTCCCAAAGTGCTGGGATTACAGGTATGAGCCATGGCTCCTGGTGGTTCATTTTTAAAGATTGCTAATTCTGATTTCATATTTACCTGTATCAGAGAGAGATAACTTAAATTATACTATTTCCATATATGACCTATATATTCTATAATTGCAATTTGCAGTAAGTTTTATTAAGTATGTAAATAAGAACCTTAACATAGAAGCCTACTTTAGTCAGGGAGACCCCCAGAAAGAAGTGAAATTTAAATCCTAACCTACTAATTTAAAGAAGCAAATTATTTAGGTAATGGTCAAGAACATTCTAGGTAGAGGTATCATTCCTAGGACAGGGAAGAATTTAAATGATTTAGATAAATCTTAGTTACACAAGAGTGTCAGAGAGTTACTGAGCCAGGAAAGGAGTGGACAAGATGAGATCAAATAGAAAGCAAGGATCTGGACCTGTATATCTTGTAAGTCTAATAAGGAATTTGGGTTTGTTTTAGAGACAACAGAACATATTTGAGTGGTTCTAAGTGACATAAACTGAGATGTGTATACGTGTCCATTAATTTTATGCTAGAAGAATCAAGACAGCACCTAGGAACCCTGGTTAAGAAGACATTGCAATGATACAAATGATAGGCTGATGGNAAAAAAAAAAAAAAAAAAAAAACTTCTATTTTTTTCTCTTGCCTGATTGCCCTGGCCAGAACTTCCAATACTGTGTTGAATAGGAGTGGTCAGAGAGGGCATTCTTGTCTTGCACCAGTGTCAAAGGGAGCGCTTCCAGCTTTTATCCATTCAATATGATTGTCTCTGTTTGCAGATGATATAATTGCATATTTGGAAAACCCCATCGTCTCAGCCCAAAATCTCCTTAAGCTGATAAGCAACTTCAGCAATGTCTCAGGATACAAAATCAGTGTGCAAATATCACAAGCATTCCTACACACCCATAATAGACAAAGAGCCAAATCATGAGTGAATTCCCATTCACAACTGCTACAAAGAGAATGAAATACCTAAGAACACAACTTACAAGGAACGTAAAGAGCCTCTTCAAGGAGAACTACAAACCACTGCTCAAGGAAATAAAAGGGGACACTAACAAATGGAAAAACATTCCATGCTTATGGATAGGAAGAACCAGTATAGTGAAAATGGTCATATTGTCCAAAGTAATTTATAGATTCAGTGTTATCCCCATCAAGCTATCACTGACTTTCTTCACAGAATTTGAAAAAACTACGTTAAATTTCATATGGAACCAACAAAGAGATTGTATATCCAAGACAAGCCTAAGCAAAAAGAACAAAGCTGGGGGCGTCATGCTACCTGACTTCAAACTATACTGCAAGTCTACAGTAACCAAAACAGCAGGGTACTGGTACTAAAGCAGAAACATAGAACAGTTGAACAGAACAGAGACCTCAGAAATCATGCTACACATCTACAACCAACTGATCTTAGAAAAACCTGACAAAAATAAGCAATGGGGAAAGATTCTCTATTTAATAAATGGTGTTAGGAAAACTGACTAGTCAAATGCGGAAAACTGAAACTGGACCCCTTCCTTACACCTTACACAAGAATTAACTCAAGATGGACTAAAGACTTACACGTAAGACCTAAAACCATAAATACCCTAGAAGAAAACCTAGCCAATACCATTCAGGACATAGGCATGGGCAAAGACGTCATAACCAAAACATCAAAACCAATGGCAGCAAAACCCAAAAGTGACAAATGGGATCTAATTAAGCTAAAGAGCTTCTGCACAGCAAAAGAAACTGTTATCAGAGTGAACAATCTACAGAATGAGAGAAAATTTTTGCAATCTAGTGACAAAAGGCTAATATCCAGAATCTACAAGCAACTTGAATTTACAAGAAAAAAAATCAAAAAGTGGGTGAAAGATATGAACAGACACTTCTGAAAAGAAGACATTTATGTGGCCAATAAATGTGAAAAAAAGCTTGTCATCACAGATCATTAGAGCAATGCAAATCAAAACCACAATGAGATATCATCTCATGCCAGTTAGAATGGCGAGCATTAAAAAGTCAGGAAATAACAGATGTTGGAGAGGATGTGGAGAAATGGGAACACTTTTACACTCTTGGTGGAAATGTAAATTAGTTCAACCATTGTGGAAGATAGTGTGGTGATTCCTCAAGGATCTAGAACTGGAAATACCATTTGACCCAGCAATCCCATTACTGGGAATATACCCAAAGGATCATAAATCATTCTGCTATAAAGACATATGCACATGTGTGTTTATGCAGCCCTGTTCATAGCAAAGACTTGGAACCAACCGAAATGTCCATCAATGATAGACTGGATAATGAAAATGTGGCACATATACACCATCGAATACTATGCAGCCATAAAATGTATGAGTTCTTGTCCTTCCCAGGGACCTGGATGAAGCTGGAAACCATCATTCTCAGAAAACTAACACAGGAACAGAAAACAAAACACTGCATTTTCTCACTCATAAGTGGGAGCTGAACAATGAGAACACATGGACATAGGAAGGGGAAGATCACACACTGGAACCTGTTGGGGGCTGGGGAGATAGGGGAGGGATAGCATTAGAAGAAATACCTAATGTAGATGATGGGTTGACGGGTGCAGCAAACTACCACGGCACGTGTATACCCGTATAACAATCCTGCATGTTCTGCACTTGTATATCATAAAGTATAATAATAAAAAAGAAATCAACAAAATGTCATATATTTATAAGTTTTTAGACTTTGCAGTGGTCTGTCATGCTTGTGCCCATAGAAGCTTTTCTACTTTTGCTTCTTGCTCATTTTCAAGCCTGTTACTCCAGGCTTCTAGGTGAGTCTCTGATTCCCTAATACTGTTCCAGTTTCTTTTTGCGCTTAAGGTAGCTAGAGTTATTTACAGTCAAGTAACAAACTGATACAAAAACTGTTACCATTTTTGAGTCAAAGACAATAGATCTGGAGAGAAACATTAGATGGTCCTAAAAGCAAAGAAAAATCCAGTAACTTGTGGTTCGGCCTTCAGTATGTCCGTGTGTGTGCGTGTGTGTGTGTGTGTGTGTGTGTGTGTGTGTGTGTGTGTAACTAGGCAGAATAATAGAAGGGAAAAGTTATATGTTATTTTTACTCACCAGAGCTTAGTACTTTTAAATTGCTAGAAATGAATTTGGGATTGGATGTGAAAAAACTATTTTTACACACAATATCGTCTTCTCTCTATTCACAGAGCATTGATATGCTAATTACCAAATACTCATTTATTTATTAAATTAGTTCCCCAACCAGGCATTTATGCAAACTTAGTTCAAAAATATCTTAGAACAATTCAGACTATCAATACTATATTTCTGTAAAAAATCTATAATCCATATTGTTCTGTAATTGCTTCATCATAAATCTCTTATCAAACCATAATGTATAATTTGCTAATAATTTTATCAGTATCATTTAACTCCCTCTCACCCTTAAAAAATATTTCTAAATGTATGCTATATTGCAGTTTAATTTTAAAGGCAAAGCATCTGGGGAAAATGACTTACTATTAAATTTGCAAGGGAGATTATTGCAACACTTTAAAGTTCTTTAAAATTTTGGTCTTGTGTTAATTTTTTAATCACCAACAAAGCCCATATATTCTAACCACAGGTTCTGTAAAGAAAAGAATAGCAACACTTATCTGAGAAATGTTATCTCTGCAGAACCAAAGGGACAATACAGAGAGCATTTGCCTAGGTAGAAGTTATTCATCTTAGAAATCAGTATCTATGAATTCTCATAAATTATGTTTCAAATGAAAGTAATTATACAATAATAACATTGATGGTATAAAATATTAAACTTTTTTGCAAAGAAATAACTATCCTTTGTCATGTCCAATAGGATAGAACTGGAAGCATGAGTGGTCTATCCTTTATGGATGGTTATAAATTATCAAATATCAAGATATCTTAAAATACAATGGGATATTTAATTGTGCGATTATAAATAAAGCTAGTTTTATAATTAGTACTTTTCTGTAAGCAAGTTTATATATTTTAATAATATTAACAGATATAATCTAATAATTTGCATTTAGGAAAATTCTTAACTAAGAAAATTTAGCAGTATTCTGATTTTGTATATGTATAGTGAGAGTTAAGTCTATTGGATAATTCGTGGATGGTCATGAGGAACTTTTTGAGATTAGAATTATAATATAAATAGAGAGATATATTTTCTTAAGAATTTAATAATTATTTGTTGAGACCAGTACTTTAAAAAGTGATTATAAATATAATGTCCATTCAAAATAACAACACATGAAGTAGTCACAGAAAACAGGGTACATCCTATTTCATGTGTATTTATTTACTTTTCTGGCATCTGAGCCACTACAGAGGCTATTTAGCCTGATATGTATTTTTTTTTTTTTGCCTGATATGTATTTCTTAAAGTAATATACTATTCTGCCTCTAGCGAAGTGCAACCAATTACGTTGTTTTGATGCCATTAAGATGTTGATTTTTATCTTCAATTTATGCCCCCAAAAACTCTGTTCGAAGTAACTAATTTAAGATCTATAACTATATAGAGCCCAGAATTATTCTGTAGAATTTCTGTGACTAACATGACATCTACAAAATGTCATGTAGAAATACTGATACAACAAGAGGGTTTTAATGAACTTGAGAACTATAACAAAGAAAAATACAATTGCTAGGAAGATTTTTTATCATGTTTTAATGGACATTTGCTTTAAGATGTTGTGACAAGGTAGAACTGCTTCCCAGAGCCATCAGCTAAGGTTTAAAATGAGAAGGCTAGATTTGACTTTTTTTTGTGGGATTATGTTAAATAATTTTTGAGAGATTGTTTTGTGCAAAAATGTCAAAATCACTTGCTACAAGTTAATAAGATGATGTTTTCAAAACTATTTGAATGAGTAAAAGCTCTTAATCATTCATACAAAAGCAGATACATAGGCATGTACCTGCATAGTTTTACTATAATTACTCATGCTTCAGTAGAAAAATTATAAGAGAGACTACAAATGATTTACCTCCACTTATTAAGTAACATTCTTAATAATACGAAGATGTGTTAAGCCTATTAAAATAAAATTGAAAATAATCTCAAAAAATCCAAATATTTTGCAATTTTTATTAAAGTCTCCCTAGAAATCTTAAGGTTGAATAAATGGCCCAAGATTCATGTAATAGACTTATTTAGATGTTTTAATGCATTTGTTTTGCTAATTTCCTTTTCAGATAATTTTATTATTGAAGTCCACAGAAAATTTATTTGAATGGTTTCTAGCATGCTATTTACAAAAGAATATGACAGTGTGGTACTGAATCTGTATCCTACTCAGGATTTCTGGTGATGATTGTTTTATCTCTACCACATATTCTGGAATAACAAGCCTATGTGATTAGAAAATAGAAAAAAATGAAAAAATAGAAAATTAATATGAAAACATTGTTATTGAAAAATATGATTATAAACCAAGAAAATACTAGTCAGTGGAAAATTATTAAAAACTATGGGGCCACTGCTTAAGTAAAGATTATTCATGGTAAAGATAAGTAATTAGAGCTAAGATGAATAACCATATCCATGCACGTGCACACACACACACACACACACACACACACACACATACACACTAACAGAACAGACAGCTTGGCAAAGAAATTTCCATTTCTTAACTGAACTTTTGCCAAGACAAATCTATGGAAAAATAAATGGGAATATTCATGAAATTAGTAATTGTGAAAGTTATGTTGCATTTGTATCTCTTGATTTTCTACCTTTATGATTTTTATTCATTCTTAAACAGTTGTTATTTTTATGGCAAATAATATATTTCTTGCCACAATGATTAATTTACTTGAATTTTTTCAACCAAAGGGCATAGTCTGATTGTTCTCAGGTGTTATATTCATATTTATAATACCATATTTTTAAATCTATGCTAAGATTTAATGTGTAACTTAAAAGTAAATATTTTTAATAATCTATTTAAATTTGACTTTGTAACATTCTAGGGCTTTATTACAATTATTTATAATGCATTTATTTTTAGTATACTAAACATTCCATTGATTTACTCTCTAAAAACTAGAGTTGTGCATTATAATGATTTTTTCACTTTCTAATTAAAGTGAGGTACTTCAAGATGAGTTCATGTTTTTCCAATTTTATTTTTTTATTGAGGTAAAATATACATTAAAAATTTATCATCTTTATTATTTTCAAATGTATGGTGCAGTTGTAATAAATACATTTTTATATAGTTTTGCCTTAATTCTCCCACTCTCCACTACCCTTCCTAACCTTTAGCTACTCACTATCTTCATGAGATCCACTTTCAAATTCCTATACATGAGTAAGAACAAGTGCTATTTATCTTTCTGAGTTTGGCTGATTTCACTGAACTTAATGACCTCAGGTTCCATCCATGTGACTGCAAATGGCAGAATTTCATTCTTTTTTTTTAATGGCTGTTTAATATTCCTTTGTGTATGTATAGCACATTTCCCATTCATCCACTGATGGGCATATAGTTGGATGCCATATTTTGGCTATTGTGAAAAGTGCTCCAATAAACCTGGAAGTACAAACATCTCCTCAACATACTGATTTCATTTTCTTTAAATATATGACGAGACAGGGATTGCTGGATCATATGATACCTCCAATCTTAGTTTTTTTTGAGGAGTCTCCATGGTTTTCCATAGCAGCTGTACTAATTTACATTCTTATCAAAAGTGCAAAAGCCTTCCATTTTCTCCAGATCTTTACTGGCATCTGTTATTGCCTGTATTTTTGGTAAAGCCATTTTAACTGGAGTGAGATGATAGATTTGATGTGCATTTCTTTGATGATTAGTGATGGTCAGCATTTTTACATATACCTGTTTGTCATTTTTATGTCTTATTTGAAAAATGCCTATTCGGAACTTTTAAATCAGATTTTCTTTCCATTCAGTGGTCCTTATATACTCTGGTCATTAATTCTTGTCAGGTGGATACTTTGCAAATATTTTATCCAATTCTGTGGGATGTCTCTACTCTACTGATTATTTCCTTGGCTGTGCAGAAAGCTTTTTAATGTGATGTGACCCCACTTGTCAGTTTTTGTTTTGGTTGCCTATGCTTTTGAGGACTTACATAAAAAAATCTTTGCCCAGATCTGTGTCTTGGAGTGTTCTCCTCAACGCTTTTTTTTCTAGCAGTTTCATAGTTACAGGTTTTTGATGTATTTAATCCATTATAACTTGATTTTTGGGGAGACCAAGGTCCAGTTTTATTCTTCCACATGCAGTTAGTTAGTTTTCTCTGCACCATTTATTGAAAAGGCAATCCTTTCCCCATTGTATGCTGTTGGCATCTTTGTTGAAGATGAGTTTGCTGTAAATGTGTAGATTTATATCTTGGTCCTATATTCTGTTCCATTGGTCTATGTCTGTTTTCATGCCAGTGCTATGCTGTTTTGGTTACTACAGCCTTGTGAAAAATCTTGAAGTCAGGCAGTGTGATGCCTATAGCTTTTTGTCTGTGTGTGCTCAGGACCATATTGGCTATTTGGTGTGTTTTATAGTTCCATATAAACTGTGGAATATTTTTCCAATTCTGTGAAGAATATCATTGATGTTTTGATAAGGATTACATTGAATCTGTAAGTTAACGTGGGCAGTATTGACATTTTAACAATATTGGTTCCTCCAATCCATGCCGATGGAATCTCTTTCCACTTTTATGTGTGTCCTCTTCAGTTTCTCTCATCAGTTTTATAGCTTTTCTTGTATACATCCTTAATTTATTGGTTAGATTGATTCTTAGGTATTTTATGGTTTTTGTAGCTATTGAAAATGGGACTGCTTTCTTGATTTCTTTCTCAGATTGTTTGCTGTTGGTGTATATAGATGCTACTGATTTTTGCACGTTGATTTTGCAACCTGCAACTTTATTGAATTTGTTTGTCAGTTCTAAGAGGTTTTTTTAGTGGCATCTATAGGTTTTCCCAAGTATAATTAACAATGGCTACAAACAAGGATAATTTGACTTAATCATTTCCAATTTGGATACCAATTATTTCACTTTTTCACCTAATAGTTCTGGCCAGAACTTAACAGGGCTTTGTTGAAAAAAAAGTGAAAGTTGGCATCTTTATCTTGTTCCAGTCCTTAGGGAAAAGGCCTTCAATATTTTCCTGTTCAATACAAAGTTAGCTGGGGGTTTGTCATATATAACTTTTATTATTTTGAGGTATGTTTCTTCAATAAACATTTTGATGAAGATTTTATCATAAAGAGATGTTGAATTTTATCATATGCTGTTTTGTCATATAACAAAGTAATCACATTTTTGTTCTTTATTATGTTAATATGATAGATCACATTTATTGATTTATGTATGCTTGCATCCCTAGGATGGATCCCACTTGACCATGGTGAATAATCTTTAAGGTGTGTTGTTAAATTTCATTTGCTAGGTTTTTTTAAGGATTTTTGCATCTATGAACACCAGCAATATTGGTCTGTAATTTTCTTTTTATGTTGTATCCTTGTCTGCTTTTAGTATCAGGATAATCCTGACATCATAGAATAAATAGTGGAATTATTCTTCCCTCTTCAGTTTTTTTTGAAGAATTTGAGTAGGACTGGTATTAGTTCTTCTTTAAATGATTGGAAGAAATTGTCTGTGAAGCCATCAGGTCCTGGACTTTTTTCTTCAATCCTGGAGATTTTCTTATGGTTTTGATCTTACTATTCATTATTGGTTTGTTAAGGTTTTCTCTTTCTTTATAATTCAATCTTGGTAGGTTGTATGTCTTCAGGAATATATTTCTTCTAGGTTTTCTATTTTGTTGGCATATAGTTGTTCATAATAGTCTGCCATAATTCTCTGAATTTCAAAAGTCTCATTTAAGTCTCGTTTTTAATTTCAAATTTTAGGTCTTCTTTTTTTCTTTGTATAGATAAGATGTGTTAGTTTTGGCTAATTTTTCAAATAAATGACTTATTTTTGTCTAGCTAAACATTTGTCAGTTTTGGTTAACTTTTTAAATAAATGACTTTTGTTGATCTTTTGTATTTCTTAGTCCCAATGTTATTTGTTTCTGCTTTGATATTTATTGTTTCTTTACCTTTACTAATTTGGAGTTTGGTTTTTTTCTTGCTTTTCTAGCTCCTTGAGGTGCATCACTAAGTTGTTTATTTTAAATCTTTCTACTTTTTTGATATGAATATATATTGCTATAAACTTCCCCCTTAGTACTGTTTTTGTCATGTCTGTAGGTTTTGGTATGTGTTATTTTCATTTTTCTTTGTTTCAAAAAATGCTTTAATTCCCATCTGAATTTATTCATTGATCTATTTGTCTTTCAGCAGCATGTTGTTTAATTTTTTAATGTGTTTGTATACTTTCTGAAGTTCTTGTCATTACTGAATTGTAGTTTTATTCTGTTATTGTCGGAAAATAGTTGATAAAATTTCTATTTGTAAAACATTTGTTTACACATTTTGGCACCCTATGATACAGTTTATTCTGTAGAATGTACCATGTGCTGATGAAAAGAATGTGTATTTCAAGCTGTTGAGTGAAATGCTCTATAAGATCTCTTAAGCCTCTTAGATCTAGTGTGTAGCATAACTTTGCTCTTTTTTGGTTGTTTTTCTGTTTGAATGGTCTATTACTGACAGTGAGGTATTAAACTCTTCCACCATTACTTTTTTTATTGTAGCCTATTGCTTCCTTTAGATCTAGTAATGGTTGTTTTATATACTTGAGTGCTCTGATGTTGAGTGCATAAGTACTTATTATTGCCATATTTTGTGGCTCAACTGACCCCTTTATCATTGTGTAGTAACCTTCTTTGTCTCTGTATATAATCTCAGATTTGCAGAAAGCTATTTCTGCTCTTTATTGGTTTCTAGCCTTCCCTTTCAATCTATGTGTGCCTTTTTAGTGGAAGTGGGTTTCTTGAAAGCAGTGTCTAGTTGGCCCTTGCATCTTTACTCATTCAGCCAAGCCTTTTAATTGGAGAACTGTGATCATTTACCTTCTGTATTATTAATAATAATAAGTTACTACTGCTAATTTGTTGTATGTTTTCTGTTTGTTTTGAGGCTTCTTTCTTTACTTCTTTTTTTACTGTCTTCCATTGTGGTTATGTAATTTTCTCTAGTAGTATGTTTTAATTGGTTGCTTTATATTTTCAGAGAATCTATTATAGGTTTTTGTGTTGTGGTTACCAAAAGGCTTACAAAAAAATGTCTTGTAGATATAGCAATTTATTTTAAAGAAATGACACCTTATCATTGATTACAAATAAAAGACTAGAAACATAGGAAAACATACAAAAATTATATACTTTACATATTCCTTTCTTCATTTCGACTTAGTTGTCTCACTTTATATAATTTTATATTACCTATCTTTTAATGGGCTGCTGTTGCCATTAGTGTTTTGGATAGATTGGTTTTTGTGGTTTCAGAAGAGATTTATAAGTAGACTCCACATAACAATTATAGTATTAGAGTATTATGAGTTTTTCCATGTTCTTAATTTTACCAGTTTTTATCAGGGCTTTATACCATAAAAAGTTGTTTTTTTGCAAGTGAGTGTTTTATTTTCTTTCAGACTGAAGAAATCCCTTTAGTATTCTGTAGGACGAGTCCAGTGGTGAATTCTCTCAGCTTTTGTTTGTCTGGGAAAGAGTTTATTTCTCCTTAATATTTGAAAGATAATGTTGGAAGCAATAATTTTGAATGGCAGTATTTTTTTGTTGATCACTGTAAAAATATTTTTCCACTCCCTCCTGGCCTGTATGGTTTCCGTTGAGAAGCCTGTTCCAAGATAAATTGAATCCCAGGTATCTGTTATTTACCGCTTCTTTTTTGCTGATTTTAGGATCTTCTCTCTATCTTTGATCCTTGAGAATTTGATTATTATATGTCTTGAGATGGCCTTACATGGGTTCAATCACCATAGTGGTCTCAGAGCTTCTTGTACCTGAATATTTATATCTTTCTCGAGATTTGAAAAGTCTTCTATTATTTCTTTGAATAATCTTTCTACCCATTGCTCTTGAACACCAATATTTCTTAAATTTGTTTTTAAAATAATTTTCTATCTTCTAAACAGTCTTTATTATTTTTTGTTTGTTTGTTTTTTCTCTTGTATGTATTTTCAAATAGCCAGTCTTTGAGCTCATTCATTGTGTCCTCTGCTTGGTACATTCTGCTGTTGAGAGCCTCTATTGATATTTTTAGTATAGAAAATGTATTTCTTAGATCTAGAATTTTTAAATTATTTCAATCTGTTTGCTAAATTCCTCTAATAAATTCTGAATTCCTTTCCTGTGTTATCTCAAAGATCATTGAGTTTCCTTAAATTTGCTACTTGGGATTAATGGTCACAAAACTCACTCACCGCCAACTTATTAGGGTCAGTCATTGGATTTTTGCTTTGCTTTTTTGGGAAAGTCATGCCTCTCTTCATTTGCTACTGTTTCTTATGGGTATATGTCTATGTCTTTTCATTGAAAAATTATTTATTTATTTCAGTTTTATCCGTCTAACTTTATTTGGTTTATACTGAATATATTTGCTTCACAAATCTTGACTGCTAGGTCTCAGGCTTTTTTTAAAGCTCTATTTGATGTCTTAAGACCAGTTCTGCCTAACTCAAATGTGGGAGATCCAAGGAATCATCCTGGTAGTGTGGAAATTCTGGCTAGGGTTTTGTGCTCAAGGAACATATCTTCTACAGTGTGGTACTGCTGAACAGCTACTCTGATTTAACATTTCCTTGGTCTGAGTTACAGAGAAGTTTCTAGGGGTAGAAATTATAGTCCTACTTCCCCTTTTGGTCTCTGCCTGTCCTTAGGGATATTTCTTCCCTCAGACAATAACATACTTCCCATGGGTTAAGGCAAGGACAGGTCTCCTGCCAGGGAACTCAAGATCATGGGAAAAGTGGTTGACCACCTCAATCTAACTTGAGTACCATGAGTTGGGGAGCAGAATCAGGGTTTAGGTACATCACTGGCATGAAATTTTGATTCTCCTACCGTCTGCCCAGAAGTTTCTTACTTTTTCTCCTTTTTAAATTTTAACTTCTTTGTGGCCCTAATATCTATTTTACTCTCAGATTTGAGTTGTGATTTGTTGCTGGTAAAAATCTTGGCACTGTGTATTTGTTTGGAATTGTCTGGGAGCACGAGGGATAGCTTGCTTCTATCTTTTTTCCCCCCAGTAATAGAGTTATTGTTTAAAAAAGAATAAAATGCAAAAAACATGAGCTAAACATTTAAACTTTGAATTGAATTATATTAAAAACAATCAGAAATTATGAATAAAATGAAATATGTCAATGCATATGGCAAAATAAGATTTAATTACTTTGTAAATATATTTATCATGAACTGAATAGATAATATTTGAGAAAAAATATATGAATTTGATATATCTACTCATCATCCAAAAGATCACAGCATTATTAAAATAGTGACAAACAAATGTAACTTCAATACTACCCTGAGCTGAATACAATGACCTCAGAACTGTGTGAAATGTTTGATTACAAACTACTGTACAGAATATAAGATTTTGGAAGAACCAAATTTATCATCAGGAAGTTGCTTTCATAATTATAGCTATGGCTTATCTCCATTATCTTCTACTTTCATTATGGAGAGGGTGGTGACATGAACAAAGACATCTATATCTTATTATCTAATAAATATTAAATTTATTTGTAGTGAAAAATAAGTATATCTTCTCCAGGAAAATGGTATCCTTGGTGTGTATGGGCTTCAGGACAACCAGCAAGCTAAAGAATGTTGAGCCTTTTCTTATAATTGTGTAAGATCATCTTTGCTTGCAGGTTACAAAAACTCAATCTGATCTACTTGGGCAAGAATTATTTGGCTCAGAGAATAAAACCACATGAAGAATTTGAATACAGTTAAACCCCAGAGGCAGGGCTTCAGGGGGATATGTCAGCCTCCATTCTATCTAAATATCTGCCTATGTCTACATGATGATTTTATTCCTTTTATTTATTCCACATATCATATCCTCTGCATCAGACAGGACTTGCTTTGATTGGTTCCAGTTAAAAATTCTCAGTAAGGGAATTTCACTGATGTGGAAGTGGGGTGCCATGGAAGGTGAATTGACAGTCCCCAAAAGAACCACATGGCATACAGTCAGAAAACATAGAGTTCTTTCAAAAAGGAGAGCAGCTGGGAAAAATTAATTATTTTTTAAAACAACACATTTATATCAAATATAATATTTAACAAGGTGCCTTCATGTTCTCCTTTAAGACTTAATAATTTTGTAACAAAAACACATTAGAAATGGTGAGACTGAGTCCCAGAAGACTTAAATAGTTTACAAAGCTAACATTACCTACTAAATGCCAGAGATTAGACTAGAATTTAGGATTTCACACTTTGAGACCCATGTTATCTCTGTATTTCAAATTAGCTGCTTGCATCACTTATTCAGACAGTCATGACTATTCAAAGTCATGCATTCATAAATCTTTTAATATTAGGAGCTTAATACTAATTATACAAAGGAATACTGTACAAAGAGAAATAGGATAAGTTGAGCTGAATGACAGAAGGTTGTAAAATCTCTTCTTACTCTTTCTAATCACCACCTCCCACTAATGTTTCCTCTGTATTTCAGTCAGTCCCTTCTAATTCTGAATGATTTAGTTTTTTAAATGAATTTCTTCTCTTATAAGATTTATAATAGAGAATATTTTCTTCACGGTAAATATTATGAAGGCATTATTTCCTGAAAATAAACAAAGACATTTTCTTTGAGAGAGTAGATAAAGTATGTATTTCCTGTACTTTGCATATAAAAATCCACATGCTCTATGATTATGAATGTCTAGAGTAGTCACAAAAGGGCTTGTCTATAGAAGATTAGGTGGAACATCAACGATCAGAACAAGTTCTGGAATGAGTCAAATTTCCCCTAACTTCCTATTTTATCTCTTTAGTAATAGAACCTTTCATAAACTCCAAATGTCTGAAAATTTTAAATACAATCATGACTAGTGTTATTTAGTCACAGACACACAGAAAGCACACATGATGGTGCAAACCAGTGGGAGTCTGGCTTTTTTCTGTCACAATTATTCCTCCTTCTTTTCCCTCTCCCTGTTAGCCTTGCCCTATTCTGTCAGATTTTTCCGTATTTTTTTCTTTACTCTTACTGGACAGACTATTGTAGATTCCTCATTTGCCCTTTATCTGGAGGCTTAGGTTTTCTGGGCACTCTTTTTTAATTTCCAAATTTTATTTTAAGTTCAGGAGTACATATGCAGGATGTACAGCTTTGCTACATAGGTAAAAATGTGCCATGGTGTTTCGCTGCACAGATCATCCTATCACCCAGGTATTAACTCCTACATCCATTAGCTTTTCTTCCTGATCCTCTCCCTTCTCCCACCCACTACTCTAGTGTGTGTTTTTCCCCCAATATATCTACATGTTCTCATCACTAAGCTCCCACCTATAAGCGAGAACATGCAGTATTTGGTTTTCTGTTCCTCTGTTAGTTTGCTAAGGCTAATGGCCTCCAGCTCTATCCATGTCCTTGTAAAGGACATGATCTAGTTTCTTTTTATGGATGCATAGTATTCCATGATGTATATATACTACTTTCTATTTCCGATATATCATTGATGGGCATTTAGGTAAATTCCATGTCTTTCTTATATTATATAAATAATAAACTCAAAATGGACTAAAGACTTAAATATAAAACCTCAAACTATAAAAAACCCTTGAGAAAAACCTAGGCAATACTATTTAAGACATAGGCACAGGCAAAGATTTCATGATGAATACACCAAAAGCAATTGCAACCAAAGCAAAAATTGACAAGTGTGATCTAACTAAAGAGCTTTTGAACAGCAAAAGAAACTATCAACAGAGTAAACAGACAACCTACACAATGAGAGAAAATTTTTGCAATCTAGCCATCTGACAAATGTCTAATATTCAACATCTATAAGGAACTTAAATACAATAAAACAAGTAAACAAATCCATTAAAAAGCAGGCAAAGGACTTGAACAGATACTTATCAAAAGAAGACATACATGTAGCCAACAAACATATAAAATAGAGCTCATCACTAATCACTAGAGAAATACAAATCAAAACGTTGAGATACTGTCTGACACCAGTCAGAAAGACTATCATTAAAAAGTCATAAATTGATACATGCTGGTGAGGTTGTGGAGAAAAAAGAATGTTTATACACATTTGGTGAGAGTATAAGTTCATTCTGATTACTTCTTAGTACTAATTATCAGAAACCATTGTCTTGCATCACATAATTTGGTGTATCATTATGTTGACAATATCTCCTTTGCTTTATTCTATGTTCATAATACTTTCTTTCCCTTTGAGAGAGGGTAAAAACCATTCCATGCTTGTACTATCGCATAATATTATAAATTATGTGTTCTCTTTTCACTAAGTTACCTGTTGGAGCTATAACTGAACAAAAGACAAATTTAGTACAAATAACACTCATGTTGAGCGACTACTTGTGTTGTGAATTTTCAGGCATTGTGTTAGCAACTCACCCTAATCATGAAAGAAGTGAAAATTCAACCATTAGTAGAGTACATATTATCATTTATACTAGCCATAGCTAAAAGGAGGGATTATGCCCTGTGAGGGCTGGGTAGTATGGACTTTCACATTACAATCTCCCATGAGGAAATCCCATGACCTTTGATCCTTTAACTCATTTTCTGTAAATTTATCTCAGGTGAATTATTAGATGGATGAATCATTGTAGCTGAACAATGATACTCACACCTAAAATCACTATTTATAAAGCATATTATCACTGAAAATTTGTTAAGTGTGGTATATCCATGGAAGGAAATTTTAGGAAGGCATTTCAAAAACACAAAGAATTCTTTAAGTATAAAACAGTTGTTCACAGTGTGTAGTTTAATGAAATTGCAAACTTCTATAGGTTGTATCCAGTATGATATCATTTATCTATACTTTTTAATCAAGGTAGTTATTCCAACCGGTTATTGAGTGTCCATCATATGTCAGGCTGTGTGACTGGCAGTAGGAATACAGCTATAAATCAGATAACTAATTTTTAAAGATTACGTTATAGTGAAGAATACATGCACCAAAGCAAATAAACAGAGGGAAAACATCAGTATATTTAATTTATATTTAGACCCAGTCAAGCACTTTTATTGAAAGATCTGTTTCAAAACCAAAGTTACACTGAAGATTTCAGTGTTAAAGGGAATAATTTTAATTACAAATAAGAAAAAAAATCACTGTGCTTATTGCAAATCAAGTTTTATTTAAAATGATTAGCAAAAGTATAATTTTTACGTTATAAGTCTTGCCAGTATTAATATGTATATTGGCCTCCTGTTGCTTATCTTATAGTTCTGGAGGTCAGAGGGCTAAAATGGGTCCCACTAGGATAAAACCAAGGTGTTGGCAGCACTATGTGTCTTCTGAAGACCATGACCACAATCTCTTCCTTTTCTTTTTCCAATTTTTATATCTACGAGCCTTGGCCCTTGGTCCATCTTTTTTAAATGAATCTTTCCTTTAAAAATTTCCATTGATACATCTTATTTGTAAATTTTTATGGGAGATGTCTGATATTTTGTTACATACGTGGAAAGTGTAGTGATCATCAGGTTATTTAGGTATCATAACCTCAAGTATTTATCATTTCCACATTTTAAATATATTTCAAGGTCTCTCTTTTTGTTATTTTGAAATATATAATGCATTGTTGTTAACTATATAACATATATAACCCAATATATATAACAACATCACCTTATTCTGTTCTTAGACATTGCAACTTATTTCTTCATTAAAAGTAAAGGCAAAAACAGCAATTACTTTTGCACCAAGCTAACAGTATGTTTACTCATCAACCAGTTTCACTTCATTCCCTCTTAAAAGCCAGGAAGAGCATCACTTAGACCTCTGCTTATATTGGTACATCCCTTCTGATTATTTCTACTACCTTCCTCTTTCATCTATAAAGAAACTTATAATTACATTGGGCTTATCTGATATTCTAGGATAATCGCCCCATCTCAAGATATTTAATTTTAAAATATTCAAAAAAACACTTTTACTATGTAAGGCAACATATCCAGAGGTTTGGATCTATGTGGGGCTATCTTTCTGTTTACTACAACATGCTATATAATTTTCAACAATTATATAAACTGTGCATCACAAACCTTTGTTACAAACATAGAGGCTTACATTTCAGATGGTTCAAATCTGGCTTTATAATAAAATATTCTGAAAATAATGGGGTCCTTATCTTTGTGCATTGAATATCAGGAAAATAAAACAGCAAAAACATATCTGTAAAGTGATAAGTTTTATAAACCTATCACTTTACAGTTTAAAAATTCAGCACAACATTACACCATGGAAATATGAATTTATCAGTATTTTTCAAAGAGTAGTCTCAGCACCAGCATCATCACCTTCAAATGAGAACTCATTAGACATAAAAATTATCGAGGATTCACAAAGGCTCAAAATAAAGGGATGGAGGAAGATTTACCAAGCAAATGGAGAGCAAAAAAAAGCAGGAGTTGCAATTCTCATCTCTGAT
>NW_016107415.1:1116976-1119382 GCF_001604975.1 Cebus imitator
TTTTTTTTTTTTTAGTTGAGATGGGATTTCACCATGTTGGTCAGGTTGTTCTCAAACTGCTGACCTCAGGTGATCCACCAGCCCCTGCCTCCCAAAGTGCTGGGATTACAGGTATGAGCCATGGCTCCTGGTGGTTCATTTTTAAAGATTGCTAATTCTGATTTCATATTTACCTGTATCAGAGAGAGATAACTTAAATTATACTATTTCCATATATGACCTATATATTCTATAATTGCAATTTGCAGTAAGTTTTATTAAGTATGTAAATAAGAACCTTAACATAGAAGCCTACTTTAGTCAGGGAGACCCCCAGAAAGAAGTGAAATTTAAATCCTAACCTACTAATTTAAAGAAGCAAATTATTTAGGTAATGGTCAAGAACATTCTAGGTAGAGGTATCATTCCTAGGACAGGGAAGAATTTAAATGATTTAGATAAATCTTAGTTACACAAGAGTGTCAGAGAGTTACTGAGCCAGGAAAGGAGTGGACAAGATGAGATCAAATAGAAAGCAAGGATCTGGACCTGTATATCTTGTAAGTCTAATAAGGAATTTGGGTTTGTTTTAGAGACAACAGAACATATTTGAGTGGTTCTAAGTGACAAGCATGCATATGTGCCTACGTGTCCATTAATTTTATGCTAGAAGAATCAAGACAGCACCTAGGAACCCTGGTTAAGAAGACATTGCAATGATACAAATGATAGGCTGATGGTCCATGAGCAGAGCTGATGATGCTAGAGATGGCCAAAAGAGGGTAAATTCAAAATGTACTTATGTGTGAATTTGTTTGTTTATTTAACTTTTTATATTTTTATTGTTTTTGCTTGGTTTTATTTCTTTCGATGTTTGGTATAAGTCACCAGTGAAACCATTTGGCTTAGAAGTTTTTCCTGTTACAAGTTATTTTACTAAAAAATTGTATTATTGAATAATTAAAATGGATATAAAATTATTCAGATTATTCCTTCTTGAATGGATTTTGATAGATTGTGGATGTCAAGGGATTTTTTAATTTTATCAAAGCCGTCAATTTTGTGAACATATTGACATAGAGTTTTCTCATAATATTTCTCAATTATCTTTTTAATGTAGGGTGATATTGCCTATTTTGCAAATCTTTCTCTTTCTCTGTGACCCCTGTTTTCACCATCAGATTTACTCCTTTCATCCTCCTGAATCCTGCTTTCATCTTTTATGGCCACTTGTGACTGCATTGGGCCTTCCTAGATAAGTCAGGATAATCTCCCAATCTTAATATTCCTCACTTAATCACATCTCCGGAATCCCTTTTGCCATGTACGGTAACATAGTCACAGGTTTGAGGGATCAGAATGAGGTCAAGTTGGAGAGGCTTTTTTTCTACCTAGAAATTTACTTATTTGACAATAATGTAACTCTACCACCAGTTATCCTTTTTACTTAAATTTACAAGCAAAAAACAACTCCCTTGAAAAGTAGGCAAAGGAGATGAACAGACACTTTTCAAAAAAAGACATAAACATGGCCATAAAATATACAAAAAAATGCTCAACATTTATCCTTTAAAAATCCAATCTAATAATCTGTCTTTTAAATGTGTTTAGACAATTCACACATAATGTCATTATTAATATGATTGATTAAATTCAACCATCTTTGCAGCTCATATTCAATTTGTACTATCTTTTATTTTGCTTTTTTCCTTTTTTCACTATATTCTCTCGTGTTAATTCAGAAGTTTTTGTGTTTAATTTTCTCTCCTCTACTGACATATCATTTCTACATTTAAAATAAATTAAAAACTACCAATTAAAGAGAGTCTACATTATACTACATTAAAATAATACTGCTTAGGATGAAGTTTTAAAACTTTTCAATAGTGTGTTTCCAAAATCTTCCTTCAGTCATTTGGGCTATTACTGTCAGGCTGCTTACTCTTATACATGTAATAAATACATCATGAAATATTCCCATTTCTGCTTTCAACAGCCAGATATGTCTTACAGTAATTAAACACACACAAAAGAAGAATTTTATTGCAATTTTATATATTCAATTTCCGATGTTTCCTATTTTATTTGTATAGATTCAGATTATGCTCTAATTGCATGTAATTTTTGTCTGAGGAGCTTCTTTTAACATTTCTCGTAGAGTAGTTCTCTAAGGAATACATTGTCTCATTTTTGTTTGCCTGAGAAAAATTTATTTCTCCTTCAATTTTAAGGGGTGGTGGTGTTTATCCTGCTTGGTCTTCTCTGGGCTTTTTGAATATGTGATTTTATCAATATATCATTAATTTAGAAAAATTCTCAACTGTTATTTTTTCAAATGTTTCTTCATCCTCTTTCCTTTCTTTCTGAATTCTAATTATCAAATTTTAGATCATTTGATATTGTCCAATGTTTTGTGCTTTTTTTTTT
>NW_016107415.1:1120942-1193817 GCF_001604975.1 Cebus imitator
ATTCTATGGTTTTGAATGTGTCCTGGAAACTCACAGATGTGGCTTTCTTAGTTGTCCTGTCCTTTCCTTATTTACAGCCATGTAAAACACCGTCCAATGTATAATGTTGCTTCTGCTGCAAAGGTAGAATTTTTCCTATTTTTCTTTCCCCCGCTGCCCATGAGTTATTGATGCCAAAGAAAGCATTGCTTGTTTCCCTTTTCCCTTCGTTCTGAATTCACCCCTCTTCCTGTAGGGGAGAAGGATCTGGGTAGAGTTTCTCGCCCTTTGCATACAATTCCCAATACCTTTGCCTCCTCCCACCTCCCAAATAAGGTCTACACCACACTGAACACTTCTTAGCAATCAGTGGGACTCCTGAGAAAAAAAAAAGTCAGCAAAACGTCTTGAACTTCCATCAATTCTGTGGCCCTCTGGGGGTCCAAATTGGCCCACCAGCTTGATTTCCATCTTCAACAAAGCATCAATGTTCTGGCTAAACTCTTCCTACCTGTAATCAGTCACATTAATATACTCCAGGTGAGCAATTACTTGAATTTCATCTTTCCCTGCAGGTCTTTTTTATCTGTTTGATTTGTGGCTAGTTGTTTTTCTGTTATCTCAGCTCCCAATGGGTTAAAAAAAATGGGGCCGGGCGCGGTGGGTCACACCTATAATCCCAGCACTTTGGGAGGTCGAGGCGGGTGGATCAGGAGGTCAAGAAATCGAGACCATCCTAGTCAACGTGGTGAAATCCCTTCTCTACTAAAAATACAAAATTTAGCTGGGCATGGTGGCACATGCCTGTAGTCCAAGCTACTTAGGAGGCTGAGGCAGGAGAATTGCTTGAACCCAGGAGGCGGAGGTTGCGGTGAGCCGAGATGGTGCCACTGCACTCCAGCCTGGGTAACAAGAGCAAAACTCCCTCTCAAAAAAAAAAAAAAAAAAAAAAAAAAAAAAAAAAAAAACCCAAAAAAAAAAAAAAAAAAAAAAAAAAAAAAGAATGTAAAGTTACTTCAGATCTTTTCTGTGGTAGGATGAAAGCAACGCTCCTTCCAGCTTTCTATGCCTTTAACAAAACTTTTAACATAATCTATTACTTTTAACGTAATATACTAACGATTTGGAAGTTATGTTGCTTTGAAGATAACTTCTAGATTTCTTTGCTAAATACTTAATGTTCTACCTTTGTAATCTCATTAGCTCCCATGGATTTCAACACAACTCTAGTCCCGAAAACTCTCCTTCAGTATATTTTGTTTTATTACTAAATTATTAAATTTTCTTCATAATTTTTGGCATATACACAAACTTAAAATGTCCATAAACAGGCTAGGAGTGGTGGCTCACACTTGTAATCCCAGCACTTTGGGAAACCAAGGCAGTCAGGTCACATGAGATCAGGAGTTTGAGACCAGCCTGGCAAACATGGTGAAACCCCCTTGCTACTAGAAATACACAAATTACCCGGATGTGATTGCAGATGCCTGTAATCCCAGCTATTTGGGAGGCTGAGGCAGGAGAATTTAAGTTCCTTATAGATACTGAATATTAGACTTTCATTAGATTCATAGTTTACAAATATTTTTCCCCATTCTGTATGTCACCTGTTTACTCTGTTGATAGTTTCCCTTGCTGTGCAGAAGCTCTTTAGTTTAACTAGGTCTCATTTGTCATTTTTGTTTGTTTGTTTCTGTTGCAGTTGATTTTGGTGTCTTTGTCATGAAATCTTTGCTAGGGCCTATGTCCAAAATGGCATTTCCTATGCTATCTTCCAAGGTTTATATAGTTTTATACTTTACATTTGTCTTTAATCACTTGAATTAACTTTTGGATATGGTATAAGGAAGTGGTCCAATTTCAATCCTCTGCATATGGCTAGCCAGTTATCCATAGCTGTTCAATTTCAGAGTACAAAGTTATGTTTATAAGCCCCATAAGTTCAAAATATGATAGAGTCAAGATGATAAGCAAATTACAATTACAATTTCTGCATCTTAATTCTATCTAAAAGACAAGATGACTCCAAAATAACGTATCCCAGAGCCCAGGAAAAAAAGGCAATGTGTGAAAAGAATCACAAAGAATTTGTAGTCTGGTTATTCTTTTATTAAAAATATTAGCTTAGGAGTCAGATACACCAGAAATAAATGTGTAAGTCTACTAGTTACACGCTATATGTCTCTTTCAAAATTACTTTATGCTTCAGCTTCCATTTCCTTGTTTATAAAACGGTACTAGTAACAACTATCTTATTCAATTTTTAAAATAAATAATATATGTGAAAAGATATAATTATCTCAGTGACCCACAGAATATTCTCAAACTAGGAATTGTGATTAATATATAGAGTTAAATATTAGTTCATAAAAGTATTGATGACTTTAATTATACTACTACCTTGATAAAATGAAATATATTTGAATGGTCTTTCTGATTTCCTGAAGAGGTCTCCTCACTTCATTTCTAAGCTATAAAATTTTGTGTATGTTTAATTAAGAATTCCCATATCCCTGTTATAATTACAGAAAGCACAGCCTCTGTTAACATGCAGTATGCAGAACACGTTTCATAAAGCAAGTTTCTAAATGGGGGTAGGCTCAGAGGTCCCTGAAGGCAGTTACCAATCAGCTGACTGCTAAATGGAATAACCTCAGAATTGCATTAGAGGCTTTGATCAAACATAAAAAGCTCTTGTTAAACAGACATAATGAAAGAACTCATTAACTATGGGGTAGCTGTATGTGTGTGTGTGTGTGTGTGTGTGTGTGTGTGTGCACGTGTGTCAGTGTGTATGAATGAATAAGATCATACCATTTTTCAATTAGAGAATAGTTAACTAATTGTCTGGAATTTGTATTATATGTATTATATGTAGAGACAGCCCTTCTCTTGGTCTTGATTTGGATTACATTGCTAAAATTCATTTGTCATTTAACCTCGAAGTTTAAGATCTCTTATAAAAGTTTTTACATTTTATTAATTCAGGATTAAAAGATTGTTTTGCCTTGTGAGTCTATACAAATATAGAAATCCCCAACTCAAACACTTTTTTTATGCTTTGTGGAAAGACCAAATCCTAAGAAATTATTGTTGTTTGGATTATTTTGGTACCTGTGTTTCTTGGTTGTCTTCTAGTTTTGACATTTAAAATTTCTATCATGTAGAAGCTCTTCCACTGCCCATTCTCTTCGTTTATAACATAGATCAAAACGCAGTAACATATAGCATAATTGCAAAAGCTATATTTAAAGCCAAATATGATGAAGCCAAAACTAAACTATTAACTGACATACAAAACTATTAACTGACATAAACTATTTACTGACATATGTTTCATAGCTTTAGAAGTTTACCTTTTAGTTGGTAGTCAAATGTTGTTGACGATGAAGATATTTCTCTCTGTTTTTAGTTTTCCTTCTAACAGGCCCCTTTGCTGTAGGACTGCTGGAGGTCCACTCCAGACCATGCTTGCCTGGGGATCACCTGCCGTGGCTGCAGAACAGTAAGGGTTGCTGCCAGTTTCTTCTTCTGTTATTTTCGTCCCAGAAGGATACCCACCATTTGTCAGCCAGAGCGCTCTTTTATGAGGTGACTCTGGATATTTGGGGGTCAGGGAGCTACATGAGGAGGCAGTCTGTCCCTTATAGGAGCTCAAGTGCTGAACTGTGAGTTCCACTGTTCTGTTCAGAGCTGCTGGGCAGGCACCTTTAAGTCTGCTAAAGCGGAGCTCATAACCGCCTTTTTCCCAGGTGCTCTGTCCTGGGAAGGTGGGACTTACTTCTAAGTTCCTGAGGAGCTGCTGCCTTTTTCTTCAGAGCTGCCGCCTTTTTCTTCAGAGCTGCCGCCTTTTTCTTCAGAGCTGCTGCCTTTTTCTTCAGAGCTGCCCTGCCCAGCAAGGAGGTAGCCTAGTCACAGTCTGCCAGCAGAGGCATTGCTGAGCTGCTGTGGGCTCTGCCCAGCTGCTATGTGACCTTCCTTGCCGTTTTGTTTATAGAGGTATAGTTAGAACTGCCTCAGAACGGTGAACTGCCTCAGAGCGGCGAACTGCATCAGAGCAGCGAACTGCCTCACGAAGCGGTCTGCCTCAGTAATGGCGGATGCCCTTCCCCCAACAGAGCTGGACCCTCCCGGTCCAGCTGCGCTTGCTGCGAGCTTTTCAGACTGCTGGTCTTTGTGGGGGTAAGACTCGCCCAGCCAGATGATCTGTTTCAGCCCCCTTTTCTTCAGTTGAATGGGCATCTGTCTCCCAGGCGTTCCAGGCGCCAGTTGAAAGGGCCGCCCAGATTTCTGTGAGTTTTTGTGTGGAGACGGGCTGCGCGGCTGCGCCAGCTGAAACAGCGGTCTGGAAACTCGTCGTGCTTTTCAGCCCAGGAATCTCCTGGTCTGTGGGCAGTAATAACTCCTTTGGAAATGCGTTGTTCTCACTGGCAACTGCACTCCAGGGCTGTTCCTATTCAGCCATCTTGGATCCCTCTCAGAACACATTTTTTAGTGTTTGGCTGTCACACACTCAGCAGATGCTGCCGGGCTGGGGAACTGCCATTTATCCTCCATTCCACTTGGGGCCCTGACGTCACAGGTGCCCTGCTCCAGGGTAAGTTCTTATTTTCTATTTATGTTATATTTTTTAAGACATCAATTCTATTATGCTAATAAATATGCTTACTTCTCCGTTGTAAGCTAGATAGAGAAATGTGTTTTTTCTAACATTTTCAAAAGGATGGCATAGCAGAAATTACTTGGGTCTCAGTAGTGTTTTTGTTGTTTGTTTAAATAAATTTAACTTACAGGTTTTCTCTCCCTAGCTTGCACAAATTCTACTAATGGGGCTATTTTTTGCAAAAGGCATTAGAACAAACTACCAAAGTGTAACTCTAAAGTTAATTGCTGACTAATCCTGCTAGATTTTCTCAGTATAGAGCCATTCCACAGAGTTCTTGTGTTTGCTCACATTGATTTCCATGATGTAATTTCTTATATATGCACATATACATTTCTAAGTCCTAAAGAGCTTATTTTATAAACAATGACATAAAAGTTTTCTATGAAATGTATGTTTTTAAAAAAGTAAATGAAAGAGTTGTAGTCTAGTAAGGCTAATAAATTAAAAAGGAAAAAGATACAAATATGCAGCTGAAAAGTAAAATACAACAAGTATATTGACTTAAGTACTCAAGAGATTAGAAAAATTAAATAGTAATGTATTATAGCCTATGCTAAAACTTAGAAAATATTGATAATATATAGATTGACAGAATTTACAGGAAGCAATAACACTGAAAGAAAATAAAAGAGTTGTTGCAGAATAATTTCTCACTACAAATCTAAGACACTGGATTCATACTTGTATTTCATAGGAAAGAAAAATCTTGTTACTTTTATTTTTTTAATATATAAATTAATTATGTTGTATTTCTCTTTATTAATGTACTCTGTAGTTAAGTGTATTATATGTAGATTTCTGACAGCTGTTGTAATTTTTTAAATATCATTTAACTTTTTATCCATTACTTGGATATAAGATAATTTGAATAGTACTTTGTATTTTTTTGTTTGTTTTTTATATTGCAATAATAGCAAGGCATTTACTACAAAAAATGCTTATCTATGTAATTCATTACATATCCTTGGAGTAAAGATGTAGAACAAAGAAAAAAGCACATTTTATACTCTCACCCACATAGTATGAAAAAAAATGGTCATCTAGGATTTTAATAGTCTTGCTCCTACCTTTGTAGGTTTTATTTATTCATTCTATTCATGACTTAGATTCTTGCTCTTTCTTGATTTTATGCTAATATTCATAAGATGAATTTCCCATATTTAATGTAACTTGAGCATTTATTCCTTGCCAAAATGTCACCTAAATAAAACAAAATCAATCTTTAATTTATTTCATGTATAATATATGACTTCAAAACTGCCTCTTTCCTCCCCTCCTGTCCACTTAGAACCTCAGAATGTGATTGTATATGGAAAATAGGATCTTTGCAGATGTAATTAGTTAAGGATTAAGATAAAATTACCCTTAATTCAGAATGGACTTTAAATCTAGTCATTGGTGCCCTTTAAGAAGAGTTGAGATCACAGAGAGTTACATAGAAAAGAAGTTCAAGTAAAGGTGAAGATAGGATTGGAGAGGTGCTGCCACAAGACAAGGAATGACTGAGACTACAAGAAATTAAAAGAGGCCTGGCCTGGTGGCTCACACCTGTAATCCCAGTGCTTTGGGAGGTGGAGACAGGAGGATCACGAGGTCAGGAGTTGGAGACCAGTGGCCAATATGGTGAAACCCCATCTCTACTTAAAAAAACAAAAATTTAGCCGGGTTGGTGGTGCATGCCTGTAGTCCCAGCTACTCAGGAAGCTGAGGCAGGAGAATCGCTGGTACCCGCAAAGCAGAAGTTGCAGTGAGCAGAGATTGCACCACTGCACTACAGCCTGAATGACAGAGCTAAACTCCATCTCAAGAAGAAGAAGGAGGAGGAGGAGGGGAAGGAGGAAGAGGAGGAGGGGGAGGATGAGGAGGGGGCGGGGAAGAAGAAGAAATTAAAAGAAGCCTGGCCTAACACCTTCAGGGGAACATGGCCAAGCTGACACCTGAGTGTAAATTTCTAGCCTCCAGGACTATGAGAGAATACATTCTGTAGTTTTAAAGTTCAAAGTCTGTGCTAATTTGTTCGGCAACCCTAAGAAATTGCTACATATAGCATGAATTAGTTCTCTTACTTCACTTTCACCTGTATGGTTAGCTGGTCTTCAATAAAGCATAATGGACTAAATAATTGTATTAATCCTGATTTGAAATGCCACTCAACATCTTTAAGATAATGAGATAAGCCTCTAGAATTTCTAGCAGAAATAAATTTTAAACTCTAAATATTTGAATTTTTTTCTAATATGTGATTCAAGATCTTCCTAATTTTGCTAGTCCATCTTTCAAACGTTTTAACCTTATTCTCAGACCTTTACTCCTCCCAATTATCCCTCAAATTCTTCATAATATAAATAAGGCTCCATTGAGTTTTCATTGCAGATGTATTTACTATGTAGAAATATTTATGGAAATGAACATTTTTAGATAAGTCATAATTCCTACCCAAGATGATTTTTTAAAATTTAATTAGTTCTCATATTTTCAGTAAAGTCACATTCAGGTATTTCATGTGAGTCATATACATCTACTATAATCTCTTATTTATGAATTCAATGGATAAGCCTTTAGTGTTATATTCTTTAGGAGGAAGTTGTATGTTAAGTTGTAATGTACATTTTTTATTATGTAAATTATGCCTATTTCTCTGAGAGGTTTGATCAGAAATGCATGTAAATTTTATTAAATGTCTTCCTGGCATCTACCAAATGAATCAGTAGGTATGACAGTATTCACCCATGTTGTGGAAAAATGTTTTTTAAAAATTGAAGATTTTTTTATTACTTAACCCTGCTTATAGGAAAAAATGACTGGGGAGAATTCAATAGCCAGTAGTTGATTATCTATTATTCACTGTTTTCTTCAAACACATCAAAATTGCATACAAAGAGTATGTAGAATTGTCTTATTACAAGCCAGAATGAAGAATGTCTTATATTATCTGGTGAGCCAGTTTAATGATATTTAAGTAGAAGAATGAAAGGCATGGTTACCATAAATAAGAAATTTTCAAGGAAAAATTTATAAATGATGCTGACAAAGCAGCCTAGAGAGGGATCAATTATTTGTTTGCTGAAATATTAATTAAGCAAATTCTACATCCTGGGCTGAAATTAACCTACCTTAAACAATAAGAAAACTAGACTAATCAAACTTTGGTTTCAGACATTGGACAACAGACAGCACATGACTGGGATCCTTGGGAAAAAGAAAACAGAATGGAGACCCATACAGTTTTCCCTGCTCATTTTCTAGGAGCAGTTTCTAAGCCACAGGACAGAGAATGATAAACCAAACAGAAACTCAGTCTCTAGGGTGAAGACAAAATATTGAGTTTTAGAGAGGCAGCTAGAATTTGCAGGCCAAAATACCTTAAAAAAGAGATGCACAGATAGAGAATGTTATAAGATGTGTTGATAGGTTCTTTCCATTGCTTTGCTAATGTTCAAGCTGCATGTTAAAGGAAATTTCAGCACAAAGCAGCAGGCAAACACATTCTTAGAATCCACAAGAGGTGAAGGGTTAGTTCCTTATACCAGAGTAAACAGAAATCATACACAAGATCCAGTGTGCAGTACTCAGAGGTTATTTCCTTAGTACTTAGTAATTTATAGGGATGAATTAGTCCCATACTAAAGACTGCTCTAGACATTTCCTAATATAGTTTAAAAATAAGCCTCAAAAGAAATTAATTCAAAGTTAAATTATCTGTGTGCCAGAACAAAGTTCAACAGTATGTATGAAGTAAAAGCAAATGTATTAAACAGTTGGAGGGAGAGAGCACCTAATTCAATATGTTGTTTAAAAACTTATCTTAAATATAAAGGCACTAGCAAGTTAAAAGTAAAATGATGAGAAAAGATACACTATGCAAAATTTAATCCAAAGAAAGTTGTAGTGATTGCGAAGTATGCAATAACCAGAAAAAATGAATTAACATAATAATTCATGTTAAATGAAGTTTTTAAATTGATGAGAAAATGACAAATTGTTTTCCAAAGCAGTTGTTTTATTTTATATCTCTGCTAACAATGTATGACTTCCAGAAATGTTCCATTTTTTCCATATCATAACAAACATGACTGTTATTATGAAACTTTTTAACAGCAGTCTTTTTGTTGTTATACAGTAGTATCTTAGTGTAGTTTTAACTTGCATCCTCCTAATGAATACGGTGTTGAGTATATTTTCATATACTTACTATTTGTACTTCTTATTTGGTGATGCATTTGTTCATATATTGTGCTCATTTTTAAATTGTTTTAAAATTACAATATTACATTGTAAGAGTCTTTTATATATATTTGTATTCAAGACCTTTATTAGATATTCGCAACATTTACCTGCAAGCTTTTGTTTCCTTTTATTTGCTTAATATCAACTTTAGAAAAGCAAAAGTTTTCTGGTTTCTTTTTGTTTTTTTTGTTTTTTTGGTTGCTCAGACTGGAGTGCAGTGACACAATCTCAGCTCACTGCAACCTCTTCCTCCTATGTTCAAGCAATTCTTCTGCCTCAGCCTCACTAACAGCTGAAACTACAGGCATGTGCCACCACATCCAGCTAATTTTTTTGTGTTTTTAGTACAGAGTGTTTCACCATGTTAGCCAGGATGATCTTGATCTCCTGACCTTGTGATTCACCCACCTCAGCCTCCCAAAGTGCTGGGATTACAGGTGTCAGTCATCGCGCTTGGCCATTTTCTTGTTTATAAAATCATTTCTTTCAATACAATTGCATTTATAATTTGAGTACTTTTTGTGTACTGTTTTAAAAATATCTGCCTAACCCATAGTCATTTTTAAAAATGTATTCTTTATGGAAAGAATATATTAACTGAAGATTTATGATTTATTTAGAGATTGTTTTAATAGAATTTAAGATTGAACTTTCTTTTTGTTCTCTATGTGAATATCTGCATGTCACACTACCATTTGTTTTAAATATTATTTTTTCTTGTGTTTTATTAACTTGTCATCTTTGAGATCTTTGTCAAAAAAAAACAATGGGTTATATATGAATAGACATATCTATTCAGTTCCATTAATCAATGTGACTATTCCTATAATAAGACCAAATTTTTTTTTTTTAATTTTGTTAAGTCGTGAAATCAGGTAGGGTCAGTCTTACAGAGTTGTTCCTTTTTCAAATTGATTTGACTATTCTAGATTCTTTCATGTCATATAAATAAATTCTCAACATATCAATGTCACCAAACTATATTTTCTGTTCTTACTAAAAAGCAGATCAGGAATTCCCTCTGGATAGATGGACTAGCTGTAGTAAGGCTCACTTCATTTTCTTCCTCTTTCTCAAAAATCATACCTTTCCACTGTCTGTTGTACAATAACTGAAAATACATGATTTCTGTTTTTTTTCCTTGCTTTCTAATTATTGTTATTCAAGCATAAATCAAAATCATCTTACCTTTCCTTTTTAAAGCCAGATATGTAAAAATCTGGAATTAATATATTTTATGTATTCATGTGTCAATAATATTTTATTGTTCTGTTTTTAAATCCTTGCATTACTGTTTAGTCTTAGATGGTAGGTAAGGTAGCTAAGATATTTTACACTTATTGCTTGAAGGAAGGGATGAATGATTGGAGTACAAGCAGAAGGAAAGAGGGCTAGATTTTGACTTTTTTATGTCCAAATGTCAGGACCTGATAAAAGCAAAGTTTATGGCAGAATACATAACCAATAGAGAATAGGTTCTTTCAGTCCACATTATGGAGTAACCAAAACTAAGATTCTATAAGTTCTCAAAAAAGTTAATTAGAAGGATAAATAAAAATAGTTCATACACAGTTGGGGCCCTAGAAAGGGCTGCCTATCATGCATATGTTTAATTTTAGAAGTAAATATTATTTTATATATTTAAGTATACAACATGATGTTATAGAATACATATATATAACAAAAGGATTACTCTAGTGAAGCAAATTAATATATTTACTGTCTTACATAGTTACCCATATTTTTGTTTTTGTGACAAGAGCAGCTAAAATCTACCCAGTTTGCATGCTCCCCATTAGAAAATGATCTAATATGCAGAATCTACAAGGAACTTAAACAAATTTCCAAGAAAAAACAACCCCATTAAAAAGTAGGCAAAAAGACGTGAACATACACTTCTCAAAAGAAGACATATATGCAGCCAACAAACGTGAAAAACAGCTCAACATCCTGATCATTAGAGAAATCCGAATCCAAAACCACAATTAGATATTGTCTCATGCCAGTCAGAATGATAATTATTTAAAAAGTCAAGAAAAAAACAGATGTTGGTGAGGCTGTGGAGGAATATGAATGCTTTTACACTGTTAGTAGGAATGTAAATTGGTTCAATTATTGTGGAAGACGGTATGGCAATTCCTCAAAAACAGAAATATTATTTGAGCCAGCCATCCCAAAGGAATATAAATCATTCTGTTATAAATATACATGCACACATATGTTAATTACAGCGCTATTCACATTAGCAGTGACATGGAATCAACCCAAATGTTCATCAATAATAGACTGGATTAAAAAAATGTGGTACATATAGGCCATGGGATTACTATGCACCCATGAAAAGGAATGAGATCATGTCCTTTGCAGGGATGTGAATGAAGTCATTATCTACAGCAAACTAATGCAGTAACAGGAAACCAAACACTGTATGTTCTCATTTGTAAGTGAGGGCTGAACAATGAGAATATATGGACACAGGGAGGGGAACAACACACTCTGGGGTCTGTCAGGTGTGGGGTGTGGGGGAAGGAAGAGCATCAGGAAAAATAGTTAATGCATGCTGGTCTTAAAACCTAGGTGATGGTATCTAATATCTAGGTATTAGTTGATGTTATATAGTTAAACAAGCATTTACCTATACAACAAACCTACACATCCTGTGCATGTATCCTGGGACTTAAAATAAAAAAGAAAGAAACATAGAACTAGCATATGACCTAGCAATCCCTCCTCTAAGGATATACCCAAAGAAAATTAAATCACCACCTAATAAAGATACCTGTACTTCCGTGTTTATTGTAGCATTATTCACAATGGCCAAGATAGGAAAACAACTTAAGTCTCTGTCAATGGATAAGTGTATAAATAAACCACGATGTGTGTGTGTGTGTGTGTGTGTGTATATATATATATATACACATATATATATATACACGTATATATATATACACACACATATATATATGTATATATATATGCAATAAAATATTATTCAGTTCTAAAAAAAGAATGAGATCTTGCCATTTACCACAATGTGGATGAGCCTGAAAGACACTATCCTATCAGGCAATTAACAGTAACAGATATCCCAATTAGTTTTGATAATACAATAGCAGAGTTAACTATATTCTCAATCTGAGGAATAGTTCAGAAAGGTGCTAAAACTTCTCAGATGGAGCAGGAACAACAAAATATCTGTATTTTTTTTTAAATTTAAAAAATTGATTTGGTGAAATCTAGTCAACTTCAGTATCTATATCATACTGAAATAGTAAAATGTTTCCAGTATGCTTGAAGGTAATATAAAAACAAAATATAAAACCAGCATCACTTTCTCAAGATTTTCTTGAGAAAGGAAAGTGATTGAATTACAGATGAAAATGAAACAACAATTATGGATAAATGAAGACAACAGAGGTCAGATCCATTTTTCCTGTTGAGCAAGATCTGTGCCTATTTCTAGTAAAAACATATGAAAAATCATTTATGATGTATTTTATTGTACTCATTCCATTTTTGACTAACTATACACCCTAGATTACAGCCCAGTACAGGCCATCTAGAGGCAACTCTCATGTTACTTAATCCAATTCACATATATATTTAGCATGGACTTTCAAAATATCCCATGGATTGTGATGAAGCAGAGTTGCAAAAAATAATATAACAGGATTTAGATATTTGACAGAGATGTGATAGTTGTCAGAAAGAAAGAAAGCTGAGCAAATGTATCCTTTCTGGAGTATGCTGATAAGATTAATCTGAAATCAGAGCTTTCTAAATTACTACATCCCTTCCTGAGAAGAGAAATAGACTTAGTTCTGCCATCCTCAGCCAACAAAGCAAAGGAATATTATTATCCCCAACATACTGGCAGAGCATTAATCTGTACTGAAAATTGTGACCTGAGGGCTGGCAGAAAAACTGTTTTAAACAGATAGAAGTGCATGCCCTGACCACAAGGAAATTCTAATTGTTGTTGCCCACCAGGAATAATTCTTGGACACACAGCTATATCTAAGGAAATATATCAAAGATGATGATTGCAACACATTTTTCCAACAGCTGAAAAAGCAAATTAAAACCAGTCCCCTTTACAGTAATAAATAACATGTTTTCCTTTTTTCAATGGAACAGCATACAACAGTTACATGAATAAATTCAAGCTACATGTATCAATGTAGCTCTCTCCAAAAACATAACCTTAAATGAAACCATCAAGTCCTAGTGTGTCAAAATGTATTCAAATTTTAGGAATAGTACATTTTTTTCTAAAATTAAAAAGCACATATTAATCTTTTATAAAAATGCATAAGTGAAAAAGAAGCAAAAAACAAAGGCAGAGCAAAGAGAAACACATATTTCAGTATATATCTTAGTACTGTCTTCTTTGAATTTATAAAATGGCATGTAATGTAAATTTCAATCTGATAGATCAGGTGCACCATCATCTCTGACAAATACCACCACTTTAAAACTCAGCTCACTTCCTAGCCTCATGCATTTCAAGAAAATCACTTATCTTTGAAATATAAGCAACCAGAAAGCAGACAGTAAAAAACACAGATAAGACAGCTGGGGCACAGAGGTAGGTGGGGGAATAGTCGCAATTCAAAATTAACCTACCCCTGTTGACTGTCGAGCTGCCCTTTGTGCTTCTCCTTTCTTTAATTCTTGCACAGTGTACATACTCAGGTGTGCAAGCATTATGTACTTTGTGAACAAACCCAAAATTGATATTTAAGGCTACATTCTACTAAGTGGAACAAATTTAATCTTTAAATTTAAATGAGATACATTTTAGATTTATAGCTGCATTTATGTAAACACCTTTATTTCTTTTCTCCACAATTTCCCAGTTAAACAGTTCTCCATTTGTTTAGTTCCTGTAAAATTTTTATTTTTATCTTCTATCCTCAGAATTTCACAGAATATTTGAAATTTAAAAGGTGGTTAAAATTTTTTAAAGAAAATATTATAAGAATTTATAAATATATTTTATTCATATGTAAATGTCTTTGCAAACACTGTGTATATGCTTTATTATAAAAGAGAATGACAGGGCAGACACAGTGGCTCATGCTTGTAATCCCAGGATTTTGGGAGGCCAAGGTGGGCAGATAGCTTGAGGTCAGGAGCTTGAGACCAGCCTGGACGACATAGTGAAACCCTATCTCTAATAAAAATACAAAAATTATCTGGGCATGGTGGCACATACCTGTAATCCCAGGTACTCAGGAGGCTGATGCAGGAAAATAGCTTGAACCTGCATGGCAGAGGTTGCCGTGAGCCAAGATACTGCCATTGCACTTCAACCTGGGCAACAGAGCAAGACTTTGCCTCTAAATAAATAAATAAATAAATAAAAGCAAATGATGGAGAATTATATTCCTGCAGGAGGAAAAAAAATTAAGTCAGATAAACTCTTTAACAATGGATAAATTTAGTTATAAAATAAATTAAAATTACATAATAGAAATGAAATAAGACAAATATATGCTATTGTAATTTATGATGATTTAAAATAAATTTAATAAATATAAAAATCTGATTTTTACTCATCTTAAGACACATCTCTGCAGCCAAATTTATTTTTTTCCACTTAAATATGTAGATTTATAAATAGTGTGTATGATTAGAGTATTACTTCATGTTTAAAAAGTAATACTTTTGTCCCCTTTTAAAACTTTTCAAAGGAAAAATTTTTTCATACTTGTGATATTATCAATAAGGAAGGGTACACCCTTCTAAATGTGGGTTTTTCATGCTTCATTGAATGATAAGTGGAATTATATATGCTTATATTTATATATGCACATATAGGTTGAAATCTCTTAACTTGTAACAAGGCACTTCTCACAACATTTTAAAAGTTTATAAACCCTCTTATTCTAAGTTGATATCTCTATCCACTCTTCCTGACTTAAAAAATGCTACTTCAATTAGATTTCTACCCAGTTTTCTTAAATGGTATTGATATCAGATTCTACTGCTTATCTCTTAAAACTATGTTAATATTCAAAATAATAAATCTTTTTAATAAATTTCAATTTTGGAGGCCGGGCGCGGTGGCTCAAGCCTGTAATCCCAGCACTTTGGGAGGCTGAGGCGGGTGGATCACGAGGTCAAGAGATCGAGACCATCCTGGTCAACATGGTGAAACCCCGTCTCTACTTAAAATACAAAAAACAGCTGGGCATGGTGGCACGTGCCTGTAATCCCAGCTACTCAGGAGGTTGAGGCAGGAGAATTGCCTGAACCCAGGAGGCGGAGGTTGCGGTAAGCCGAGATCGCGCCATTGCACTCCAGCCTGGGTAGCAAGAGTGAAACTCCGTCTCAAAATAAATAAATAAATAAATAAATTTCAATTTTGAAAACTTTCTTTGAGATGTTGATTACCTAATTACCTAGTATTTCATTCTTATAATTTACTTTAACATGTTAAATCTATGTTAATATATATGCAATTTTAATTTTTACAAATAAACACAATATAAATGTAAAAATAACATACATTATTTTATTTAATCATAATCCAATTTTTTAGAAAAATTCTCTTAAGTCCAAGTTTATCATAGTATATTGTTGTTTGCTTTTTACATACTACAAATATTAGAATTTCTAGAATCAGCTAAGTTTTTTCTCATTCATCATGCTATTTCCAACTGTCATTATTAATATTTTTCTTATGTTTTATTTCTCATATATGATTACATAATTATGTTACATATTAGCCCATAATTTTCTTAATGATTTAATATTTGAATTCTAATATGTAACATATTAATATAATTAACATTAACATATATTAATAGCACATAATATATAATTAATATATAACATACTTATATATTAAATATTTTATCCTATATATGCAACATATATAATTATTTTGGTAATCCACAATGAATGGGAATAAAATGCAAAGCACATAATCCTATCTCCAGTAGTGAGTGAGGATAAATGGGAGAAGGCAGGCTTCATATTTCAAAGGTAAACATAAGAAGGAATCACAGAGGAAACTATTTTAAAACGTTGAGTAGTAACTTAGAAATCAATAGTCATTATAAAGCATAAGGTACATCTTTATGTCATAGAAATTTTCCAGAGAATTAAGGGATATTGGTTCTTTGCAGGATATATTTGCTTCTGTGATTCTTACATATCTTATGTTTTGATATGAAAATATAATATTTATTTGAAATATCCCAGTGCAAGATATTTTATGCCAGGGAAGTAGTTACCTGTATAGTAGAAAGGGTACCTTGAGACATTTTTCATGAACTTAGGAAAAATAGATAAATGGTTCTAATATAATGATTGCAATAAAACATGATATCAAATGTAAAAAAATTTTAAAAATCAGAAAAAAATTTACATAAAATTATTTTAATTGAGAGAAAATTGTAAGCCAAATAGTAGATAACTGCACTAATTTTGAGAAAAGTCATGCGTCTTCAAGTAGGTGGGATCCATTATGTACCAACTTCATGGTCATTTATTTTCACAAAATTTTTGGTTATTTCAATATCCTTCTCAGTCAAAGTTCCCTACTCCATGTTATCCCCATACTTTCATGGCATTTCATAGATTTGCTCATATTCCTACACACAAAAATTGCAATTGCAAATGCCCCATTTTGTTTATAATTCCACTTCTCCACATCACTCAATCTATTCATATTCATCCTGCTATTACCTCAAAACCAACAATTCTCTGAGCTTCTCAGAAAACACAAATTATTACTCCTACAACTTTTTACTGAATTTTACTTTTTTCTTTGTTTTTCACCCAACCCAGTGTTAATTCATCACTCCAGTAACCTAGTATTTCACCGTATATTCATTCAACTTTTTTGCCCCCTTCTTGTTTTTCCATACTTCCTTGGGAGAAGCCAAAATTCTGCCTGCCTTCTGCCTGGACCCCTGCTACTATATTTGTTTAAATAAGTGACTTTTAGATTGGTGTGGGGGGGCTCATGCCTGTAATTTGAACACTTTGCACTTTAAGAGGCCAAAGCAGAAGGATTGCTTGAGGCCAAGAGTTTGAAACCAGTCTGGGCAACATAGGGAGAGATTGTGTCTCTATAAAAAATTAAAAAAAAATAGCTGGGCATGGTGCTGCACTTGTAGTCCCAGCTACTAAGAAGGTTGAGGTGGGAGGATGGCTTGAGCCCAGGATATTTTGCCACTTCACTCCAGCCTGGGTGACAGAGTAAGACACTATCTCTACTTAAAAAAGAGAGAGAGAGAAGAAAACAAGAAAGTACAGAAAGCAAGAAGCAAGAAAGCAAGAGAGAGAGAGAAAGAAGGAAGAAAGAGACAAACATAAATAATGAAATAGAGAAAGAGAAACAAAGCAAGAGAGAGAGAGAACAAGAGAGGAAGGAAGAAAGAGAAATAGAAGGAAAGAAAGAAAAAGAGAAAGAAGGAAAGAAAGAAAGAAAAAAGAAAGAAAGAAAGGAAGGAAGGAAAGAAAGAAAAGAAAGAAAAAGAGAAAGTAAGAAAGAAGAAACTCATTTTTAAAGTCATAACCACTAAGGCTAGAGTTACTTTTTAGTGCTTGGTTATTTCAGGTTACATTTGTAGTAACAAAACAAAGACACTTAACATACATAAGTTTATTTTTTAAAAAACAGCCGTTCAATATACTTACATTTATTTCCACACATGCAACTCTGATACAGGTTTTTCAGTTTACCAAGGTATCTCACATCCAACCTGCCATTCAGCATGCAGACTTAGCCCACTGTTTGATGGCAGCATTTTAATAGGTGGCTTCTATTGACTTCAGATGAGAAATTACACATGCTTTTTCTACTTAGAGTCAGTTGGCAGATCCCATCACATTGAGCCAACTAACTGCAAATGTGCTTGGAAGACTAACCTTCTTTTTACTCAATAAAAAAAGATTTGACCATGAGTGTGCACAGAAATAGTTTGCATAGCACTTGCCTGTCTTCATATTATATTTCCTTAGTCCAAACATTCTCTCATGACAAGTATTCTATACTTTCTTCTCAAATATCGGACAAATACATAATTCTTACCTTCAACTACATTTTTCTTTCTAGAAAATGCAGGATCAACTTAAAACTCCAGAAATGCCTACAATCACATCTCCATTTATGTGTGCTTGTATAAATTACCTTCATATTTGTTGCCATGACTGAAACCTTTATCCTTGTATATAGGATTAATGTAATATTTAAACACTAGAATGCTTCTGATAGGATTTAGCTGTGTCTCCCACCCAAATCTTACCTTGAATTGTAATAATCCCCACATGCCAAGGGCAGAGCCAGGTGAAGATAACTGAATCATTGTGGTGGTTTTCCCCATGCTATTCTCAGGGTATTGAGTAAGTCTCATGACATCTGATGTTTTTCTAAATGGGATTTTCCCTGCACAATCTCTCTTGCCTGCTGCCACATAAGACATGTCTTGATTTCCTTTCCACCATGATTGTGAGGCCTCCCTAGGCATGTGGAACTGTGAGTCAATTAAACCTCCTTCCTTTATAAATTACCAGTTCTAGGATATGTCTTCATTAGCAGCATGAGAACATACCAACAGAGTAAATTTGTACCAGGACTGGGTTCTGGAGACTTGTTTAATGGCTTTGACCAAAATAATGATAGTGATATAAACTGTGAAGTCCAGGCTGATGCGGTCTCCAATGGAAATGAGGAGCTCATTGGAAACTGGAGTAAAAGTCACTCTTGCTGTGTTTAGCAGAGACTGGTGGCATTTTGCCACTTCCCTAGAGATCTGGGAAACTTTGAACTTGAGAGAGATGATTTAAGGTATCTGGCAGAAGAAATTTATAAGTGACAAAGCATTCAAGAGGAAACAGAGCATGAAAATTTGGAAAATTGCAGCCTGTCAATGCAATAGAAAAGAAAATCCCATTTTCTGGGGAGAAATTCAAGCCAGCTGCAGAAAGTTGCTTATGTAAGGAGGAGACAAATGTTTATCATGAAGACAATGGGGAAAATGTCTCCAGGGCATGTCAGAGGTCTTCACAACAGCTACTTCCATTCATAGGCCCCAAGGCCTGGGAGGAAAAATGAATTCCTGGGCCAGATGCTTGACCTTGCTGCTTTGTGTCTCCTTGGGACTTGATGCCTGTGTCTCAGCCGTAAAGGAGGCCAATGTACATCTCAGGCTGTGGCTTCAGAGGATGCAAGCCCTAAGCCTTGGCAGCGTCCAAATGGTATTAACCCTATGGGTGTATAGAAGTCAAAAATTGAAGTTTGCAAGCTTCCACCTAGATTTCAGAAGATGTATAAAAATGCCTGGATGTGTAGGCAGAGGTGTGCTGTGGGGGCAGAGCCTTCATGGAGAACCTCTGCTGGGGCAATGCAAAAAGGAAATGTTGGGTGGAAGCCCCCACACAGAGTTCCCACTGGGCACTGTACAGTGGAGCTGTGTGAAGAGGCCCACTGGCCTTCAGATCCCAAAATGGTAGAACCACTGACAGCTTGCACTGTGCACCTGGAAAAGCCACAGGAAAGGCCAGCCTGTGGAAGCAGCCAGAGGGGAGCCTGTACCCTGAAAAGCTAATGGGGCAGAGCTGCCAAGACCATGGGAACCCATCTCTTGCATCAGTGTTACCGGATGTGAGGCATGAAGTCAAAGGAGATCATTTTGGAGCTTTAAGATTTGACTGTCCCATTGGATTATAGACTTGCATAGGACCTTTGTTTTGGTCAGTTTCTCTCATTTGAAAAAAGGTGTCATTATAAAATGCCTGTACCCTTATTGCATCTATGAAGTAACTAATTTGCTTTTGATTTTACAGGCTCATAGGTAGAAAGGTCTTGCCTTGTCTCAGATGACACTTTGGACTGTGACTTTTGTATTAAGGCTGAAATGAGTTAAAAATTTGGGGGACTGATGGGAAGGGGTGATTGATTGGTTTTAAAATATGAGGGCATGAGATTTGGGAGAAGCCAGGACAGAATGATATGGTTTGGCTGTATCCCCACTTAAATCTTACATTAAATTGTAATAATCTTTACCTGTCAAGGGTGGGGCCAGGTAGAAATAATTGAATCATGGTGGCAGTTTCCCTCATACTGTTCTCATGGTAGTGAATAAGTCTCACAAGATCTGGTGATTTTATAAATAGAAGCTCCCCTGCACAAGCTCTCTTGCCTTCTGCCATGTAAGATGGGTCTTGCTTCCCCTTTGTCGTCTGCAATGATAAAGAGGCTCCTCAGGCATGTGGAACTGTGAGTCAATTAAACCTCTTTCCTTTATAAATTATCCAGTTTTAAGTATGTCTTTATTATCAGTGTAAGAATAGACTAATATAACTTCCTTTCTTGCTAATTTAAGGAACTCAGTTCAGAAATTCCCCGTTCTATCGTCTTATCTTCATTTCTTTTAGCTCATGAATTACACCTACCAGAGTACAAACATTCCATAATATTTTCCATTAAGGAAAATATCTCTTGAGAACCCAATACTTTAGCTATCAGCCCATGACTCTTTACTTTACAGCACAATATTTTCAAAATAATTCCCTATCCTGTCTTCTCTAATGTCTTTTCTCATTTTCTTTCTCAAACCTATCCTAATTGTATTTTAATAAAAACTCATCAAAGGCATTTGAAAACATTCTGAAAATACCTAACTAATTAACTGAAATGTTTATTCACCTTGCCAAACAATTCTCTATATTCTAAGAAATTATATAATATATAATTATATATATGAATATATCAATAGATATATAGATATGATAAAATATAAGCATTGTGAAAAATTTTGTACTATTGTGATGGCATAGATGTAGGCAGATTGGGTGAATTTTCAATTGCAAAACTTGAAGGAATAAGTTAGAAATTAAATTTATTTATTTATTTATGTATTTGAGACTGAGTCTTGCTCTGTTATATAGGCTGGAGTGCAGTGGCACAATCTCACCTCACTGTAACCTCTGCCTCCCGGGGTTGAAGTGATTCCCCTGCCTCAGCCCCCTGAGTAGCTGGGACTATGGACACTCACCACCACACCCAGCTAATTTTTTGTATTTTACTAAAAAGGGGTTTCACCATGTTGACCAGGATGATCTTGTTCTCCTGACTCCATGATCCGCCTACTTCATCCTCCCAAAGTACTGGGATTACAGGAGTGAGCCACTGCATCCAGCCTTAAATTTATTTTTAACACAAATTTAGCACTTTAACCAACTTTCAACTTATTCTGGCAGTAGAAAAATTGATACCATAAATCCAAGGAAAATAGAGCCACTTTAATGTATTTTTCAAATTTCATTAGAAAAGTAGCCACAGTATTAGAAAAGACAGTTACACATGGTCTCAGAAACATGGGCTTCCACACAACAAAGACAGCCTGCCTACAGCACTGCTGAGTGCTCAAGCTGTCAGCAGCAGAGATCAATAATGACCCCCTGATATGGCACCATTGTAGCTACCTAGTGGCAGGTTGATTACTCTGGACTACTTCCAGTATGGAAGGGGAAGTGTTTGCCTTTAGTAGAATAGATACTTACTCTAGAGAAGAATGTGCCTTCCCTGCATGCAATGCTTCTTCCAAAACAACCACCCATGGACCTACAGAATGCAGTAAGCCTATCCGCAGTCATAGTATTCCATGTAGCTTTGCATCTGGTCAATGAATTCAACTTAGCCAAAGAAGTGTGACAGTAGTTACATGTTCATGGAATTCACTAGTCCTACCATGTTTCCTGCAACCCTAAAGCATCTGGTTTGCCAGAACAGTGGAAAGGCCTTTAGAAGACTCAGTTACAGCACCGGCTAGGTGGCTGTACCTTGTAGGATTAGGGCAAGGTCCTCCAGAAGGGCCTATAAACTCCAAATTAATATTCAGTATTTGGCACTGTTTCTCTAATAGGCAGAATTTATGGGCCCAGGAATCACAAGATTAAATTGAAGTGGAACTACTTACCATTACCTCTAGTGACCCACTAGCAACATTTTTACTTTCTGTTATTATGCCCTTATGCTCTGGGGGACTGTAGGTCTTACTTTCAGAAAGAGGAATATTTCTACCAGAAGACACAACAGTGATTTCATTGACCTGGAAAGTAAGACTTTCAGCAGGCCACTTTGGGCTTGTCATACCTCTGAATCTGTAGGCAAAAAAGGGAATTACAATGCTGTTTGGGATAATTGATCCTGATGAACAGAACTTGAACTGCTACTATAACATGAAGGTAAAGAAAAATGTGTCTTAAAGATTTCTTATAGTGTCTCTCAATATTACCACACTCTGCAATTATGCTCAATGGAAAATTACAACAACCCAATTCACGCAGCACAACTAATGGCCCAGCCCCTTCTGGAATGAAGATTTGGGTCACCATACCAGGTGAAGAAACAAGACCACCTAAGGTGCTTGCTGAAGACAAAGGGAATATAGAATGAGTAGTGGAAGGAGGCAGTTATAAATATCAGCAATCAACATGTGGCCAGATACATAAATGAGGACTATAATGTCATAATTTTTAAAAAAAATTGTTGTGCATCTATCTGTGTGTATTCCAGTTATATATCTATTCATATATCCACATTGATGTCAAAAACTATAGCTATGGCTATACTTCCCTGACATCATTATTGCCAAATATAACTTTAATCCCTATTTAACTTTAATTCGATTTAAATTCCTCAAGGCAAAGCCTTCAGACTATTTTTGTTACAGCTAAAAATAAATGTAATTGTGAGCTATCGAGCACACAAATTACCTTTATCAAATTTTAATTGTTAGTAAAAAGAACTTCAAGTAAACTAATTAACTTCTTTAAAGGAATAGCAGTTTAAGAATCTCTGATGAGTTCCAATCACCACTGATATTGTAATAAATGAGCAAACAAAGTTTTATCATTAAATTTCATCAGAATATAGGTCATAGATTCATTATACTTACTATATTTATCTTTTTAGTAATATTTTCTCAGTCATGTAATTCAACTGATTTTGTTAATGACTGTACCAATATAGCTTCTCCCAACTTCCTTTGAAAACAAAACAAACAAACAAATATAAAATGTCTCATTTCTAAAACTTTTAAAGATGATTAGCAGTGGATTTCTGGTCAATACAGTATTGTGAATTAATATTTTGAAATTCTCAGACCAAATATTAAACTAAAATGAATTAAATTATCTACATTCAATAACAAAATATACATGTGAAAGAACAGAACATAGATTATAAACGAAAGGGTTCCTAGAACTGAAGCTGATTGACAGTGGTCTTTTATTTTGTAAATATAATTGAGGGGTAGCTGCTGAAAATAAAAAGAAAAAAAAAACAAAAGTTGTTGATTCAAGATAGTGAACAACATCAGCTTCATTGCTTAAAATTTGAAGCTGTATATTCATCTTGAAAGAAGCTGAGAAACACAGCATGTGTTTTTGGATTATATAAAGGGGCTTAAAGAGAAGTTGGAGTAAACATATGCAAACATGCAGTGAAGATAGACAAGGCACCTACTGAAAGGACAATCTAGCAACTGGATTTAGAGTATCTCTAATATCATTATATTACAGGATCTCTGACCCACAAATACAAGACTTAGTTTGTACTGCAAGTTCAGGAGGAGGCAACTGACAATGCTGTCTGCATGGATGAGAATACATAAAATCACATCACATGCAGCACATCAATCATATCATAAATAACCACATCAGCTTTTTTCAAATTTATATATTAATTTCAAGCAGATTCAGTAAAGACGTAAAATATTAAGCTGATCACAGTGATATAGAGTACAGAATTAGAAGTAACCAAAATTATATTTTAAGAAGAAACATGAGAAAAACAGAGCTTTTCTTAACAGTTACTAGAATTATTGAAGTTATAGACATAATGAATTTATTTTAAAAAATACTGTGGAGTTGACAAAGTGAAAAGCTAACACACCAATACTAAAAAATAAAGACCAAAATAAACTGACACAAACATTTAAGGACAATTGTGACAGAGAAGGAAAGGGGCATGACAAATCAGTGGGGATGAATTCAAGTATTCAACAAATTGAATACAAAAATAGAATCTCCATATGAAAATGAAAATTATGCTGCCACCTCACAAAATACAAAAAAATCCAGATAGATTATAAAACTATTTGTAAAATAAAAATTTTGAAACTTTTATAAGTATTCATAGTAGTATGTTTTCATGTCCTCTAGGGATGGAAAAGCATTTATCAATGACACAAAAGTACAACCCATTAAAAAAAAAAAAAAAACTTGATCAGACTAAAGTTTAAAACTTATTACTATGGCAAAATATAAATTAAGGTTAGAAAAATGCCACAGTGGGAAAAATATATTTTCGGTGTATATAACCAACAAAATTGAATAATCAGAATTTACAAAAATTTATTTCATTTAAAACAGATTCTACAGCCTAAATGGAGAAATATACAAAAGATATAAACAGATGACTAACAGAGAAGACTAAAATAGCCAACGTGCATGTGAAAAGTGCGTTTGACTAGAAATCAAGAAAGCATAAAACAAATTCATATCTATCAGATTAGCAAAATTGCAAAGACTGACGTTGTCACTTTGTATTAAGGACTGGAAAGGTGGAGCTCTCTTACGGTAGAATAGGATATAAAGACCAATTCAGTTTTGATAACAATTTGGCAATTTATTTTAAACTTTAAGATTAAAATATTTAATTGCCTATTGAGAGTGGTAGGAGGCAACCAAATGCCTAGGCAGACAGGGGCAGGAACCTGGTAAAATTCCATCTCCACGTTGAAGGCAATTTAAAGCCTGAAATCCAAGCTACAAGTTAAATCCTCAGAATGGATTGAGAACTTGTCGTCCTTTTTGACATGCTTTCCCCTGACTGATCCCCACCCTTCACCTATTTTACAATTTTACATATATCTATCATTTCCTAATTGGTTTTCTACACTGTCATGCTCACCTTTGAGTCGTGTTTTCACTTTAACATTTTTTTGCATACTCAAAAACTAATCAGCACTCTTAGGAGTCCATAAGAGGCCCCAGAACCAGCCACACAGGAGACTTTCCCGCCTTCGGGTAGGGGAACCACCCCACTTTGCTGAGAGCTTTCCTTTTGCTTAGCAAATGTTAGGCTACTCACTCTCCAGTGTCTGCTCACCTAATGCTTCCTGGTTGTGAGACAAGAAGGTAGACGTGGCTGAGCTAAGGACAGAAGGACCAAAACACTATCCATTGTTCCCTTTATGAATCTGTCTTAGATAAATGTTTACATATACACAAAAATATACACGCACAAAAATAACCATGAAATGTGTTTATGATATTGAAATACTGATTTATGTTTATCATTAAAAGAACTCCATCAAATTTTTCAGAGTATCTTCACAATTACTGATGCTATTGAACATTGGGAAACAACACAGTGTAGCCCACCAGTTGAAGAAAACATAAATAAAATATAGAGTATTCATTCATTGAATCAATACGGTACTTACAACTTAAAAACTGTAGTTCTCTACATAACTAAATCTAAAACATCATATTTCTTGAATAAAAGAAAGTCAAAAGCATCATGAATAGTGTGATAGATTTACGTAAATGTTAAAAACATAATACTATTGTACATAATAAATACATTAGTACAGATATATTGATTTCCTTTAGAGAGAGAGGAATGAATAAGTAGAAATTCAAAATATGTTACAAATGGGGCTACAAAGTATTTTTCAACAACAGCTGTATTTGTGTCATGTCATTTTATTAGCTGACGGAAAATGTAAAGGAAATATGGCAGTGGTACATGTTCATTATATTAGCTTCACTTTTTTATGATTTTATTTTATTTACTTTTACTTTTATTTACTTTTTTTTTTTTAAGACGGAGTTTCGCTCTTGCTGCCCAGGCTGGAGTGCAATGGCTGGGTCTTGGCTCACCGCAATCTATGCCTCCCACGTTCAAGTGATTCTCCTGACTTAGCCTCCCGAGTAGGTGGGATTACAGGCATGTGTCACCACGCCCGGCTAATTTTGTATTTTTAGTATGGACAGGATATCTCCATGTTGGTCAGGCTGGTCTGGAACTCCCAACCTCAGATGATCCGCCTAGCTCAGCCTCCCAAGGTGCTGGGGTTACAAGCATGAGCCAGCACGCCCAGCCACTTTTTTATGATTTAAAATGAATAACATTTACAAAATTTTGCTAGTCAATATTTATTTAGAAGTTCAGTGACTAAATCAGACAGAGTACATTATTATGAAGATAGAACTTCATGGGATGGTGTAGGGGCTGTGGAGAAACAGAATAAATTCAATCAAGCTTCAGTGAAAGTGAGAAGTTTTTTCTTTTTATCATTCCCCACTGTTTTTTTTCCCCGAATTGAAGAAACAACCACTGCTAATCAGGTAAACAGATAGATAGCTAATTCTATCTGCTGTACTCCTACTAGTCTGGTATCTTTCTACTTATAGAGTGTTTTTCATATTTGAGAAGGGGATAATATTTTAAGAAAGTAAGTCAAAATAAGTGGCATGGAGAGTAAGAGGCAGTGGTCTAAGCAATATTTAACTCCAGTCATTTTTATACCATCTTAACTGCATGATGTTTCTACACAGCACTGTTGCTATTACTTATTTAAATCCACTTGTGTCTCAAAATTTTAGAAAATACGGAGAATTATCTCATTTCATTTAAAGAAATTCCCAGCTGGGAACGATAGCCTTCACCTGTAATCCCAGCACTTTGGGAGGCCAAGGCAGGCAGGTCATTTGAGGTTAGGAGTTCAAGACTAGCCTGGCCAATATGGTGAAATCCCATCTCTGTTAAAAATTCAAAAAAAAAAAAATTAGCAGGGCATGGTCGCACATGGTTGTAGTCCCAGCTACTTGGGAGGCTGAGGCAGGAGAATCCTTGTACCCCAGAGGCAGAGGTTGCAGTGAGCCATGTTAGTGCCACTGCACTCCAGCCTGGGCAACAGAGTGAGACTCTGTCAAAAACAACAAAAAAAATTCCCACATCACTTGCCAACTGAAAAGTAAAATAATGCAATTTAAAAATTATGTATTTAAAATAGAAGATCAAATCATATAATTAAATTAAAGACATATTAAAATGAGATGGATTACAAAATGAAAGTCTTGGCCTAGTTTGCAAAGAACACATCTGAAAATAATTTTAAAGAAAAGCATGAGGCTGAAAATAAACAGTCAAAGCAATTGATAATTGCTTGATATCACCTAGTTAAAAATTAGAAATTCTAACACAAGAATTTAATTCTGTCCTATAGTTATGTTGCTATATCTTGAGATTTCCAACTCATAGATGTATAGTCATGAAGGACCAAAAACTGTTTACTGTGATTTCTGCTAGAATAGGTTATTATGCATATATTTCTTAATAAAATGATAGAAATTTTGTGTAACCAACTCACCTCAAAAGTTCATCTGAACAAGCTTCAGATTCAATCTCTCATCTGATTCTTTCTTGTCAGGTAATGCTCACAGGGTAATAGCAAAGTTCCTCATCCACACACCAAACACTAATTCATTTGGGAAAATAAGGCTTTTAAGTGGCTTTCAAAAGCCATTTAAAAATCTCTTCATGAAGTTCAAAATATTTTCAGTGAGTTCTTAGGTGAAACTATAAAATCCAATTACAAAAGTCTACAAGTATTTCACCAATTTTTTAATCATCAAATTAAATTTTCTGTTATAAATGTGTCTCTAATCATAGGTGAATTAACAAAGTCGGCTAACATGCAAAGCTAAACAAAGCATGCGTGTACTGTCTCTGTAACAAAAGTCTTTTTCAGAAGACCTTAGATTCTTTGAATAACATAGGCAAAATATGTTAGTGTAGAAAAGGTCAGTAAACAAGCACCACTGTAAAACGAGTTGTTTATGGTCTAGCAGAAAGAGAGAGAAAGAGACAGAGAGGGACATAGGGAGACAGAGAGAATAAAAATTGAATGGCCTGTCCATAATATGATTTACACATTTCTTCATGCGGTGTATGTGGGGAAGCGAGCTTTCATGTGTGTATGGGTGCAGTCCATTCTGCACCCAAAGCAGCAAAAGTGAAATAACTTTATAACTTGGATTTGAGGAACAATACTCAACATTAGATTCACTATAGCTTTAGCATTCTGTGTGCATTTTCTAAAACATAGTTTATAGGGTAAGTTTTATTTGTTTTCAAACGAGTAAGTTGGCATTCAGTTTGAAATGATCTTTTCAACCTATACTTATAACTATAGGTATACGACAAATTTACAGACTTTCTTGTTTAGAAATTGGAAATTCTTGGGCAGCTACTATCTGATAAATGCCAAATAATTGGCTGAATTCATTAATTTGTCTTATCAACAGTGGTCAGTGAAGAATATTAGCTTTTTACTAGGTGTAATCATTGATATATCAAGATTCTGTTCATGTCTATAATTCTATAGCATAACAATTTATTTAACTTACATCAAATATTGTGCATATTTTGCTACTGATTATATGTTTACCATTAAAATAACTCCAGTAAATTATTAATTGTCTTTCTTTACATACTGGTTTGAAAGTTTTTTGCTTTTTGCCTTTTTAAAATGTTTATAGAGTCAGGGGTACACATGTGAGTGTATTATGTAGATATAATGCACAATAGTGAGGTTTAGGCTTTGAGTGTAGCCATTACTCAAATTGTAAACATTGTACCCAATAGGTAATTTTTCAAACCTCAACTGCCTCCCACCCTCCCTGTTTTTGGAGTTCCCAGAGTATATTTTTTCCATTTTTGGGTCTATCTTTACCTACTCTTTAGTTTCCACTTATAAGTGAGAACATGCAGTGTTTGATTTTTCTGAGTTATTTTACTTGGGCTAATGGGCTTTAGCTCCATCTATGTTGCTGCAAATGACATTATTTCATTACTTTTTATGGATGTGTAGTGGCCCGTGGTATATATAGGGCATATTTTCTTTATCAATTATCTGTTGATGAACATACAAGTTGGTTCCACTATTTTGTTATTGTGAATAGTGCTGAAATAAACATACAAGTGCAGCTGCGTTTTTGATAAAATGATTTCTTTTCCCTTTGGTAAATATGCAGGAGTAGGATTGCTGGGTAAAATGGTGATTCTATTTGCAGTTCTTTGAGAAATTACCATAGTGGATTTTATAGAGGTTGAACTAAATTACATTCTCACCAGCAATGTATAGAGCATTTCCTTTTCTTCACATCCCTGCCAATGTCTGTTGTTTTTGACTTTTTCAAAATGGCCATTCTGACAGGTGTGAGATGGCATCACATTGTGGTTTTAATTTGCACTACTCTGATGATTAGTGATGTTGAGCATTTTTTCATATGTTTCTTGGCTGTTTGTATATCTTCTTTCGGGAAATGTCTGTTCATGTCCTTTGGCCAGTTTTTAAAGGGGTTATTTTTTTTCCTATTGACTTGTTTGAATTTCTTGTAAATTTTGGATGTTAATCCCTTGTAGAATGCATAGTTTGCAAATATTTTCTGCTAATCTGTAGGTTGTCTGTTTGCTCTGTTATTTCTTTAACTGTGCAGAAGATTTTTAGTGTAACTAAACCCTGTTTGTTTATTTTTGCTTCCATTGCATTTGCTTTTGAGGTTTTAGTCATAAATTCTTTGCCTTGGCCAATGTCCAGAAGAGTTTTTCATAGGTTTTCTTCTTGTATTTTTGTAGTTCCAGGTCATGTTTATGTCTTTAATTCATCCTGTGCCTTAATTTTTGTATGTAGTGAAAGGTATGAGTCCAGTTTCATTATTCTGCATATGACTATCCAATTCTCCCAGTGCCATTTATTGGGTTAAGTATGTTTTCCTCACTGTGTTATCATCAACTTTGTTGCAGACCAGTTGGTTGTAGATGGGTGTCTTTATTTCAGGATTCTCTGTTCTGTTCCACTGATCTGTGTGTCTATATTTATACCAGCACCATGCTATTTTGGTTACAGTAGCCTTGTAGCGTATCTTGGTCATATAATGTGATGCCTCTGGCTTTGTTCTTTTGTTTAGGATTGCTTTGGCTATTTGGACTTTTATTATTCCATATACATTTTATGATTATTTTTGTTAATTCTGTGAAAAGTGTCAATTGATAATTTAATAAGAGTTGTGTTGAATCTGTTTATTACTTTGGGCAATACGGAGATTTGAATGGCATTGATTCTCCTAATCCATGAGCATGGGGTGTTTTTATCATTTGCATCATCTATGAATTATTTTATAAGTGTTTTCTAGTTCTCCTTGTAGAGATCTTCCATCTCCTTGATTAAATGTATTCCTAGGTATTTAATTTTTTTTTGAAGCTATTGTGAATGGGATTGAATTCTTGGTTTGGTTCTCAGATTGAATGTTATTGGTATATAAAAGTGCAACTGATTTTTGTACATTGATTTTACATCCTTATGAAATAGGAGTATAAATGATACTGTTTCCTATCATCATTTTAATTCTCACTGCATATTTATTTTTATTCTTATTGAATCTTCATTATTTCTAAAAAATAGGTTTTGCAAAGTAGTTCTTTCTTTCTTGGCTTCAAAATCCCATCACAAATGGAAAGATTTATTATCAGAATTTATAGATGATCCTTCATAGATTAGTGACATGAAACAGACCTAGTCTCTTTGCCAGCCCGCCAAATATCAAATTTATAATGTTAGTATAAATTTGTATGCAGTTAGTTGCTGAGTACCAGAATACTGCTAAATTATTCACTAAATTGGTACTAATGTATATAAATATTATATAAGTATTATAATTACAATGAGCATTTAAATTCAATACCTTTGTGATTTTAAAATTCTATTTTTAAGCACAGCCTAACAATACTTCAGAATCCATCATCATCACTATGACAGCAACAAAACAAAGTCCTAATTACTTTTATTTACTGTATATGCTTTTACAAACTTGATAATTTAAATAATTATTCTTTCTAAAATTGGCCTTTAGATATCACTAAAAAGAATGCAGAAGATGTATACAAATTTAGTTGTAAAAAATTTATATATATGATCCACATCATCTACATCATTCATACTTCTAGATATCTATAGAAGATATAGGCAACATATTAGCCCCAAGTAAAGCACTGGGTAAATGATAATTAATCACATTCCTTTTACTTTTATAGATTTGGACCAATTAAGAGGTGTAAAACATATTTTAATTTGATTTTGACTTAATCTATCTATCTATCTATCTACCTATCTATCTATCTATCTATCTACCATACCTACCTACATACCTACCTATACATCTCCACACGCATACATGGATGGAGGGGTAGTGCTTTCCAATGTTCTCATATTTCAGATAAAGGGATTTCACTAAAGCTATGGTCCTTGTAATTAGTTGCACATTGAAATAACCTGGGGAGCTTAAATATCTGTTTCCTCCAGAGATTCTGATTTATTTTGTCTATTATGCTTCTTGGATAGAAAGCCACTGCACTAGGGCAACCCTGCAAGCTTGTTAGGCTAGTATTTCACTCTCTTTTAATAAAAAAAAAAATTCTCTTTCTGGATGTTACTATCCTTGATTAAATATGCCCAATAATGGTAAATGATGAAGGTAAATTATTAAGTCCTATATAATAATACAAAACTAGAAATGTGTTAAAGGGAAGTGGCTGATAGCTAAAGATACATGTAGCATAATTTTCACTTCCCTAAACAGAGCCATTTTTGACAGAAATGTAGACCATGACCAGGCAGCCAAACAACATTGGATTGGGTAATTTTTGAAATACGAGAGAGAGAGAAATATTATGAATAAGACATGAAGAGGATAAAGGAAAAGCTTTTGTACAAGGAAATATATTTACACTGCAATAAATATGTAGTCTGTAATACAGGAACCTGTGGCTCTTTTGTGAGGACTTTGGCACTGAAGTAGTAATTCAAGCTTTAAGAGAGCCATGAAATACTAAATAACTTCAATTTTGTGCCTGTATTTTATGAGATCATCAAACACTTCAAGTAAATTACAACTTTAAAATCAATTTCTCTCTTCAGCCGATCATCTATTATCCTATATGATTGAAGCTTGCATTTCTTAACTGGTGTATTATCCAGAGCAAAGTCAAACCCAAAGTCCTATTTAATGACAGTACTTCAGCATTCTGAAGAAATAGAAAAGAAAAATGCTAATATCTACACAGCACTTTGTGCTGTAGTGCTGGGCTTTTTATATATATGTGGAGAAAGTAATTGGAAATGAAAGAAAATAGTGAGCTTGAAGTATAGGAAATGGCCTAGGTACAGAAACTGGGGACTTCCTCTGCCCCGTACTGGCTACCTTATATGGACAAGTCAATTAACCTCCATGAACTGCTTTCTGCTCAGCTACAAAATGGGAGTAAGTTATAGTATCTATGGAAGTATTTAAATATCGATAGATACAGACAAGTAATTATTATGTTACTATATTTTTCCATTCTATATATAGAATGGACTAGCCTCAAGAAGCAGGATAGGAAAGATAGCCAAACTTACTAATATATGATATACATATGAAGGTATTTGATAAAGTGTAAGATACAATGCTATGAATATGAATGTTAGCTGTAGAAATATTTACAAGTGTCAAGAAAATTGGAGGATTACAGTGAAGTAAGAATGTTCTGTGATTAGGATTTGATAGTTGTGAGCTAGTCAAAGGGGCGTATAAAGTCTACAATGGGTGTAGAATAACACAAGGGAATGTTAACAGGTGCAGAGCACTATAATTCACGGTTTCCTGAGTGATAGACAGTGCCCTGCAGACAAAGGGGGATATTGAACACTTTAGTATAAATAATATTAGCTGTGATAAAGTGGACTTTGTGACAAAAGGGTATTAAGAGTGGTCTCTTAGAAATCTGTGGCATTTTTCTCTACAGGCCCTAGGGATTAAAGAAAAGAACACTATCCCATCAATTAGAGTGATAGTAAATAATAATTCTAAGAGACCGGGAAATATATTTGAAGAATCAACATTTTTGTTGCCCTGTGGAGAGGAGAGAGATGGGGTTTGAAACTATTGTTTGAAAATAAGCTCTTGAATAAGATGCGAAAACTAGAAATATCAATTTGTTTATTTTTAGATTCAACATTTTTGCCAAATAATGGAAGGTAAAGCAAAAAAGAACCTAATATTATTATATATTAATATGAATACATTGTAAATACTCTTTTAAATATTTTGCCAGTATTTTACCATCCTGTTACCTTTTTCCCCTTGTTTTCCTTGTTCTTTTCACAATATGAAAACCAAGGGCAATAGTATTAAGACCATTAATATGATAGTTCTATTTATATTAGAATTCCAATATTCTTCCATAAATATGTAAATTTTGAAATAATTTATGGTATGTGTTGACTTCATTTTCCTCTAGCTTATAGTATGACTTTATTTGTTAATATTATTGGTTGGGAATGTATCCCTCAGTTGTTAACCAAACCTTTAAATTACCAAAATATTCCTTGCAAGTTATTATGTTTTGACCACTTGACATTTATCTATTTAAATGAAATTTCTTATGTTGTAAAAGTTTTCTTTTTGTATTTTTTAAAAGAGATTTTCTTCTTCAATTGTTGAAAGAAAAATAGGAGTTTCCTGTGGTTCTGTCATTAGTATTAATTAGAAAATATTGATGAGGACATTATGTATTATTCAAGGGAGATTATTTCAACATAATTTCAAATAAAATGTTGAATTCAGTGAACTCAGAGGTTACTGTCAATGTTTAACTGAATTCTTGAGTCCTTGCAAGAATATGATTATAAAAGTGGAATGAGGCAAGAACATTTTTTTCCAAAGTATCAAATGTACATCTGGGGAGGAAAAAATGACACACATTCTAATAGTACTCCAAAAAGAAAAGTGCAATGAAAAAAAGTGAATAATAAATTTAGAAAGACTTTAACAGACTAGTTTCACTTTGAGGGATAACCTAGGGATAAAATTAAGAAAGAGTTGTAGTAGCTGACAGAGAATAAAATAATGATGGAAAGGGTTAATACTGAAGCTGCCTATTTAAGAACTCCTAGATAAGGCACTAACCTATTGCTACATCACTGAGGTGCAAGTCAGTATAGACAACAGATCACACAGCTGCTTACCTTGGTTGCTACCTCTACCCTTCTGCATAGTTATTGATAAACAACCTTGAACTACAATGAACAAGCACATAGTCTCCTACAGACCTGCATGACCTGTGTGTGCAGTTGGAGTAATTCATTGTAGAAGCCCACAACTTAGATTGTTCTTCCTCTGTGACCCAGTTGCATTGGAACTGGTTAGAAGAAATTAATAATTAAACTAGGAATCTCCTCAGACTTCTTATTTTCATTCTCAAACCTCTCATCTTTAGGGCTTAATATCTTCAATGTCTTAAACTGACATTCAATGTAAATATCTCCCAAATACCTGTTTATAGCCCTGAGCTCTCTTTCCTGGTCCATCCTGGACATTAACTCATCCTTAAACTGTACGTTTCATTGACTAATTAGGCTTATTATATACTAAACAAAAAATGTCACATTTTCCATGGAACAAACTCATCTCTAACCTTACTTCCTTGTATTTATTTATAATCCAAACTCCTAGTTGTTGAGATTGGTCTTGGTCAACTTAGCCTCCTCATTTTCTACACTCTACTTAGAGCTAAGAAATTCAGCTGCTGCTTCACTAATCTTCCTAGAATACTTCTATTATTATAGCTACTATTCTTGTAAAAGATATTGTTCTCTTTGCAATAACAACTTCAATAATTTTCAAACTGTCTTTCCTGCCTCTCTTTTTTTTTCCTACTAAAGTCCATGGCTAATTTTTTTTAAAGAACAGGCCCAATTATGCCACTGCCATGCTCAATTAACATCTGTAATTCATTTTTGTATGCCAAATTAATTATAAATTCATTAACCTAGCACTTCAAATCCTCCATAGATCCTCAATCTACTTTTGCCAGTATTGCTACTCTGTCACTCATTTCCAAATGAACCTTATGATCAAATCAAATTTAACTGTGACTGATTCTCAGAAAAGCTCATGCTTTGTTGCTTCCAGGCTTTTGCTCAATTTGTTTCACTGTTTTTATGTATTTTTCACCAGTAGATGTAATAATTACAATTACTATCATAGCAATATTAATAATAGCTAACTTTGATTGAACTATATGCCAGGGACAGTGTTACATGCTTTATAAATATTTTCTCATTTAAACATAAGAGCATCACTTTGTTAACATGCTATTATCTCTATCATATATATTGTATTTCATGGCTTACAAAGGTTATATTGCTTGCTCAATTTCATTACAACAATGATGAAATAATTACTCAATCTAAGAATACAGAGTTCAGAACAACTATATTTTACTCTCTCAACACAAATTTAAAGAGAGAGTAGAATTCAACGTGTCTTTCATTTCAAATGTCTCCTATTCAGTGTTGACTTCATGGTGTATTTTTTTTTTCAGGCAGTCAATTGTTCCTCTTTTGAATCATCAAACCCCACATTGCAACAAAGCATTTTTATTTTTCTTCTTATACAAATAAAATAAAATGTGTTCATTTGCATAAGGGCCAAGATAAATACTAGCAGCTTGAGCAAAAGGAGTGTTTCTAATTCACCTTCATGTCCTCTGAAGCACATAACCAGAAGTGTGTATGTATGCGTGTGTGTGTGTGTGTGTGTATATATGTATATATATAAAAAACATATGTTACACATATATTACATATATATGTAGTATATGTAATATATATGTTACACATATATTACCTATATAATATATGTAATATATATTACCTATATTTTATATATATATGGAGAGAGAGAGAGAGAGAATGAGTACTCAATAAGTAATTGTTGAATTAAAAATTGAAATGATTCTCTAGTGGCAGAACTGTACTAAGTACAAAATATTTTCTCAATATTTTTGTAACCCAGATCTACTGCTAATTTATAGTTTAACCTTTTTTGTGATTTATCAAGATAGACCCACAGATAGTTAAAGGGCCTGATTTCATATGTCTTTGAGCATTGTGGAGAGACTCATGCAAAATAAGAATTTGTAGCAATTTTTTTTCATTTGAAATCCTGATATTTCTGGAGAAAAGTAATGAACTCTTCGTAATGGAGCCATAGGAAAACACTCATCAACACCAGAAACAATAATTATGAATCGAAAGGGAGATTCAAAACAGCAGGAAGCTAGATTGAACTGTGGTTATTTAATGCTGAGTACTCTTACTCAGGTGTGCTGGGGAGTAGGGTTTAAATCTTTTTATGCTGTAATGTTCAATATGCTATACTTTCTAATAGCTACTACTAAAGAAATTGGCTGCAAGACCAAAGTATGATATAATGCAGAGGTACAGATGAACTGGAATATAATGCTAGGGTTGACTTTACTGCTAAGAGCTGATAGTAGGAAACAAAAGCCATTCCTAGCATTCAATATTGCAGGGAATTTGCCATATAAGTTGTAAGAGTCATACTATGAAGCCACTAAGGACTTGAACTTTTGAAAGATAAATTTAACACAATGACTTTCTCAGAACATCATGAAATATCCTACAAGAAACTGAACAAATTGACACAGGTTATTTTTGCACAGTAGTACTTTGAAAGGGTAGGTATTTCTATATGTCTGTAAATACACTTATAATGGAATGTATTCTGAAACAGAAATTCACATTATCCCTCTTTGCTTTTCATCTTCAGCAAAAAACAAAATAATATGTTAATGACAATAGAAAACGTATACTGGAAAAACAGTGATTGTTTCCAGAGTAACATGGTGATGTTAAAGTTTCCCAAACAGAAAATTATGTTTGGAAAACTGAGCTACAGGGACAAAGACCATACATTTAAATATTGGTATTTGCTTTAGTTCAGATACAACTGTCCCCACCAAAACTCACATTGAAATTTGATTCCCAGTGTGAAGGTGTTGAGAGGTGGTGCCTAATCGGTGGTGTTGGGTTGTATGGGTGAATCCCTCATGAATGGTTTGGTGCCTTTCTTGTGGTAGTGTATTCTCAATCGGGTGAGAGTAGATTAGTTCTCACTGGAATGGGTTAGCCCCCTCCAAAATGGGTTGTGATAAAACCAGCTGCCCTCAGGTTTTCTCTCTTCTCACCTGTTTACTTCTCCTTTGACCCACTCTCCATGTTTTAACCTAGCAGTCCTCAGCAGAAGCCAACCAGACACCAGTGCCTGGCTTCTCACACTTCCCAGCCTGAAGAACTGTGAGCTAAATTAGCCTCTTTTCTTATAAATTATCTAGTCTCCAGTTTTCTATTACAGCAAAATGAAACTAAGACAATATATCCAAGCTTTTAGGGACAACTGACCTCTTTACAAGGCTAAATTATCCTACCAAAAAATAAGAAATATCTTTCCACATTTTTATGCCTTCTTATAGAGCCATCAGTAAAATTTTCATATTTTCTTCACATAAGACATTTATTGCATGTTAATATATTTCTGGATATTTTGTATTCTTTAGTGAAATTTTTATTTCTTTAATTTTATCAATATTTATGGGAGAACTATGAGAAACTGCTTTTTGTGTGTGTTTTTACATTTCAGTCAGATCTTGTAATAATTTTCTACATGCTTACGGCTTTTCTAAGTATTTTAAGAAGTTTTCCAGAGACTGTTATTAGAAAATAGAAATACCTGTATTTTCTTGTATTATTTTAATTAATTCTTCATATTAAAAATAGAATTAAAAAATAATGTGGAAGAAAACAATAATGACTGTTTTTCTAATTTATTGGAGTTAATTCTTGAGTCTGTTGAAAATGTTATTTAAAATTCCTAAATGTGAAATTATACTACATTTTTGTACTATTTAAAAATTAAAAATCATTCTTGTTTGGTAAAAATATATAAAATAATTTTTTAGTTTTCTATAATGACACACAGTTAACATAGTACAGATATTTTCTAAAACTTGAAACTGCATTTTCTTGGTATTTCAAAACAGTTTTATTGAAGTATAAATTGGCATAAAATAAATAACAGTGTTTATCTAATCTATGGATTGACATTTGGCTTGTTTTCAGATTTTGTCTATTATACATGTTAATGTTTGATAAATTTTGGTGGCACACACATATATTTAAATTATACACATATGTGTGTATATAGAGAAAAATGATTATATTGTAAGACGGTAATCACAATAAAGATAATATATCCATCACCCTCCAAAATTTCACTGTGTGTCTGTATAATCCATATACCCTACCACCAGTACTCAGAAGACAGTTGTTCTCCTTTCTGTCAATATACGTTTGTTTGCTTTTTCTAGACTTTCATAGAAATAAATCACTTTTCAGCGTGGACTCTTTCTGTCTTCTTCCTCTTAGCATAATTGTATTTAGATTCATTCATCTCATGTGTGTCACTAATTCATTCCTTTATATTGCTGAGTAATGTTCAATTATATGGATATACCAGATTTGTTTATCCCATAGCTTCTGATTGAATATTTGAGATGTTTTCAGGTTGTATTATCAATATTATTATATTATTATTTTGAGACAGAGTCTCACTCTACCACCATGCTGGGTTGCAGTGGCACAATCACAGCTCATTGAAGCCTCACCCTTCCAGGCTAGGGTGATTATCCCATATAAGCCTCCCCACTCAATGGGACTTCAGGCACACGCCATCACATTTAGTTATTATAGTTTTTGTATTTTTTGTAGAGAGGGATTTTGCCATGTTGCTTAAGCTGTCTCAGACTCCTAGGCTGAAGTGATCCGCTCACTTCCACCCTCTTAAAGTGCTGGAATTACAGGCGTGGGCCACTGTTCCCAGCCAGGCTTCAGGTATTAAAAATAAAACTGCTATGCACATTTACTTACAAATATTTGTAAAAACATATGCTTCTATTTTTCCTGGTTGTGGAATATCTGGATCATATGGTAGGTATATATTTAATTCTGTAAGAAGCTGCTAAACTATTTTTCAAAGTGATTCACCATATGGAACACAGACATGCTAATTGTTGTAAGGCCTGCACTTGCCCATTCTAACATCTGAGTCAGTTCTGGGTGGTTTTCAACTAATGTATTCCTCTTCATTATAGATCATATTTTCCTGTTTCATCCCATACCTCATAATGTTTTATTATATACCAGACATTGTAAACTTTATCTAATTGAGTGCTAAATATTTTTGCAATTTGCAAATAATCTTAAGCCTTGTTTTGGAAAGCAGTTTGATTCTTTTAAATCTAAAGCAATATTTAAATTTTAGTTTTATGTTCATTAGTCTTTGAGGACTTCTTCCTAGAAGATTGTTTCTTTCATGGAGGATTTTCTTATTTCATAGATTTGAGTCTACATGTAGTTGTCTTATAAATTGTTCATAACTTACAAAGGATATGACAATGTTTTCTTTATTAGTCTAACAATTTGTGTATGCAGGTTGCAAATTTGCCTAAACTACTTTGTTTGTATAAAAGTTTCTCTTTGGGTTTCTCTAGGTTCCAAAAGTTAGAAAAAGGGGACAAACAGGTGTTTGAGCCTAAATTCTTCCATAGAGACATATAGCAGTAATCCTGGATTAAACTAATCTTACGGTTTTCTAGACATCAGACACCTAGAATGTTCCAGTATAGTTGCTGGACGCAAAACCAAGGTCAGTTTCAATTTCAAAATGCAGACTACAGAGTTCACTACAATCTTATACACAATTCATTTAATAGTAGACTGTGTCTATATTATATTTCTGGCAACTCCATATATTTGATTTACCACAATTTTATCAATTTGAAAAAAATAATTGTAGCATTCATGTAGCTAATTTTTTAAAAGTCCTAAAATGATGACTTAAAGGAAGTTGAAGCATTTTTGATAGCTACATCTGAATTATAATCATTGATTAAATCATAACTAACCACTCCTTGAACTAAATATATCTCAATTAGGGTACCTAAACAGCTTAGTTTATAGTTTAAAATCAACACACACACACACACACACACACACACACACACACACACAGAGAGAGAGAGACACACACACACACCTTCTGTCTCTATGTGTATGTATTATAGATATAAATATAAATATATATTTCCAAAATATATTGTAGCATGTTATATTACAGACCACATTTTATAGGTATTTTCCCACTTATCTTCGATATGCTTACCAGATGTTTAGTAGTTATTTTTAAAATAACTTTTTAAATTAATTTTACTAATCTTTTCAAATAACTAATTTTGGGTTGATTTAAAAATCTTTTCTGTTTTCAGGTTCTGAAAATTTTATTTTCTTTGTGAATTCATTTCTCCTAATAGTTTTCTTAACCTTCTTACATTAAAAGCTTAATTTTACTATTTATTTTCTTTCATCCCTGAAAATAAAAATATTTCAGGCTTTGTATTTTCTTCCAAGCACTTTCTGGTCATCTTACAAAAGTTTAAATATGTACTGTCTAATGCCACTCTGTTTTATCTAACAAGATTTGTTTAGAAAATACAAAACTGATAACGTTTTCAACTCTGTTGTTTTTATTAAAAAATGGTTACTTTTTTCATTCTCAAATCTTTCCTTTAAGCTTAAAAATTATAGACTTCATGCTATTTTTCTGAATGTTTTTCTCATTAGCTGACATCAGTGACACCCAGACATTTTTTACTCTCCTAAAGATTTCCTGTGTGGCTTCTCCTTGGTACTAGTAACTGTCCACTTACAATCTGTTAGAAGGTCCATTTAATGCTTAAGCTGAAAGCCTGGCTAATGTAAATTTATGTTACTACTTGAGCAGTGAATCAGCTTAATTGGGAAAGGTGTCAGAGCTGTTGGCAGTCCAAGAGAAACTGATGTCTGTATTTTTTTATTTTGTGTTTTATGAAGCTGCTGCTTTTTCTTTCATAGCTTTTCTCTTAGGCTACCCATTCTACTAGCTCATTGCTCTATTTATCCCTCTTTGTTTCCTATAGCTTGCTGTAACATGGGTGATCTCCAAATCCTGTCTTCCTACTTGTGTTTTCCACTGTGCTATGTGGAATTGTAATTGATTACACTGTCAGGGATAGTGTATGTGGCCTGCTGCTTCAGTGACCTATGGTTGAAGCTCGTCTCCTACCCTGACTTACAAATCTGGAGGTGTTTGAGGGTTTCTGCAACGTGTTCTCCCCCTGTTGTCCAAGGATGCTGCTGTTTCTCTGTAAAGAAAGCTATACGAATGCCGGTAACACAGTCTTTAACCTGACCTGTGTTTACCACCATTGGTTTTTGCTTGAATTTTCTCAAAACTGGATGACTACTTCCTCTAATTTTTCAGTATCGAATGACATATTTTCTTATCATTATGTCCTGTAAATGGAAATCTTTTATTTTGGGATGTGAAGCACATATGATGATAGGTACACATGTACACCTTATACATCTCCCGAAACAGAAAATATGTTCTGGGTGTAAAATAGTAGTTGTCCATATGATGATTACTAAAATAATGCCAGCATATGTAGAAAGTAAAAAATGTAAGAGTGAAAAACACAAACAAAAACTTTTCTGATTTTTTTATTCCTATTATTTCCCTAAAACTATTATTGAAAAATGTGCCTACACTTGGATATTAGATATAAAACATTCTAGATTAATGTGTTCATATAAAGACAGAGTCTATAGTCAGAAATGTATTCCACTTATCAATCATACAGAATCACGATATTTTCATGTCACACATACAAATATTTTAACTATTTTAAAGGCTGCAAACATTTTATCTCACTGATATTTCTGTATCAACAGTGAGGGGTCTATGTAAGTATACTACTGAATATTTTATTATATCATGTATTAAAAAATTAAATTTATTTATGGCTATTTAGTTCTCATTTATTTGTTTTGGTTCTGCTTTTACAATGTAAAAAATTAATAACTTTAGATCTTTTATTTCTGTGTGTCCATCTGAGGATGGTTGAAAGCTAAGTCCATAGCAATTAGATATTTAAGTCAATAAATAATTTTGTAATTTTGTTAGTTCTGTCAAATTGATCTCAGAGTATCACATAAGCAAAGATTTCTTGTATTACTTTTCTATTGTTGCCATAAAAATTATGACAAACTAATCTTACAGTTAGCACAAGACCTCTAGAGTGTTCCAGTGTAATTGCTGGATCTCAAAACCAAGCCTTGGTTTTATTTTCAAAGTATAGACTATTAGATTTACTGGAATAATATATGCAGTTTATTTAAAAGTAGAATGTGTCTAAATACATTATGCTTAAGATACTGACATGCTTAAAAATATCATTTCTATCCAGACATTATTTGGTTATTTTAAAATTATTAATCTAGTGCTTTTATTATGTATTTTTACATGAATATCCTTAACACATCTCAACATTATTTTTTGTATAAGAATTTAACTACATAAAATGTTAGGATAATAAAAAAGACATTGTCATATCTTTTGTAAGTTGTAAACAGTTTATAAGACAACCAGAGTATTTGCAGTCTCTTTACTATTGCAACATATTATTTTCATAATCATTTATGTGCCATATTTATCATATACTACATATTCACATATATTTGGATTCATATGTAAATAGGATATATACTTTCAATAATTTATCTATTCCTATAACACAATCAAACTGATTTAGTTACTTTAAGTTTATAATTTTTTTTTCTACCTAGTAAGGAGCTTCTACATGATATACTTTTAAAAATTGTTATTCTTGATATTTATTCCAGATTCATTTTATTGCCATTTATTAAGCTTCAAAATTTCTGTTAAAGTCACTTTTAATTGATTGATTCATTTAGAAAATAATGTGACTTTAAAATTGTTGGTCAGGCTGGGTGCGAAGGCTCATGTCTGTAATTCAGGCACATTGGAAAGCCAAGGCAGGAAGACCCCCCCACTTCAGCCTATGAGTTCAGAACTACAGTGAGCAATGATCAAATCACTGCTCTCCAGCCTAGGCAGCAGAGTGACACCGTGACACCTGTCTCTAAAAAAAAAAAAAAAGTGATAAATAATAAAACATACTTATTTAAACATAATAAAGTAAAATTTAAAAATGATTGGTCAGGAGTGGTTATTTTGGCCAAGCCCAGCAGCTCACACCTGTAACCTCAACACTTTGGGAAGCCAAGGCTGGAGGATTGCTTGAGCCCAAGAGTTCCAGACTAGCCTGGGCAACATGGTGAAACCTTATCTTTATACAAAATACAGAAAAATTAGCCAAGTGTGGTGTTATGTGCCTGTAGTCCCACCTACTATGAAGGCTAAGGTAGAAGGATCCCTTGCAGCCAGGAAGTCAAAGCTGCAGTGAGCCAACATAACACCACTGCACACCAGCTTGGATAATAGAGCAAGGCCCTGTCTCAAAAAAAAAAAGTAACAATGGTTATTTTGATCACAATAGTTGTATGTTGTTTGGATTAACTAGTTTAAAAGAGAAAATGATGGGAGGTTTTTATTTGCCTCCTCTTTCCAAATATCATCACTCTTTGTGGATAACATAGTGTCATACCTAGAAAATTTCAGAAGATAATTTTAAAAATTATTCCAAATTATAAATAAGTCTAAAGTGGCCAGATAGTACATATTAATATCAAGACCATACATAGATACAAGCTATCTCATTAAAATTATAATACAGGAAATTTTCACAAGTAATGATATTTGGTTTCTTATGTAGGGTACATCTTCTCCTTTTTATTTTTAATACAACCACATCTTTTAAGGTAGCCATCTCTCCTCAGATTCTAAATTGACAGTAATATAACAAATCATAGTAAACTATGCCAATTCAGTGTGAAGGCTGTTTGTTGAGAGACTAATGGGAGCAAGGTTTTGTTCCCAAAGAAAGTGAGGCAGGTAGGCCTTTGGATGCCTCCATAGGCAGTGAAATTGCTTCATAGCCAAGGAATCTTGAGTTTAAGAAACCCACATGTTTTGTAATGGGCTGCATGGAAATATGCCAAACCTCAGCCCCAGAGGGAGAGGTTATATTAATTACATTGAACGGCAAACATTCCTGCTCTTTACTCCAGAAGCCAACATGATCTCTATTTTTCAATGCTCTTTGTTATGCAAACATCTTTAAAACAGGATAGTGCAGAATTAGTCTGTGTTGAAAGACATGCAAAATCCTAAGATATGGCTGGAAAATTGCATCTCATTATTTTAAGAAATACATTGTAGAAATTTGGCTAAAGCATACAATTCACACAAAAAGGGACCCGATTAATTGACTCAAAGCCCTTCCAGAATAGTCCCACTCCCCATAAGAGAGATTTGTATTTCACTTCTTATTTTTTAAAATATACTGACTAAATATTGTTTTCAGAGGATCGTTTAATTTTCTGAAAAGATAAATGATCTTTCTCAGCTTTCAATTCATTCATACTTGATCATAATTTGTGTATGACATCCATTATATCTGACCGGTTTATATAAAAGCCAGCCCATTCAATTACTTAAAAGTTTACTTAAAAGTTTAAGAGTACTGTGCCATGTCAAGGAACTCCTGACAATTTTTAACCCCAGTTTCAGAAGGCTTAATGCTGTATTCACATGGGTGTGGCACTTACAAAATTGTTTACAACTTTATGCCTGTAGGTATAATAGTTAATGGCAAGGGATGAATTTTTGTGTTTTATGAACACCAATATATTTGAACACTGACATAAAATTTTACATTTGAAAATAGCAACCGCAGGATAGAAAGGAAGACAAATTACCAATCCTCATTTGGTAACTCTGTACCTTGTAAATATATTCTTGAAATCTTAAGGGCTCTCATGGATTTGTTATTTCAATTACAATTTTAATGATACATACGATCTGAATTGACAAGGCTGTTTGAATGCCCTGCTGCATAAAACTAAATCAATTCAGTGAGTAATGTTAAGAGAATGTAGATTTATTATTATTGTGATACATGATATGTAGGAACACACAATGGAGGAAAGATATTTTTGCTATTCATTGGCAGAAAATTAATATATTATGTACTATATAATAATATATAATAGGAAAAGGCAATCATTCTGTTAAATGGCTTTGGTACTACTATAAAACACAGCAGCTATGCATTTTCTTCCCCTAAAGTACAGTTTGGACTCACATCTGCATCAGAGAAAAGGAACAGCTAACCATTTAAAAAATAAATGAAATCCAACAGAATCACAAAGGACTGATATTTGCAAGCTGAGAGCATTCTTAATATAGTACATTATAATAAGTTATAAATGATACGTCTTAGAACTAGTAAATTCCTCTTGGAATTAAGGAGTACCATCAATAAACAGACTTATCTTTTCCTTTCAGTCTACTTTATGTATCATGCACTTGTATGAATTCTAAAGACAGGATTCACATGAGGAACGCAGCACTGTAGCACAGTGAGAAGTGCTTTTATGAAAATTATCTCCAGCCTGGGATAGAGATCAGACAGAATTTAAAATATTATGTGGAAATAACAAAGATCAGGTTGTATGGCAATATCTGTTAAAGCAGTTGTGCTCAAATCTGGATGTGCCATTGAATACTCAAGAAATCTAAAAAATGGTGATGTCCAGGAATCACACTGAATCCACTGAATCAGTTTCTAGGTTAGAAGAGGCCAGATTCGGGTTTTGGGATTATCTGAAAGTTCTTATAGGTGTTTGAAATATTCAGAAAGGCCGGGTGCCTGTATCCCAGCTACTGGAGAGGCTAAGGCAGGAGAATGTCTTGAACCCAGAAGGCAGAGCTTGCAGTGAGCCGAGATTGCGCCATTGCACTCCAGCCTGGGCAGCAAGAGCGAAACTCCATCTTGGGAAAACAAAACAAAATATTCAGAAAGGATTGATGATCAACCAAGCTTAGGAGCTCTTGATTATTAACTTCTGGTGTTTTGTTTTTTAGATGATCATACCTAATACTGCTTCAACATAGTCTAACAAAAATATTTGTATTATCACATCCATGTAGGTCATTCTATGCTTTTTTGTGGATATAATATTTTTTTCTCAAATATCTTGAAATACCAATATATTTATTTTTGATGCCCTAAATTACCTTCAGTTTCATTGAGTTTAGTTTTATTAATTCATTCATGCATATTTAATCTTAATCTTTCCTTTTTTATGATGCTGGCTCTTCATTCACCTGTGCCCAGAAATTCTTAACTGTCTTTTGATATTTAGGAATAAAGGATTACAATGATTATTATATCTGAATAATTTTTCTCACTTGCTTACATGTATAAATGTTTCCTCTGGGGACGATTCTTTTAGGATTAGAAAGGCTGACTGGGAGTTCTGTTTATGTGGCTTGGATTTGCCAAATGGCTGGTTTTGTTTGGGTCAGAGGAAAACAAACAGTTCCTAAATTGAAGCTGTCAAGTATTCCATCCAAAATTAAGGACTATGAGGAGCTCTGGGTAGACACTGCAGAACCAAAGGCAGTTCTGAGAGTGGAAGTTAGCCATTTAGGGAAACAGATTCAAACTACTGAATGATGCTCTATTTTCATAAACTTAAAGGTAAAGTCACTTAATATGCACACTTCCTTCCTGGACTAGTCCTTACTTACACATTCAGCATCATCTTGTACCAAATTACTCTCTCTTCACCTAGTCACCTTAGCCTTATTACATATTCTCGCAGTGCATATGCTTTCCTTCTGTTTTAAAAAGATAATTTACCACCATTTTTTTTGTAGTTAATTCCTATTTATATTTCCCACCTCAGCTCAACACCATTTCCTCAAGGAAGATAATTGAAATTACCCTAAATGTTCCTCACCTAATTATAGAGGGCACAGGATGCACTTGGCAGTTGGTTAAGGGGTGGGTATAAGATAGAGTAATTCTTTTCAGAATATTATTACACACTTTGGAAGAGAATAATTTTCCCTATTTTCATGTTTAATAATCTTGATAATGATATACCAAGTTAATATTTAAAAAGGCATTTTTATGAAAATATATTTTATTATCATTAAATAAATTATCAGTAAATAATTGAGTAATCTTTTAAAACTAGAACACAATTACCAGGATAAGTTCATTGTTTTAAATATGAGTATTTTCTAAAAAAATAAATTTTATTTTATTAAGATTTTACCATTATCCATACCTATGTTCTCTTGTGTTCTCCAAATCATATTTTATATCCTTCCTTATTCTAAATTATATATTTACGTGCTTTATCTACATTTTTATTAGACTACTGATGAGATAATTATTTTGGTGTGTTTTCTAAAGAAATATCTCTCATTTTTATTTATTAGTTCTGTCTCTTGGCTAAATAGTTAGCAGTTTCTGCTACAACATTAAATCTATCTTCTTTAAATTTGAAATTCATATAAAAAAGTAACAATTTTTATACTTTCAAAAAGTCATACCGATTTCATTACTCATCATGCTTCATTCTAAAATGTATTTTCCTCCTTTTGAAGATTTTATTCTATTAATTTATCTGCTATTTTGATTATCTTTCTTGTTTCAGGTAAACGTTCATGGATGTTATAATTTCAGATTATTTCTTTGGCTAAGATTACTTCTCTATTATCCCAGAACATAAACTACAATTTGGTTGGGTACAGGAACCTTGGAAAATACATTTTGTTTCAAAACTATAGTTGCTCCTCCATTTTATTCTTTCATTTTACATTATTGAAATTTCTGATACTAACCTGATTCATTTTACTTTGCCCTTTTTTAGTGTGTATTCTGATAGGAATATTTTTTCTTCAACCTTGAAATATTTAAAAAAATCAATGTGGTGTTTTTAGCTATGTTATTTTTGTCATCATTCCAAAAGTTCTGTTAATCAGAGGACAGTTACTTTTACTCTAAGGTATGGTTTCTGTTATTTACAAACTATTTTTCATTTCAATTACTCTGTTTTTTATTCTTAAAATACTCTTTGTGTATACTGATATTTTGGAAATCTGGCCTCATCCATATCTTTTAGCTCTCCAAATTTATGTTAGGTGAAAGCTGACTGGGTACCCTGGTTCACTAATTCTCCAGACAGATTTATATTTTTATTTGTTGAGTCAAGAACTGCTTGGTTTTCTTTGAACTGTACCTTGGAAAAAATTCTTAAAGTTTCTGGCATGTAAATGAGCACACTTTTGCCCTTGATCTTATTCATATAGGTACTGGGGTTTTTTCTCAAATTTAAATTATTATTGTGGGTTTTTCAATATTGTCTCCTTTGCTTCCATTTTTTGTCTGTGAAAAAATGTGTGTATACCCACACGCAACACACACAGACACACACACACAAATACACCAATCCTTTATTAGTCTTGTAAAGCAAGTAGGCAACCTAACTTCCTCCCTAATGGTCCTATGTGGGATGAAGGCTTACAGAATAATAGTTTCCCAATGTTTCACACAATTTAATGAAAAATCAAGGTTTGAACTGGCATAAGTGTTTTTTATGAGCTGCTGACAGCAAGCTTACACTTTAGTGCTATCCAAGACCAGCCACACTCATGACTTTTCTGCAGAAAATCATGTAACTGAGTAAACTCCTTTCACTTTAATAACAATCTCATATCAAACTTTAATAATCAATTTTGTCCCTGAAGCCTATCCACTAGTGGCCATTCATTTTTGCTCTATGAAAAGATTACTTGATGGTTTCTTTCATTTCAAACCTCTTACAAGTCTTTTCTCTATTCTGAAGCAATAGAAGCCATTAAAACTCAATTTCCTCATGCTTCTATTGCCAAATTTGCCATCCTATTTTCACTAAACCATCTTCCTCCTTTCTTCTACAAAGAAAAAAAAAATAGCTTTTCCTTTCTTCTCAAAGGCAGTCCCTTCCACATGTTGACTTGATTCTGTTCTCTCCATTCTCTCAAGGTTTTGTTGCTTGTATTATCCCCTCTTTCCTGTGTTATCTTCCCATCTGTTCTTTATTTGCTTTTTCCATCCAAAGATATTCTCTTATTTCCCTTCTAAAGAAAATCATTTCCTGGCTGCATTCTTTTTCAACTTCTACGTTTTTCCTGCTTCCATTCATTACCAGCTTTTTAAATTTACTATTTAGACCCATAGTGTTTATCTCAAAAAAGCTATTTCAACTGTTTTTGTTAGTATTACAGACAATATCCAATGAGCCACAAATTCTATCCTCATCTTTCCCAATATTAAATAGCATTCTTCACCCTTGACCAGCCTCCTATGCTATATTCTCTTCTATATTTGATCTACAATATTGGACATTGCTCTAACCTACAATGCAGAATCTGTGAGTTAATTCTGTCCAAAAATTTTATGTTGATCCTAAGATCTACAGCTTTAACATAGATTTATTACCCAAATTTAAGAAGCCCATACCCAACTCCTACTTGGCTTCACCACATGGCTTTCTCATAAACATATAAAAATACATTTTTAATAGAAAGTTCTTCAATGAAAATTTCATCTGATTGCTCCATTCCATCTTCAGTTTTATACTTATATTTAGAATTAAGAAGTTTTGCAATATGAAATCTAGATTTATTTAACTGTTCCTTCAGCCTCAAAAAATTCTTAAACTCATAATCAATTCTATCTACAAAATGTATCAAATAGCCAGTTTTTTTTGTTCTTTTTTTTTTCCTTTGGCATCTGTATCTCCACTGTGGTCTAAGTCCCCATCAATTCTCTCCTGGACAGTTACAAACTCTTCTGAATTTGTCATTATACTTCCACTTTTGTGTCCCTATGACCAACGGTTTATGCAGAAGATATTTTTTTAATTTAAATAAATTGTTTCCTCCTTTTTAAGGTTTTTTTTTTTTTTTTTTTTTTTTTTTTTTTTTTTTTTTTTTTTTTTTTTTTTATTTGGGTGAGAACGTTTAGCTGGAGATGCACTCTTAATACATTTTTAAGTATACAATGCAATATTTTAACTATAGGCATAATATTGTAGAACAGATCTCTAGAATGTATTCATCTCATGTAATGGAAATTTTATAACCATTCATTAGTAATTTTAAATTTTCTCCTCCCTCTACCCCTTAGGCCCTGATGATTATTATTCTGCTCTATGATTTTTCAAGTTTGACTATTTTACCTACCTTGTATAAGTGGAATCGTTTAGTGTTTGTACTTCTGTTACTGGCTTATTTTGCTTGGCATAACGTGTTCATGATTCATCTCTGTTATTGCATATTGCATGATTTTGTCCTTTTATAAGACTGAGTAATATTACGTTGTATGTTATGATGGCTAACTTTATGTGCCAACTAGATGGGGCTAAGGAATGCCCAGATAGCTAGTAAAGCATTATTTCTGAGTGTGTCTGTCTGTAAGGATGTTTCTGGAAGAGATTAGCATTGGAATAAATAGACAGAGTAAAAAAGATCACCCTTACCAATTAGAGTGGGCATCATCTAATCCGCTGAGAGCCTGAATAGCATAAAGAGGTGCAAAAAGGGGAAATTGTCTCCCTATTTTAAATGAAATAAATATATTTTTCCTGTCCTCAGCCATCAGCACCCTTGGTTCTCAGGCCTTGAGACTTGGGTTTGGAATTATACAATAAATTATCCTGGTTCTTAGGCCTCTGGACTAAGATATAATTACAACTTTTCAGGTTGCCGAAGTTGCAGATGGCAGATCTTGGGACTTCTGTGTCTCCGCATGGTGTGAGTCAATCCCTATTTATGTGTGTGTGTTTCCCTGGAGACTAATAACTTACGTATATACCACATTTACTTTATCTATTCTTCTGTCAGTGAACATTTAGGTTGTTTCCACATCTTAAAAATTGTGAAGAGTGCTATGGTAAACATTGGATGCTAGTATCTCCTCAAGAGCATCATTTTAATTATTCTGGATAAATAAACATAAGTGGAATTGTTGAACTACATAGTAGTACTGTTTTGAATTTTTGGATGAACCTTCATACTGTTGCTAGAACAGCTGAGCCATTTTGTATTCCACCAACAGTGTACAAGGGTTTCAATTTCTCCACATCTTTGCCAACACTTGTATTTTGCTTTTTGACCATAGTCATCTTAATGGGAGTGAGGTTATATATATCACTGTGGTTTTGGGTTACATTTTTCTGATGACCAATGACGTTGAGCAAATATTCATATACACGCTGAGTGTTTATATTTCTTCTTTAGAGAAATATCTATTCAAGTCTTTAGCTCACTTTTAATTGGGTTATTACACATATACTTTTTTGCTATTAAATTGTATAAGTTTCTTAAATATTTTTGAAATTAACCCCAAATCTATGTGGTTTACAAATACTTTTTTTTTTCCCATTCAGTATGTTGTCTTTTCTTTCTGCTGAGTTTTTTCTTTGCTGTTCAAAAAGGCTTTAGTTTGTTGAAGAAATGCAAGGAGACACAAAAGAATGGAAAAACATTTCACATTCACTGATTGAAATAATACTGTTGAAATGCTCATACTACCCAGAGTGATTCACACATTTAATAAAGTAATCCATACCAAATCCAAATGGAATATATATTTGAATGGCAGATGTTGCTTCTCACTAGAGAGGAGAAGTGATCTGAATTATAGTAATATTTCTTGCCAAAAATTATTGCTTCTTACTAAGAGACAGGTACAATTTATATTATTTTTTAATGTTTTATTTTGTGGGGACAGAAACGAGATGTTTGTCAGGGGGTACAAAGTTTCTGTTACATAGATGAATAAGTTCTGGAAATCTATTGTAAAATGTGTGACCGTACTTAACAATATTATGTACTTGAAATTTGCAAAGAGGATGTATCTCAAGTGTTCTTACCACAAAAACAGAAAGACAAAAATGGTAACTGAGGATATAAATATTATAATTTTCTTGATTGTGATTATTTTATAATGTTTATGTATATCAAATAATTAACCCATACCACTTAAATATGCATATTTTTAATTGAAAAATATACTCAATGATATTGTTTACAGAAATAGATAAAACAAATCCGAAATTCATATGGAATAGCACCAAATGCTAGCAAGAACATGGAACAATAGGAACTCTCATCCATTGTTCATGGACATATATATGGTTTAGTTGCTTTTTAATAAATTTTGGTAGTTTCTTATAGAATGAAATATTCTCATACCATGTGATACAGCAATTGGACTTCTTGGTATTTACAAAATGAGTTGAAGACTTTTGTCCTCACAAAAACCTGAACACACCTTTATAATAGCTTTATTCATAATTGCAAGAACTTGAAAACAACCAAGATGTCTCTTAGTAGAAGAATGGTTAAATGAATTGTGGTACATCCAAACAATAAAATATTATTCAGTGCTAAAAAGAAATTAGCTAAGAAGTCATTAAAAGGGATGGAGATTTGGGCACAGTGGTTTACAATTGCAATCCCAGCATTTTGTGAGGCTGAGGCAAGAGGATTGTCTCAGTCAGGCTAGGAGTTTGAGAACAGCCTGGCAACGTAGTGAGAACTTTGCTCTACAAAAATACAAAATAAATAATAATCCAGACATAAGTGTGTGTATTCATAGTCCTAGCTGCTCAGGAGGCTATGGAGGGAGAATTGCTTGTGCCCAGGAGATTGACTCTATGGTGAGCTGTGATCATGACACTTTATTTCAGTGTGGGCAACAGAGTGAAACTTTCTCTGAAATTATTTTTTAATTTAAAAAAATACATAGAGGAGGTGATTAAATGAGTATTACTAAGTGATAGAAGACAATCTGAAAGGCTACATACTATGTGATTGCTGCTATATGACATTCTTAGGAAGGCAAAACTTTGGAGATCGTAAAAAGATGAGCAGTTGCCAGTGACTGGGTGGAATAAGGGACAGATGGGCAGATCACAGAGGACTTGCAGGGTGGCGGAAATACTCTGCATCGTAATATAATGATGTATACATGCCATTACACATTTGTTCAAATTCATAGAATATACAACACTAATGTAAATTATAGATTTGGGGTGATTATGGTGTGTCAATGCAGGTTCATCAGTTGTAACAAAGGTACCAGTCTGTCTCTTCACATATGCCAAGCCAAAAAAAAAATACCACTCTGATGGGGGATGTTGAAAATAGGGGAAGCTACAAATATGTGGGAGCAAGGGTATATGGTCATTTTCTGCACCATCCTCTTAATTTTGATGAAAACATAACTGCTCTAGAAAAATTAAGTCTTTAAAAAATTCAAATGTAAATACAGAAGGCTTTGATTAGCCAACACAATTTTGAGGAAAAAGCAAAGTTAGAAACATCTCATTTCCTAACTTCAAAATATATTAAAAAGCAATAGTTATCAAAACAGTATGATACTAGCATAAAGACAGACATATAGACCAATGGACGAAAACAGAGAATCCAGAAATAAATACATGCATATACAGTTAATTGATCTTCCACAAGGTGCTGGGAATATATAATGTTAAAAAGTTTCTTCAATAGGAAAACTGGATAACCCCATGCAAAAGAGTAAATTTGGACTTCTATCTTACAACACACACAAAAATCAAATCAAACATTTGAGTTGCTTGAAGATGTAAGCATAAAATTCATAGAAGGAAACAGTGGAAAATCTTCATGACGTTGGTGTTGGCAACAATTGTATAGATCTAATGTTCAAAGAACAGGCAACAGAAACAAAAGTAGACAAATGGAACTATATCAACTTGGTTCTTCTTAAAACAAAATAAGTTCATATTATTGGACAAGTGCAAAACTGAGTTTCAGAATGGCACTAATTACCACAGATATGAAAATCCAGATTCCTCAAATGGTCTGCAAAGACTGTCTGCACTTCCCATAGACAACTTGCACTTCCCAGATAACTTTTCTTTCTAGTTTCTGTCCTCCAGACTCACTAGTATTCTTTTTATTCTTTGAAAATTACAAGCACTTTCCAAAGCTAGGCATACTACACTTGCTAAACTCCTAAGGGAAAACTCTTCTTTATTCATTTCACATGACTCATTCTTTCTCATAATTTAACTCTCAGTGTGAAAATCTTCTTGGAGAAAACTTATGTGAACTTTTATGACCTTATATTGATCATCACACTAAAAGAGTGTTTCATTTTTATCTATACCTTCCCTGGAATAATTATTATACATAAAATGTATGTACTTCATAATTTTTTCTCATTAGTTTTTTTTTTTTTTTTTCTGTTTATATTTTCAGCTATTTAATCTCTTTCAATTAAGATACACCAACATTTCCAACTCTCTATTTCTATTATTACTTTTGTAATCAAATGGCATTGAAATTTGAGGAATCCTTTTTTTCATTTATCCTCAATTCTTATATGCAAACGTGTATCACATTTTCAGGAATAATTTCTCACTTGCCCATTATAGCTCCTTCTTCTTTTAATCCCTGCTATCATATCCATATTATATATTATCAAACCCTTATTATATTTTGTCTGAATCATGATGGGTTATCAGGAAAAGAAAATATTTTAAAGACCCTTTAAAATAATATTTAAATTGTTTATAAATGTTAATTTATTGGATGTAGGGAGAAACTAGTTTTTTTAGTACTCTTAATTGCATGTTGTTCACTTGAGATTACTTCACATGAGATTACACTGTTAATGTTTATATTACTTATGTTTCCTGTTCTTTCACCATGAAACATACCATAGTTCTATAGTCAATTTGAATGAAATACATAATTTACAGAAAATTTTGTTAGTAAATATACAGCATTTTATCTAAAAATGTCCCTTTTATATCCATTTCTTCTTGATCTTATAGAAGCCTCCTTTCTTTATTTTCACCTCTAGCCTTCAATATTTTAAATATTTACCTCCCTAATTAACTGTAAATTTTTCCTGTATTATTATCAAGATTCTCTTCACATTGCTTCACTCCTAAGCACAGGGTCAATTCTATAATTTGCTGGGCCCAGTGCAAAATAAAAATGTGGACTCTTGTTTAAAAAGCAATTAATAAGCTTCCCTTTCTCCTGTGAACTTAAGTATGTATGTATGTATGTATGTATTTGAGAAGGTATCTTCACCCAGGTTTGACTCCTTGAACTCCTTAGCTCAAGTGCTCCTCCTGCCCCTCAATTTGTTGTGACTACAGGTGTGCACCGCCATACCAAGTTAGTTTTTAAAAAAAAAATTTGGGGGGATTCTCACTTTGTTGCCCAGTCTCGTCTTGAACTTCTGGCCTCAGGCAATTCGCCCACCTCAGCCTCCCAAATAGCTAGGATCACAGATGCAAACCATTATGCCTGGCCTTCTGGTCTCTTTTGAATCCTGTTATGGTGCGTTATTCTTTGTTATTAAATGACCCATACCCTTTGACATAGTTACACTCATGGGGCCTCTGCTTAAGAGGATCCCAGATGCCCCATCACTCCATTATTTGTTACATGGGGCATGGGCCAACTCTGTATTTTTTTTATGCCCTGAGCAGCAGCTGGACAGGAGCAGAGGTGAGGGCACCTGAAAATCTACTGCAGGAAGGAAGAGAGGTAGTAAGAGATAGGATTGCATTTCAGCCAAAGTTTTAAGCCCCTGAAACATGCTCGATTTTCCTATTAGGGTTCAATTACAGATCACAGTTCACAGATAAAATTATTAAGAATTTTAAGAGAAAAGGCCAGGCATGGTGGCTCAGGCCTATAATCCCAGCACTTTGGGAGGCCAAGGCGATGGATCACCTGAGGTCAGGAGTTCAAGAGCAGCCTGACCAACGTAGTGAAACCCTGTCTCTACTAAAAATACAAAACTTAGTCAGATGTGGTGGCTGGTGCCTGTAATCCCAGCTACTCAGGAGACTGAGGCAGGAAAATACTTCAACCTGGGAGAGGGAGGCTGCAGCGAGCTGAGGTTGCAACACTGCACTCTAACCTGGGCAACAGAACAAGGCTCTCTCTCTCTCTATATATATATATATATATTTTTTTTTTCTTTATGTGTGTGTGTGTGTATATATATGTATTTAAGCATTAAATCAAGTACAAAACTCTTTTGAGTATAGGACTCAGTGTAATTGGTGGTCCTGTCTATTCAAATCAATATAATTCTAGTCCAATTCAATATGAAAGCTTAAAAATTCCAAAGACTATTAAATTTTTCAAATATATAATAAATTATAATGTGCATGAAGAGATTATTTGCTCAGCAAACTAAAGATCCTTTATGGTAAAGATCAGTCTTAGAAGACAGTATAATACAAGCTAAATAATATAAAAATGCATTACATATTAAGTGTAGAAAAATCAAATTACGTCTTGCATCCATATGAGGATTTACACATGGAAAATACATAGATGTAACTATTTGTGAAAAATACATGAATTAATTGGATTATCCTACTCGTATGTGAATGTCCCACTGGAACCAACAAATGGTGCCCTCTTGGCTTTAATCTGGTATATTTCTTTATTTACATTAATTAGACTTCAGCTTTTTTCTACACCTCATTCCTGCTCAAATATGTATATCATTTTGTTTCATTATTCTTCCTTAAGCATAATCATTATCACATATTTGTCTTCAAAAACTTTGTGTTTTCCCATTGGACAAAATCTATATAAAACATATCAAAATTTTTCCACAATATAAGCATACTTTACATTTCAAGCACCAACCAAATTGAATGACATATTTTTGTTTAATGATGTTTCCATGGTCATTGAATGAACACATATCTCTGTTTGGCCAGGTGACTTTTAGAAAAGTATGGTAAATAATTGAATAAATTATTTTTTTAGAGATATCGTATCATTATTTTTGCACCAACCTAATATGTAACACATGTTTTAATATTCTTTGGTGACATTCGTTTCCTCTATCATGCAATGACATTACACAATAATGTCATTTATAGATATGTTTGTATCTACAAACTCTTCTACAGACATGAACCCTGAATGACTTGATGACCACAGAAGATATTTTCATTGTTCTCTGAATTAGGAGGTAAAAAGAAGGGAACATATCTGAACATACAAGATTTTTCGAAATCTTTGACGTCAACTTCCAGCTTTTTAGAAACTCAGCTTCCATTTGCTTTGTTTCTAATGCTATTTTCCTTTACTTGAGCTGCTTGTGCATGTTTTATAAGACTGCATCCCAAATAGGTAAAGCTTTTATACAAAATTTAATATAATTTAACAGCTCATAATTCTGCTACTAGTAACAGTCAATAAGGCAAAATCACCTCAGTTAAATGCCAAATGTGTAATCATTTCATTAAAGAAAAAAACAATTAAAACCCTGGCAGGTAAATGAAGTAATAAATGCTTTTGTTACTGACCTTTCTGTTTAAGCCTCCACATAAAAAAAAAAAAAAAAAAAAAAAAAAAAAATATAAAAAAAAAAATAATTATAAAGCCTCCACATAAAAAAAAAAAAAAAAAAAAAAATTCAATCTTCAAAATCCTCAAAGAAAATATTGTTATACCTGCTTCATTAATACATAAACTAAGTTTCAGGTAATGCATAATTTAAACAAGGGCAGGCAAATTCATTAATCATCTGAAACTAAAGTTTCTGTTCTTACTATCTGTTTCTGCTGTGTTTAACAAAGTTCATGTGGGGTGTGACTGTGCCTCAGAATCCACCATGAGTGGTGTGAAGAGTCAAATGTGATAGACCCCTCTGATACTTCCCTGTCATCAATGACAGAAGCCTCATATTTATGTATTTTCTATACTTAAATTTCATTCAATATTTAATGTAGAGGAAGGATTTGGCTGCCTAAAATAAATGCTATTATTATTTTTAATTGCATTCAATGTTATATTTAGCAATATACATTGTTGATTATCTTTGATCTACCTTCTAGTTTATTATTTATTTATTTATTTGTTTGTTTATTTTATTCTCCTCTACCCTGCTTTGTGCCTGAAAGGCTGACTTTGCAAATTGAAATACCCTGGCTCCCTTGTCATCTGGTTGCTGGTTGGATTCTGCCAAGGAGAATGGCAGAATTCTGGCTGTAAAAAAAGGTAAAATCAAGATGTTACAGGATTAATTCTCTCCACTAGCTCTTTGCCTCACAATTGTAGTTGTGTTTAACTACTATGTGCCTTTAGGAGGGAGAATAACAGTGGGTAAGGGCATGCCCTTACATATGAAACTCTCCACTCAGATATTCCTGGGTTTGACTCCCAGCTCTACTCCACTTATAGGATCTTTAATCTTAGGAAAGTTACTTGACGTTTGTGAACCTCAGTTTTTCTCATCTGTAAAATGGAGGTAAGTAAAATAACCAGGCATGCAAACAAGCAGAACAATATGACCCATATAAAGAGAGAAAAAACAATCAATTGAAATCCACTAAAAAATGATAGAAACATTAAAAATATAAGATCTAAAATTTCAAACTTGATGAAAATTATAAACCATACATACAATAAGCCAGACATACAGAGCACCAAGTATGATAGAAAACTAATGATAAAGAGAATATATTAAAAGGAGGCAGACTAGACAGTAGTGTATAGATATGGCTAAATAGATGGACAGAAATCACAAGAGAAAAAAATAGCTAAAAATGACTAAATTTTGAATATGATGATAATAGCAGAGCCAATCAATATTGGGATGAGCTCTGTTTTGAACATTAGCATGGCATCTACAGGTGGTATTTAGGAGAAAAAAATGTTGAAGTCTAAGAAAATATGATTGGCAGACTGCTAAATGCCCCTCCCTTAATTCTTACTTTAATTTTTGAGAATATGAATGTGATAAAATATCACATGCTGATTCTGTATTTTTGCTGGTATAAAGATAAGAAATATTTAATTAATGTTTCTATTTAGTTGACTTTAACTTAATATTCAGTATAATATTAATATTAGTGTAAAGGTAATTGTTATAATATTAATTACTATGACATTATATCCTTCAATCCTCAAAAGGATTGCATTTAAAGAAAGAATCTATTAACTTGAGCTTTTTAAAAGCGGTATTTTCTCTGGCTGGTTGCAAGAAGGGAAGTAAAAGAGATTCAAAGCATGAGCTGGACTCGGTATTATTGGCTTTCATGCACTCTTGCTGGCTTGTTCATGAAAGGGACCAAGTGCAGGAATGGGAGACTTGTGTCTACAAGCAAAGAACAACCCCCAGACAAAAGCTAGCAAAGACACAAGAGCTTTAGTTCTAAAACCATAAGAAACTGGACTCTTTCAAACACCTGAATGAGATTAGCAGGTTACTCTTTTCATCACGTTCCAGATGACATCCCATCAATGCCAATATCTTGATTTTAGCCTTTGAAACCCTAAGCAGAGACCCTGGTTGAGCCTACCAAGTTTCCTCACGTAAGCAACTGTGAGATAACAAATGGGTGTTAGAAGGAGAGCTGGGGGGAGAAGAGAAAAGCTTTAGTGTCTATATTAATCACAGACAAGTTTTCAGAACAAAGAATATCACTACAGTAAAGAAGGCCATTTTATATCTTGAATGGGGTTAATACATCAAGTGGACAGAACAATTCTAAATATTTATGCCTCTAATAACACACAAAGCAATAGCTGACAGAATCATAAGAGCAACTAGACAAATTTACAATTATAGTTAGAAAGTACAATACAACTTTCAATGACAGAGAAGTAGACATAAAGTCAGTAGGTATGTAGAAAGCCATTATCATTCAATTTTATCTAATTGGCATATAGACATTTCAACCTAACACTAGCAGAATACAACATGCACATGGAACACTGTCAAAAATAGATCATAAAATAAGTCTCAACATGGATAAAAATAGTAAAGCCACACATAGTATATGCTCTGTTCATGAATTAAATTAACCCCCGAAGACAGAAAGACCTATCAAAAACTACTAAATATTTGGAAAAAAAAATTACTGAAAAAGTCATGAATCAAAAAAATATTAGAATGGAAATTTAAAATATATTTTTTAAGTGAACAAAAACAAAACACAACATATGTAAACCTAGGCAGTACCATTCAGGACATAGGCATGGGCAAAGACTTCATGACTAAATCACCAAAAGCAATTGTAACAAAAGCCAAATTGACAAATGGGATCTAATTTGATAGCTTCTGTACAGCAAAAGAAACTATCATCAGAGTGATACAACCTACAGAATGGAAGAAAATTTTTGCAATCTACCCTTCTGGCAAAGGTCTAATATCCAGAATCTAAAAGAAACTTAAAGTTATAAGTAAAAACAAACCCCATAAAAAAGTGACCAAAAGATATGAACAGACACTTGTTAAACTAAGAAATGTATATGCCGAAAAACATAAAGAAAAGCTCAGCATGGCTGATCATTAGAGAAATGCAAATCAAAACCACAATGAGATATCATTTCAGGCCAATCAGAATGACAATTATTAAGAGTCAGGAAAAAATAAATAATGAATACTGGTGAGAAATAGAGATGCTTTTACACTGTTGGTGGGAATGTAAATTCGTTCAACCACTGTGGAAGACAGTATGGCCATACCTCAAGAACCTGGAACCAGAGATACCATTTGACTCAGCAATCTCATTATTGGTATATACTGAAAGGAATATCAATCATTCTACTATAAAGACACATGCACCCCTATATTTGTTGCAGCACTATTTACAATAGCAAAGACAGAATCAATCCAAATGCTCATCAATGATAGACTGGATAAAGAAAATGTGGTATATATACACTTTGGAATACTATGCAGCCATAAAAAGGAATGAGATTATGTCCTTTGCTAGACATGGATGAAGCTGGAATCCATCATCCTCAGCAAACTAACACAGTAACAGAAAACCAAACACTGCATATTCTCACTCATAAGTGAGATTTGAACAATGAGAACACATGGACACAGGGAGGGGAACAACACACACTGGGCCAGTCAGGGGTTGGAAGACAAGGGGAGGGAGAACATTAGGACAAACAACTAATCCATGTGGATCTTAAAACCTATATGATGGATTGATAGGTGCATATGTATACCCATGTAACAAACCTACACATTCTGCACTTGTATCCTGGAACTTAAAGTAAAATTTAAAAGAACACATTTTGAAGGGTAGTATTACCTGAGTTCAATAATTATTATGCAGTTATAGTAATCAATATACTCTGGCATTGGCATAAAGGTAGACAAAAAGACTAATGGAACAGAATATAAAATCTAGATACAGAGCTGCATATGAGGATAACTGACTTTTCACAAAGATCCAAAAGGAATTTGGTGGAGAAATATAGATGTCTTATCAAATAGGAACAATTGACTGGCAAAATAAAATGAAAATAATATTAATAATCAAATTGATAAATAAACTTTGACCTGGACCTTATGCCATTTGAAAATATATCTTACTGGATTATACCTAAAAATGAAACCTAAAGCTGCACAACTTCTAGACGAAAGCACAGGAGAAAATTATGATCGTATGTTAGAGATGTCTTAGAGCAGGTCAAAAACACAATCCATAAAAGAACAAATTGTCAAATTTGACTTTATATAAAGGTACCATTAAGAATAAGAAGACAAAAAGACAAGCCACAAAATAGCACAAAGTAGTTTCAAGAAATATATCTCATAAATGTAAATAATTCTCAAAGCTTAATAAGAAAAAAACTTAATACAAAATAATGGTAAATACTCTGAAGAGAATCTTTACCAAAGAAGCTATTCAGATGATATATACGCACCTGACAAAATACTCAGAATCATTGGTCATTATGGAAATGAAAATTAAATCCGTAATTATATATTACTACACGTCTATTAGAATGGCTAAGATTGAAAATACTAAACATACTGAGTGCTGACAAGCAAAAGGAAAAACTTTCATGCACTTCAAGTGGGAATGTAAAGTGGGTCAACTACTTTGAAAAGCATTTTGGCAGCCTTTTACAAAGTTAAACATTCACCATATGATCCAGCCATTTTACTCCTAAGGATATATTAAAGACACCCCCCTGGCCGCACCCCCACACACATAATACAAAGACTTGTACACATTCTCTATCCAAATTTATTTGTTATAACCCAAAACTCAAAATAATCCAAGTGTTCACCAGGTGAATGGATGAACAAACTGTGGTATATCTATTACAGCGGAATACTTCTCAGCATCAGCTCAAAATGATAAGAATTCAAAAAAAAAGAGTCCATTCTCTTTGTTTTTTTTTATATAAAATTATGCAAATGCAAACCAACCCATAGGGACAACAATTAGATCAATAGTTGCTATATTATTTAGGGTTCTCTAAAGGGAAAGAACTAATGAAATATATTTCATTATACATATTTCACATTTATATATATGTTTGTATATATTTCAGATTTATGCATGTAGTATATATAATGGAATATACATATGCATATGTATATACAGGAATTTATTAAGTATTAACACATATGATCACAGGGTTCCACAATAGGCAGTCGTTTGCAGGCTGAAGATCAAGGACAGCAAGTCTGAGTTTCAAAACTGAAGAACTTGGAATCCAATAAATGAGGGCGAGAAGCACCTAGCATGTGAGAAAGATGTAGGCTAGGATGCTAGGCTAGTCTCTCCTTTCACGTTTTTCTGCATGCTTTATAGTCACTGGCAGCAGATTAGATGGTGCCCACTCAGATTAAGGGTGAGTCTGCCTTTCCCATCTCACTGACTCAAATGTTAATCTCCATTGGCAATACCCTAACAGATGCACCCAGAATCAATACTTTGTATCATGTAATCCAATCAAGTTGACACTCAGTATTAACCATCACAGTTGCCTAAGAATGAGGATAGAGGGAGGCATGAAGAAGCTGTGAGATCCAAAAGGAAACGTTTTCAGGTGAAGGAAATCTTCACTGTATTGATGATTGTGACATTTTCACAGGGCTATGTACATGAAAACTTATCAAATAATATATTTTAAATAGGTGGAGTTTATTTTATGGCAACTCTGCCTCAGTTAAAAAATAGAAACAATAAAACTATATTTTTCTTTCAGATTATCAGTTCCCTTTGAATGAGTGAAGCTGAAATGTTCACATTGGACGTTAATAGTAACTTTGATGTTCAACATACTTCCTTTATTGTTTTTATTTTTCTTACATCAGAAACTGTGGACTTATGAGGACCTATACATATCACATTTTCTTTTGGTGACATTTCACTCTGTTTGTTCTGTGAGGAAATAGATCAGTATAACACATTCAATGTATTTAGGCTATTGCTTCATTTTGGATGAGATCTATGCAGCAAATTACAGCTCAGGATACTATTAGCTTGTCCAAGTTAGAGACTAAGTTGTCTACATTTTCCTCTTTCAAATTCCCTTACCCCTGAATTCACCCTAAGATAATTTTCCTTGCAGTCTCAATTAATTTCAAACTCAGACCTTTGGCAGACAGCGGGACTCTTCCAACAGGGCATCCAGCTCCCAACAGAGCATTATTGAATACAACTGTTCTCTCATTTTGATTGAAGCTGTGACTTCTCAGTGGTAACCTCCCTTCCAAAGTGAGTTTTTACCTCACTCTATGCAGAGTAGGGACACACAGGAAAGAGCGGAGAGGCTGGAAAGAGTGGAGAGGCCTAGCAAGCAGAGGCCACAGTAGAATTGCCATGTCCACAGATGAGGTCATGTGACTTTGGGTCATGGTCAACATAGTGCTTAGCAAAGCTGCTTTTAATTTTATACACAAACTGGGTATATTTAAAAATATGTGGGAAACAATACTCTCATTTTTTAATTTAATTGTCTAAAGTACTTTTGAAGTTAATTTTTTTTTTTTTTTTTTTTTTTTTTTTGATTCAGAGTGTCACTCTGTTGCCCAGGCTGAAACAGTGAGTGGCACAATCTCTGCTCATTGCAACTTTAGCTCCCTGGGCTCAAGATCCTTCTACCTCCACCTCCTGAGTAGGTGGAACTACAGGCACACACGACTTCTTCAGGCTAACTTTTTGTTTTTGTTTTATAGAGATGGGATTCTGCTATGTTTGCCAGGCTGGTCACAAGCTCCTGAGCTCAAGCAATCTGTTTGTTTTGGCCTCCCAAAGTTCTGGGATTATTGACTTGTACCCACTGTGTGAAGCCTGACATCAAATTTAACAATAAATATGTTTTTACTCTTTGGCTTACTAATTTTATTGATACACATTATTCTAATAAAAAATAAATATTATAAAAGCTGTAAGTACATGGGTTTAATACCTCATCACCTATATTTGTTCATATTTATTACATAAAAGTCACTATTGCCTACATTGTGCTGGGGATAATATTCAGTATATTCAGTGTGTTTGAAGAGAGATATGTGTTTTCTTCTAATGAGATTTAAGGTACAGATCATAGGATTAAGCCCACCTGGCTAAAGGACTATAGAATGGCCTTCATCCTCATCCTGCCATAACAATAACTCTTTTTAGGACTAATCAAAGCTGAAAAATAGGAATTTAAATCCTGTCTCAAACTCTCATCTTTGTAACCCAATGGAAATTCTGCTATGAATAACTGATACAAACATCAAATTGCATTAATCAGACTACCACTATACAGAGAATATTCTTCGGGTGTTTGGAAAAGATATAGGAAGTATTTCTTTGAGTGTTTGGAAAAGCTATAGGAAGTTTATGGGACATTCCTGTTGAAATTTATATAGGAATAATATGTGGGACATTCCTATTGAAATTTAATGACTCAACTGTGTACAACTCTAATGTGAACTTCCTGCAACATGCACTTTACTAATCATGCAAAAGATGAATTATATCTAAAGTAATAGCACATCTCTCTGATTCTCTCTTTTATTGTGAAAGCCTTCACTTTAAAATAAAGTAAATATATGAAGGACTTTTATTTTTTTCTACTTACTCATCTTGGATATTGCCTGTGTTCTGTGGAAACAGATATTGCTTTCTAATTGAATTAACTGTAGATGTTCTAAGTGACCAAAGAGAAGATAAAATTTGAAGTCAATTACTTGAAAATCACTTGTTAGTAAGTATCATTTACTATGTCTGGCATAACTGAGGTGGTTCAACAGGTCTTAGGTATGTCAGTGGTAGAATGAATAAGTGAGAGTTGGTCCATTTCCTTTTTGCTCTTGTTGATATATATACATTTATTAGCAGGCCTTTCAGAGAGAAGCTGTTTTTAATGTTTCATTGGGTATTTTTCTGTAAATATGTTTGTAGCTGGGTATGATGCAAAAATTAAGGTAGTATTGATGCTTGCCTATAGAGGAAACAATTTCCCAAATTCTTTATTCTATCATTTTTTGATGAGCCCAAATGATTGCCATCTGTGATTATCTGTGACCTTACAATAAAATAATTGGAGTAGTAGTTCTACTTACTTTAAAGCTGACTCTGGCTGGTTGTAGGGTCTTATTAAATTTAGATTGTCTTGAGTCTCAAATGGACCCAATGCCTCTGGATCCAACTCATAGTTCTACAATGTTTCTTGATGTGAGGAATGGATGTAGTGGGCAGTTGTGCCTGGACACAGTGCATTTATTCAGCATTACCAACAAGTCCTTTTAACTTCTAAAACTACTTCATCATCATGGAAGTCATAAATTTGCAATTATTCTTCTGAGAAGATAGCTGCAAAATATATAAACCACTTTCTTTTAGTAGTTTAACATAATATCTTTTATATACTGCCCCTGAACCCATGGCCTGCCAATTAATGATACTCTTACTTTAGTGCTGTATTACTTATACTTCCTCTGTTCACTTCATTTTTCTATATTTCTGATATGTCATTTCTATAGAGTTTACATAGCTATTGCACCATCAGTAATTTGAAACATAACTTCCCCCTTCCCTCAGTGTGGGTCATGCGTAGTGACTTTCTTCCAAAGACTACAACAGGTAAAGGGGAGAAAGAGGAGTAACTTTACAGCAGAGAAAACTGACAAATGCTACATGGGCCATATGATCAAGGTCAGTAACAACAAAGATAAGTTTTACTGACTGTATGTACACTTGATACAATATAATAAAAATGGAACTTTACTGCAGTAGATTTCCCCAAAATACCCGTTACTCAGGTCCATCTTTGTAACTTTTCTATAAATCTAAAGGCATTATGAAATAAAAATTTATTAAAAATACATGGGAAATTACACTATACAGTAGAGAGAAAATGGATGTAAGACCAATAAAATAAGACTAATTAAATCAATCATGCAATAAAAATTCATGTGATATTTGAGGTAGAAAACTGTAAAACAGTTACACCAGAAAAGAAATTTATGTTATGAAAAGGATAAATGTACTATGTCCTAGATAAAAGGAAATAGAATAATAAATTCCAGTGATAAGAATCATGGCCAATTATGAAAAACTTTCTTGGAAGGATTGCATCAATAATATACATTCTTCTATGTTATGCAGTTTTTCACAGAGTACCACCAGTAATGCCTGGATTGGCTTATACCAATGTAAGATAAAATGTTCAGAATGCTAACTGAAACATGCATTATCATCAATTAAAAGATACAAATGTATTAAAGTAACATACGTCTTCTGAAATTAATATTTTGCTTACTAAAAAGCACAATTATGAATTTTGTAGTAACAAAAAATAACTGCGATAATGATCTACTGAAAGCAAAATAACAATGTGTATGTAATATTATTGCAGCCCTACAAATTATATCATTATAATTTGATATAGGCTTCTGTTTCTCTCCTGAAGCCTAACTATTAGGCTTCAGGAGAGAAACAGAACCAATAAAAGATTATATTTAATACATATATATATATACTAATATAACTGTACATACTAAATATATGTGTGTGTATATATGTGTATCTGTGTGTGTATAATATGTTTAATTATGGAGAATTCACTCATATGAGTATGGAGGCTGAGAAATCTAATGATCTGCCATCTGCAAATGGAGATCTCAAAAAGTAAATAATGTAGATCAGTAGGGCTGAGATCCAGGGGAACCAATAGTGATAGTCTGAGATTGAGGGCAGGAGAATATTTATGTTCCAGCTGCAGCAGTCATGCAGAAAGAGGTAAATTATCCCTTCTTTTGTCCATCTATTTAGTTCATAATGAATTGAATGACATCCACCCATTTTGATGGGTGGGCAATCTTTTTCACAGAACCTACTGATTCAAATGCTAATCTCATTCATACACATCCTCACAGACATACCCAGAAATAATGTTTAGCAAAATATGTGGGTAATCCATGGCAGCATGCACAGGATACCATGTACTGAGTCTTAATAAAACAAAGTCCAAATACTAGCACAGTCCAGAAAGACTACATTTTTCTTCTTTCATGGCACAATGCACACAAAGTTTAAAAAGACAGGATGCAATTTTTATTTTCTTTTGAGAAAATTTGTGATTTATGATGCTACATTTACTATGTATATAAAATATAATTATCTGTATCATAAAACTAGTATTGTCCTGACCATAAGTTAATTAAACCATAGGGTAATCATTTTTTTCAAGAGACATAAATATCCAAACATGGAAATCAGAAATCAGAATGATTAACCCCACCTTTATTTTTTTTTCAATCATCTCAGCTTTAAACGCCAGTTTAGTTTCATGGGAATAGTCTATATTAATATGTTGAGACTATGAATCTGTTATGTCTCCCAATGTTTTAGACAAAATGTTGAGCTTAGTGATGCTTACTACTGAAAGTAATGGAACTCAGTCATTTAATTTAAATAAGTTAGTTCAAACATTTGCTTTATTTAAAACTTGAAAAACAGCTTTTCAGTAAATCTTATTTTTATCCATATTAGAAGAATGCCATTCAAGCATGTTGTAGTATAGAAGTTGTGTTAAAAAATTCCTAGTTTTTTGAATAAAATAGCATACCGTGCATTCATTTCCATGGGCCGGAGGTTTTTTAAATGAATATTTTGTGATATTGTGCCGGAATTGCTAGCCTTTGCTTACCGGTAATAACTAAAATAAGCAGCCCAGGATAACTAAGATCTGTGTGTAAATAAATGCTTATCTTGACTTCCACAAACCACTGAAGTAACAAACAGAATGACGAAAGTCCCCTGGCCCTTGGAATGTCCGGAGACCCCCACCCTCTTCTCTGCCCAGGAGGTGAATTACAGAATCCCCTGGGCCTTGGAATGTCTGAAACCTTTTCATCCCCATCCCCGCTCCTCACCCCGACTCCCAAGGTGGTTTTTCGGGTATAAAAAGTCTTGGTACCCTCCTTTCGATACCACAGGTTGGAGAGACGTGAGTCCTCTGTGGTCGCCGGCATAATAAATGACCCTGCAATCTGGCATACTTTTGTCTTGGTGCTAACTTTCTACGCTCGGTCCAGTACAAAAATTTAAGCCTAAATTTTATATTATATTTAATAATGACTTAGGAAAAAAACTGCTGTAATAATACAACTGCCAATGTGAAAAAGTGTACAATTTTGTTTAATATTTCAAAGTTACAAAAAAGATTTTATATTTAAATTTTAAAATTTCTTAAATCATTCTGTTCAGTGTCATTTAAAAAAAAGTTTTGGTAAAATACATGTAATATAAAATTTACCATCTTAAGCATGTTTACATAGGGCTCGCAGATTGGTTTGCTCAGATGTGACATTTACGTAGTGCAAAGGCTGGTGGCCCCACCCTAATCTCATTTTTTCCAAAAGGACTTTCCAGTTGATCACCCATCTTGCTGCTCCTTGCAATGCACATGGCTGACAGAAAAGGGAAGATGATGTTGACATCTTGAGCATGTCTAGTCCTTAGTTCCCTTCTGACATTTACCCATAGAAGCTCCTTGCTTGCAAGCTGCTCTTTATTAGAAAATGTTTGGGGGCTGCTTTTCACTAAAAAGAAAAACCCTATGAGGACTCTCATTCCCTTACTATCTGACAAAGTAATTTCTTCTTAACTCCGGTATCACAACAATCACTTACTTAGGATCTATTATTTCACCTTAAATAAATAGCAAACAATTAAATGACATTTTCTAATTTGCTTTTCTTGAGGGAGGAGTGTTTTTCCACACATAGTAAAACACTGAATAATTGATTTTCTGGGGAAATAAGGTTATTAATGTCACCTTAGGATATAAATTATTTCTTGAATTATAGTAACATTATGCGTTAGAAATAATTGCATGTTTTTTTTCACTTTTTAGAAGTAATTTTAATTTTCTATATTTATACCCATTGTAGTAACAGCAGAAAAAGTTAAATTGAAGTAATGTTTTACATTTCTCAGATTTTCTGATTTCTATCTACCTATAATTTAATAAACAAAGAGTACTCTGTAAAACACTGTTCTAAATACTTAGCATATTCTCACCTTTTTGATTTTTTAATGTCTATGAGAACATTGGTATCATTAGTATCTCCCTTTCATATATAAAGAAATAGAGAATTTAAAGATCCTATTCTAGATCACCAACTAGAAAATGGCAGAACCTAGATATTAATACAATACATCTGGCTACGGAGCCCAAAGTCAAAATGGCTACACTATTATTTATCTCAGGTGGTGGAAATTCAAATTTAATTTAAATAACAATTCCAATGATTGATAAAGTTTTAATTGGTTGCAGTGTGTATGCATAAAACAAGTATTTTTTCTTGGAAAACTAATTTCATTTTATATATGTTTAAAATTAGGGTTTTTCTTTCCTTAGAACACTATAATACAAATTTGTCATAAGAGAAAACCACTAATAAATTGTTTTAAAACTTTGACTAGAAATACAGGTGTCAATTTCTCCAACATATAATTAAAGGATATTTTATTATATGAGTTAAAATCTGGGATGGTAAATTGAGGTTTTGTTTCTAGCACCACTTGGACAAATAATTACAGTATATAAAATATGAAATATATACCAGTCAAAAATCAAATACAGGACAAACATCTTTATAACAAAGATGGAAGACAAAATGGCAAATGTGTTGAATCAATGGGCTCACTGGGCTATGATCAGGTGGCACCATCCAGAAATTTTTCTTCCATGGAAAAGAAAGATTGAAGAATCCCCCAACCAAGATGGCGCACCTGAATCAGGCTTACATATCAGAACTAGGGACTCCATATGGACCCCATATGATAAATAATGGAGCCTAAAATATAATACTGCTTAATGCTACCTAGAGCAATTGCAAGGGCCAAGCTAACAAATGGTAGATAAAAAGATATATCATTTTGGGCTGATGACTAGATTTGCCATACTGTCCAGATTACTACAAGGCCATAAATGCAAATATAGAAAACTAGATTTTATATTGGAGAAAATATACAACCACCTAAAAACAAACAAAAATAAAACAAAACCTATTTGAAAATGAAGATATCCAAGATGCTGAAGAAATTCAGTATCAGGGAAAAACATTAAAAAATATCATATTTGGAATTTTAGCTTTTATCAGTTGAAATTGCATTACCATCCCAGCAAATACTTTTTAAAACTCTATTACATAATTCAAGTATAGAAATAATGTATCATATTACACATAAAGATAGCGTAAAGTTTTGAATGCAATAATCTATTATAAAAAAGAATTAGAAATAACATAAATTATATTTCATTTAAATAAAATATTTTTCAAAAAAAGTCTTTGCAAATATTTAGCTTGGATAGAGTTAAGTGGTAAATTCAAGATATTGAGAGAACTCATGCAGAACAGACAGGACACATGCAGAAAGATTGCACTATACGATGTAAAAAAAAGTCTTATGAGGCATGGAGGATACACTCAAAATCTCCAGTAATAATTTTAGAGTTGAAAACAAGAGAGCAAAAAATAGAGGAGTAACTGCATTTGAATATATATTTTTAATGTTTTCAAAATTGAAGAGGGGAAGAAACTCTAATAAAATTTGCATTCTTAAAGATACATAGCATAAATAACCCTATATCTAGATATTTCACAGTGAAAATGTACATTAATGATAAAATAAGTCATAAAAGCTGCTGGCAAAAAGACAGTTTAACAATAAAGAAGTGACTGCCTGACAATGAACATTTTATTTACAACAATAGATGCCAAAAGTGAATTTGGTACTATTTTCACACCGTTAAAAGGAAATAACTCTAACATATAATTTTATATCCAAGCATAATATTTTCAAGTGTAAGCAAAATAAAAATGTCTTTCAGCTATAGACACACAAAATAACAGGAAATTTGACCACCCACAGAACTTGACTTAAAAAAACTATTAAAGAAAAGTAAAAAATACTGAGATAAAGTTGTAAGAAACTCTATTGAGAACAGGAATTGATATGATGTAACAATAAATGTATTTAGCACTTTAAGAAAAACATTTTTATTTTGCATAAAGAAAATTAGATATTTAAATAATAATATTGGAGAAGAGTATTCAAATAATTGATTCCTAGTAAGGATGTTGTGATAAGGAACAAATATAAACATTTAATGACTGATTCTCTTAGAAAAAATTATTGATTACCAAATAGCTTAAAAATTTGAAGGCAATCGCTAAAACTATGTAGATATAACTTAGTTTCCAAACCAGCAAGGAACAAACAACTGAAAATTAATATTTGATAAAAAAAATGTATCTATACTACACTTGGTTTTGTATTATGGAAAAAGCATGATGAAATCCTAAGAATCTTCTAGCTTCAACTTTGGGGCCTATTGGTAATATGATATCAAACTAGTTTTCCCTCAATAAACAAATAGAAAACTGACAAAATATTTAGAATAATAGCTTTTGTAAAAGTAAATTAAAACAGAGACAAGACCTGATGAATACCTGAGCAGGCAAAGCCAATTAAACCTCATAAAGTGTCATAATCTTGCTTGATTTGCAAATATAAATTAAACTTCTATTTAACTATTTCTTGTAAATACCTTTTTAAAACAAAAGTGATACTTAAGACTAACTGACCAGAGGCTGGTATCTATCTTACATAATTAAGGACCTTCTAGGAGGACACACCAAATAATACAACTTTGTGACTGTAACCAGTTGAATATTTTCTTTGCTTTACTTCCCGGTTTACACCATAAAAGCTTTCCCCTTGAGGTCCCCGTTCTCTCACCAGAGTCCCCAAACAACCTCCAGTTTGAAACTGCCAAATTCATGAATTGCTATTCACTTAGATAAACTCTTTAAAATTTTATTGTGCTCCAGTTTATCTTTTAACATTTTCAAATATGAAACATATGGCAAAGATTTTTGAGGAAAAAGGAATGCTACTTTAGCTTTTTCCCTGGAAGCCTGTATCTGACTACAACATAAGGAGAGAGAACCAAAGAATGATATTGTACTGAGCTGAAAAGACAGAAATCTGAGTTTGTGATGGCTAACACAGTTGAAATATGTAGGACATAGTATTCAAAAGCAAGGATGTACATACAGAGAACACTTCACAAACCTTTTCTGTTCTTTTAAATCTTTGTGTGAAATTTAAACTGTAACACATAGGGTGAAACTGCCTAAGGCCAGACAAAGAACTACAGAAGTATATTTACTATTTCTGAAAAAATAAACTTTTACACGCTTGGCAGCTGGAAAAAAATATCTCATAGTTTCTGTGGATCAGATATGTGAGCATGGCAAACTGAATTTTCCTTTCAGGATCCCATGAAACTGAAGTCAAGGTGCCAACCATGGCTTTGGATTTATCTAGAATCAGGGTCTTCTAAGCTCACTCATTGTTTGCAGAATTAATTTCTTTATGGTTGTAGGAAAGAGCTCCCCATTTTCCTTCCACCATGCCTCATTCACAAACCACATTAGCTCCTAGAGGACACCCTTGCTACATGGTCCCCTTAAGTAGTTTACAAAATGGATTTTTTTTTTTTATTTTTTAATTACAGGCCAGCCAGAGCATATCTCTTTGGCTTTCTCCTCTGCAGAAACTCTTCTTTGAAAAGTCTAAAGTGTTTATGTGAGCCTCCCTGGATCTTCTCAATATTATGAAGGCAAACAATGTGTTACTTCATTTACATCTGCAAAATCCTACCACAGCAGTGTCTAGTGTATTATTTGATTGAATAGCTGAAGAGGATGTTAGTATAACAGGTACTTGGCATCTTGTAAGGTGATTCTAGAATTATACCTACTGCATGGAGAAGAAAGGCAGGAAACAGCGAAGGTTTAAGTAACTTGAATACCAGTGATTTTCTGTAGAGACCT
>NW_016107415.1:1193852-1236104 GCF_001604975.1 Cebus imitator
AAAAAAAAAAAAAAAAAAAAAAAAAAGCTATACCTTTGAAGTGAAGCAGGGCTAAATTAAGACAAGAATAAAGGTTAATCTAGTACCATGATAGATAAGTTTAAAGTAAGACTCAAAAGAAAAAAAATCAACAATAATTATAGTAGTGCAAAAAGATCTAGGCAGTCAACTAATAACATAGAACATGTCAATCATTTAATAAAAGAAACGGATGCCAAGATTATGTACTACCTGAAGAAAGAAAATAAGCAGTAGAAATAGACCCAAAAATCACAAGTGGAATTAGAAAACTAGGATATTAAGACAGTTTACCATAACAAAATATCGACACATTCTACACGATGAATGGCTATGTCATGTACAAGCCAGCCATATATAAACTCAATTCTATAAAGCTTGAGACTAAATGAAAGTAAATTTTAGTAATTGAAGTCGTGTCATTGCTTGCTTGTCTGACACAAGATCTGGGGAGGTGATGTGAACTGAAAGCAAGGTTATTAGAGAAAAATTTTGGTGTGGTAGACAGTCTCTATATTTATTGTAGTAATTATTGCCCAGGGGTAGTATATATTTGTCAAAACTTACCAAATTATACAACTTAAATGGATATAATTTACTGTAGATAATGTATACCTCAATAAAGTTTATTCAGAAAATCATAATGAAAATAATTGGCAATTAGAATAGGCTAGCCAGAGGTAAGTTGTCAATGAGGACAGTTGGGATCCTGCAATTCCTTCTGTCCCCTGAAAAGATCCCATCATGAGTAGAAAATACTTGTAAAATTTTATAAGATTTCTGAAATGTGATTAGTTAAAATTATATTCTGTATGTTTTTTATACCAGGGAGATATAAAAATGTAAGAATTATAAATTACAAAAATAAGATAAAATGTACTCTGGGCCGGGCGCGGTGGCACAAGCCTATAATCTCAGCACTTTGGGAGGCCTAGGTGGGGGGATCACGAGGTCAAGAGATCGAGACCATCCTGGTCAACATGGTGAAACCCCGCCTCTTCTAAAAATACAAAAATTAGCTGGGCATGATGGTGCACGCCTGTAGTCCCAGCTACTCAGGAGGCAGAGACAGGAGAATTGCTTGAACCCGGGAGGTAGAGGTTGTGGTGAGCTGAGAACATGCCATTGCACTCCAGCCTGAGGAACAAGAGTGAAACTCCGTCTCAAAAAAAAAAAGAAAATTATTCTGTGTGCTTCAGAATAAAAAACATTAAAAACATAAATAAAAACAATTATGAATTAGATAGTTTAGAAGATTCTCCTATTCCTTACAGAATTAAATATGAACTCACCATAGTGCTACAATATTCCTTAAGAACAATAAAATTATATGCACCTATACAAGGGATATTTAGAAAAAAAATTAAGTTAAATATTCAAATAAAGCCAGCAAAATGATGCAACATAAAATGAAAGAAAGAATAATAGAAGAACCACTGTGCTTTTTAATGAGACATTCATGCATTACAATGTGCAACACAAAGCATACTCCACATCAAGAATATCAAAAGGTATTGTATAGATTAAAAATTATAAAATGTTTTTTCTCAATAACTTATTGATAGAGGAATAGAAAAGCACAAACATCAAAAAAATATTTTGAAGGAGAAACCAGTAACAAGCATAGCTGCTTAAAAATTCACAGATAAATATTATGACAATTTTTATTTATTAAATTTGAAAACATGCAAATAGAATGTATGTATCTTAAAGAAAATATATTTCCAAATTTTACCAAGAAGAAAAACACATAAATCAAATACTCTACATTCTTAGTATCATTGAATGGCAACTGACAGTAAACCCCATACCAATAATCAAATATCAGGTTCATATAGTTTAATTAAAATCTTTTTATTGTAAAATGAAGTTACAATATTAGTAAGGTCACACAAAAGCTAATGTAGAGCTTAATACAATATTATAGAGCAAACATGCTTATAATCATCAACAAGATAAAGCATCAGGATCCTATAATCACCTTTTCCTACCTACTAAAAGAAACCACCGTCATGATTTTTAAAATTACTGTTTTGCACTTCTTTATATTTTTACTAAACTGTGCATAATTTAAAGCTAAAATTTAACATTTCTTGCTTTTTATTTTGATTATTTTTTCTACTTTTAACTAAACTTTATTGTTAGGATAGTTTTAGATACACAAAAAAATGGAGAAGAGAGTATAGAAGGAGGCCCAAAATATTCCTCATCCAGTATCCTTTATTATTAATATCTTACGATGATGAGCACTCGTTACATTTAGTGAACAAATATTAGTACAGAAGTATTAACTAAAGTTTATCAATTTTTCATTGGTCTTTGGGTAATGTTATTTTTCTTTCCCAGGATCCCATTCAGAAGACTGGGTAGATTTAGTGTAAAGTCTACTTAGGTTCCTCTTGGATCTGATAACTTCTCAGATTTTCTTTGCTTTTGTTCACCATGACATTTTTGAGGAGTAATGCTCAGGTATATGCCTCCGTGTTGGAATTAGTTGGGTATTTTTCATATGATTATGTTGGAATTGTTGGTTTGGGGGAAGAAGATTACTGAATTGATTGGGGGAAGAATACTGAAGTAGTTACCATTTTCATCACATCGTATCTACAGTACATACTATCAACATGATTTGCCACTATTGATGTGGTCATGGTTACCTGCCTGAGGTAGTGCTTGTCAGGTTTAACCAATGTAAAGTTGGATGTTCTGCTCTGTTCCAAATTCTACTCTTTGGAAGTAAGTCACTACATGCAGTTCACACTGAAGGAATGTTAAGCTCCATCTAATTAAGGATGGATTATCCACATAACTTTTTGTAATTATTCTGCATGGGATATTTGTCTCTTCTCTCCCACTTATGAATCTTTTCAGTTATTTATTTCCATCATTGTAGACTCATGAATATTTATTTTCTACATTAGAGTGTAATTTAGTACTTCTTTATTTATTTTTTTGCTCCAATTTTTCCAACTTTGGCCATTGAGACCTCTTTCACCTGACTTCTCTGACTTTTTTAAATACTCCCTGCATGTGTATCTTATTTGCTTATTTTTAGCACTTTATTACTTTTGGTTCTATAAAATACTCCAGCTTCATCGTATACATTTACACAAGTCCTGGAATCAGTCATTTACCCCAGTTTCCCAAGTTTCTTTTACTGAAAAATAATATTAGAAACAAAGATGTGGGTACCAAGTGTGCTTATTAAAACTGAGGTCTCACCATCTCTAGACTTTTCAGCAGGCAAATAAATAAATAAAATATATTTATGTATAATCACACACACATGTTCACAACATGTGTGTGAACATTCTGATATATATCAGAATATATATCAGTATCAGAATTGTTAACCTGAATTATTTTAAGAAACAATTTTATTAATGAGAGTACAGTGTTTGCATGCAGGTTCTTTCATCTTTAGTCGTACAGACTCCACTCATTTCCAAAGTTACAAAGTGTTTGTCATTTCCCCTGCCCTTTCCAGTGAGGTGGTAACATACATTTGTAGTACATTTCTATTCTGTTTTCAGAAGCTTGCCTTCCTTCTAGGGATCCCTGACCTTTTAAATTATTTTTTTTAGTGTGTGTACATTAATAGTCACTTTTCTATTGGCTAATTAACATTTTGTATTGCCATTACAATATTATCAAAATATTTTTATTACCCTGAAAGTCTCTTTTGCTTCATCTACTCATGTCCCTGAATCTCCCCATTCAAATACCTGGCAAACGTTAATGATGGAAAAGTTTCGCCTGTTCCAGAATGTCTTATAATTGGAATTAAACTTTAGGGAGCCTCTTCGGAATGGCTTCTTTACTTACAAAATACGTTCAGTTTCCTCCATATCTTTTCTTGTTTAATATCTAATTTATTTTAATTTCTGAATATTTCACTGTATGAATGTATCACAGTTTGTATATCCATGATAGATATCTTGGCTTCTTCCAGTTTGGGTGAATAAAGCCATTTTAATCATGCATATACAGATTATTGTAGTCATCACTTTTAAAATCACTTGTGTAAACACCTAGGAGCACAATTGTTTGATCATATTATTACACTCAGTTTGGCTTTGTAAGAAACTGCACAATGTTTGTACAATTTTGTATTCCCATCAGCAATGGATAAGAGTTCCTAGGGTTCAACATCCTCATTAGCATTTGGTACTATTAGTATTTTTGTATTTTAGCTATTCTAATAGGCACCTACTCGTATCTTATTTTTTATTTAATTTGAAAATCTCTAATGGCAAATAATATTAGACATTTTTATATACACTTATTTGACTTACATAAATCTTCCTAGATGAGGCCTTTGAAAAATTCACAAATATGTGGAAATTAAACATCACACTTCTGAATAACTCATGGATCAAAGAACAAATCAAAACAGAAATAAAAAGCTTCTTGAAACAAATGAAAATGGGAACACGTAATACCCAAACATAGGATGCAGCAAAATAAATTTTAAGAGAGAAGTTAATAGCAGTAAATGCCTACATTAGTAAAAATATTTCAATTTAACTTTATGCGTCAAGGAACCAGAAAGACACAAAGTCTTTACAAGTCTAAAGTCAGCAAAAATAAAGAAATAATAAAGATCAGAGTAGAAATAAATAAAAGAGACAAGAAAAACAATAGAAAAGGCCAATGACACTGAGATGATTTTTGAAAAGATAAACAAATTGGCAAACTTTTAACTAGACTATGAAAGAGAAAAAAACACTCAAACAAAATTATAAATGAAACAGGAGACATTAAGACTGATATCACAGAAGTACAAAGTATCATTAAATGATATTATGAATAATTATATACCAACAGATTTGATAATCTAAAAGAAATGGATAAATTCTTAGAAACGTACAATCTACAAAGGCTGGATCATGAAAAAGAGTAAATCTCAACAGAACAATATTGAGTATGGATATTTAATCAGTAATCAAACATCTCTCAACAAAAAAGATCTCAAGACATGACAGCTTCACTAGTGAATTCCACCAAGGTTTAAATAATTAATGCAAATTCTTAATGTATTCAAAATAATTAATAAAAATAAGACACCTCCAATTATTGACAGGGACATAATTACCCTGCTTATCCTGAAAATAAAGCCAGACAAGGACACTGCAAGAAAAAATTGTAGGTCAGTCCCCTCAATGAAAATAGATGTAAAATCTTTAAAAAATATATTAGCAAACTAAATTCTACAACACATTATAACGATGATACATCATGTTTAATTGCAACATATTAAAAGAATCATATATCATGTTTGATTTGTATTTATCCCTGGAATATAAGAATAGCTCAACATATGGTAATCAATAAATGTGAAGCACTACTTTAACAGAATGAATGATGAAAATAATGTGATTATCCTGATAAATGCAGAAAAAATATTTGACAAAATTTAATATATTTTTATATTAAAAAATCCCAACAAAATTGGGTGTAGAAGTAATGTGCCACAACCTAATAAAGGCCATATATGTCAAGCTCACAGCTAACATCATACTCAACAGTGAAAACCTCAAAGTCTTTCCTCCAAGATCAGGAACAAGACAATAATGTCTATTCTTGCCACTTCTGCTCACTATAGTGCTGGAAGACAGAATAATTATGTGAGAAAAAAATAATAAAAGACAGCTAGATTAGAAATGAAGGCATAAAATTGTCTCTATTTGCTAATGACATGATCTTATATATATAGAAACCCTAAAAACTCTATCAAAAATCTGTTAGAAGTATTAAATAAATTCAGCAAAGTTTCCAGATACAAAATCAACATACAAGAATCAATGACATTTCTATACACAAATAAATGAGACCCTTCCTCCCCAATTTTTTTAAATCCCATTATCATCAGTAAAAAAAAGTACCCAGGAATAAATTTTACCAAGGAGATACATGATGTGTACACTGAAAACTACAAAACGTTGATCAAATAAATTGAGTAATACACAAGTAAATGGAAAAATATTCCAAATTATGGATTGGAAGAATTAACATTACTAAAATGACCACACTATTGAAAGTGATTTACAGATACAATCCAATTCCTACCGAAATTCCAATGGAATTTTTTACAGTAAAAGAAAAAAGAGTTCTAAAATGTATTTGGAACTACAAAAAAAGAAAAGTAGAATAAAAACAAAAATTAAAAATGTAGGCAGTGTTGATGAGGACGTGGAGGAAAGGGAAACTTTGTACATCATTGGTGGGAGTGTAAATTAGTGTAGCCACTCAGGAAAACAGTATGGAGCTTCCTCAAAGAATTAAAAAGAGAACTACTGTATGATCTAGTAATTCCACTTCTGAGTATATATCAAAAGGAAATTAAATTAGTATGTTAAAAAATGTAAATATCTGCACTTCTTGTTCAATTACTAGCTTCTGTGGTGGTATATTTATATTGGTGGAGACTTACACATTTCCTGCTTAAGACCGGGAATCATCCATTTACCCAACAACCTATGTTTCCTTTTAGATGAAACTGGTAATTAAAATTACCAATCTGGATGCTGGGGAGGCTAATTGCTACTAGGCTGATCATTGTTCTTGGCCTTTTCAGTGGACAATATTATGATTTCTAAAGATAAATATTCACCTGTATTTACACTGATACTCTCAACTTCAGTTTAGGACTATGGAGTTTTTACTTAACCACTTGTTTGTTACATATCTATCCACTCAGAGGTGCCCAAAGAAAATTTATTTTTCTTTAAAGTCTAGTAGTTTCACTAGACTGTGGCTTGTTATTAGTTTTTCTGAATGTATGATTTGCTTTTTCAGTATGTAGTTTATACATTTTAATATTTTATGTCAGGAATGTTTTCTCAAAATCAAATTTTAACATGTTTTTGCTTCCTTGTTCTTTAGTGACATTTTTATTCTATATGATGGTTCTTTGCCTGTATAGAAGGGTACATTGAACAGGATAGGTTTTCAAAGTTCCCAGTGTCCCCTAGCCATTGTTTCTGTGAAGTGCTCCAAAATACAGCTCTTGTTATTTGAGATTTATTTGCTTTGTTATTCTCTCAACTTTTATCTGTACCTTATTTGTCTTTAACTCTATTGTCCTTATCTTTTGGTCTATGATTCCACTCCTAGAAGTTTTCCTTCAGTGTTCAATCCTGTCCTGAAAGGAAGCTTCTATGTATCTACTTCCGACACATGAGTCTATATGTTTCAAGCTTCATAGAACTTACTGCTGGCTCCTTGCATTAAACCACGATTCAGGTGGGCAAATCTAAGAGATGCAGCTGATATCCTCAAATTACCACAATGACCAGTCCAGTAAATATTGGAATCTTGGCTATTTGTGGTCTCTCCTCTGTTCTCCTCATTTTTGCTTCATTTTGTTATGTCCTCCTTTCCTTCGGGCACTTACTTATACTTTGGGGTCCATGAGGCCACCTTTTCATCTAGTTTAGTATTAATGCAAGTTATGAGTTTTCATTTGCTATCTACTTCCTGTGGTATGCTTATGTGGAAATTCTGGAAAATTTAAATAATAATCAAATATTGTCATGCTACCACAGAGTTGTCAAATTTCCTAGATCATATTAAGTATATATTAATTGTAACAGAAAATAGAAACAGAGAAATAGCTGTTTCTCTCTTTTAAGAGGACAAGAAAACATTAAATTTTTTTGTTTGTTTTAGTTAAGTACAGTACAAAAAAAAAACCACAATAGCTCAATTTCACATTAAAAATTAGAGGAAAGTTGCAGATAAAATATTAGCTGAGCTAAATTAGTGTAATATGAGAAAATTATTTAAACACTGTATTATAAAAGTCAAAGATAAAAATAACTAAATATTATGACATGAAGAAAAAGCAATTGAAAATAGTCTAAATTATCCTTGAATTTAAAAAACTCAGCCAAGAACAATTAGAAAAAACTCATTTGACTTGATAAAAACGTTTTTTAAAAAAATAAAAACGTTAAATTTTTGCTTGCTTAAGAAACATTCTTATCAAATTCAAGAACAAAAGAGGGTAAAACTATCACTGGCTTATTGTGTAGCCTTTTAATTATCTAGAGAGCATCCAAAGCTCAAAAGACACATTTATTAAAAATAAAAATAGAAAAGAAAATAAAAAAGATCAATTAATTGAAAAATTTCAAACTTTACGAATTTTCTAAGAACAATAAATTATTTTTGCAATTAGTATCATTTCATATGTATTGCATTTGCAAACCTGAAAAGGTTGGCAATATTATTCTTAGAAAAGATGAGTAAAACAAGAAGCCCTTACATCCTTGTATGAGATATCTAAGAATACACAGTAATATTGAAAATTATCAAATGAACAATTCCCTTTATTTCTCTACACGTTAGAAAACCATATAGATATGCATACAGTAACAAATACCTGAAATTCTGAATATTTAAAAAATTAAATATTTGAAAGCAACGTAAATGTCAATCAGTGTGAGCACTGATAAAGAAAATGTTATATATGTATAAGCTTTTTACTGGATAAATCATAAAAATGAATAATTGTATATACACACACATAGAAATAATGAAGAGAAAATCGCAATTTGCAGGTTTATGCATGTATACATATACATATGTATAGTACATGATTCCAGCTATCTAAATAACAGTATATATGCCAGACAATAATAAGTAATATTTATAAATATTTAGTAAAATATACACAAAAATTATAAGTATTGAATTCATGGTAGAAGTTACCATTGAGGTGAGAAAGAAGGAAACTTTAGATGAGAAAACACAGGTTCTCAATGATCTCTGTCATATTTTTTTTCCTAGAAGACCTGAAATAAATATGGCATAATAACCAGTACTGGTAGAACTAGGACTGTGAAAGAGTGCTTGCTATATATATATATATATTTTTTTTTTCCAATCTTTTCTAACTAGCTAGAAATATTTCACAATGATTTTTTTTTTATTTCAGTAAAAATGATTTATTTCAATTAAAATTTGTAAATAGTTTGTTATTTTTATTGGAAATAAAAATAAGACTTTTCTTCCAGAAAAATGGTGCTTGTAAACATTTGCACTGACAGATTGCTGTTTTGGAGAAATCCTATTGGGATATCTACTATGATGCCAAAAAAAACAGGAACAGATGTATCTGCAGCTGGAGCAAGATACCCACACATGTGGCATCGTCACTTTTGGCAATGAGAGAGGACATTGGAGTCTGCATGGGATCCCTCTTTTGTTTGTTTTTTTGTTTATTTTTCTGTTTATTTAACAAGTCAGAGAAGCCTGAAGTTCCTTCCCAATGTACATCAAGTACAAGGAAGATAAGCTGTGGTATCTAGGAGGGAAAAGTTGTCTCTTAATATTATTTCAACTCAGTAATTTTACATTTTGAAGTATAATCTATGGCAGCTGAAGAGTTAAGCTGCTTCTTTAGAGAGAATTAGCAACCTTTTCCATGTTATTATTTAACTTCTAAGATAGCTTATAGTAAAACTGAGTAGAGGTAGTAATTCCTCCCATGCCAGTACCAAGTTCTCCTATTATTCTGCCCCCCCAACTATGAAAGGAATAATTAGAGTTCTAGTATGGCGTGGCCTTGGCAAGAGAAGACAGCACCTGAGAGTCAGTTTAAATTGTCATGGCGGCGGGGGTGGGGGTGCGCTAGGAAGGAGAGGAGGAGAGCTGTTAGGTCAATCCATAGGGGCAACCACATAGAGCCTGGTTACAAATAATAAAGTTAAGAGTAATAACCCTATTAATGCCAGGATGTAAGCTAGACTCATGAGTAGTTACTTTCCTGCAGATCTTGTTGGAAGAGCAAACGTAGATCCTCCAATGGCTTGTAGGTGTACGAAGTGTCCTCTCCTGGAACTTCAGGCTGTGGAGTGGAGGGCCTATGATTTTCTTCAGGAGGTATCCAAAGCTTCAGCCAAGTGTGATGAATCCACAAATCAATTCCCACCACCTTAACTGCTGTTGGGATAGACAGTATAACCGAAAATGGTCCTTCCCAAGATAGGCCTAGAGAGGGAGAGTCTGAGGGGAGAGACTTAACAAGCACCAAGTGTCCAGGGCAGAGCAACTCTTTCCCTTTTTCCCTAGGGTGTCCTTCAGGTAAGCTTCTAAGAGCCTGTTGGTACTTAGCCAAGGAGGTGATAACTTTTATTAGATCTGCTATTTCCTTGTCTAACATGAGATCATTAGTAAGAAAGGGTCATCCATAAAGCATCTCATAGGGACTGAGTCCTATTTTCTGAGGGGAGTTTTCAGCCCTTAAGAGTGCTATTGGTAATAGAGAAGGCCACGGGAGGAGGGTTTCCTGTGCTAGTTCCTTTAAGCGTCTCTTAAGAATTTTGTTCCTCTTATTTACTTTCCCTGAGGACTGAGGCCTCTAAGCACAGTGGACATGATACTGTATTCCTAACACTTTGAGTCACTTGAGTCACTGTAGATTTGAAGGCAAGGCCATTATTGCTTTGAAGACAGCAAGGGAGTCTGAATTAGGGATTATTTCATTAATCAGGTCTTTTATTACCTCTTGGACTTTTTCTGTTCTACAGAGGAAACCTGCAACCCAGTTTGTGTAGGTATCCACACATACTAACAGATATTGATATCCCTGACACTTAGGCATATGGGTAAAGTTCATTTGCCAGTCCTCACCTGGGTAATGACTGGTGTGCTCTTCCCCAGGAGGAACTTTACAATGTGCCAAAGGGTTATTTTTCTGGCATATTTCACATCCTTTGACTATTTGTTGGACAACCTTGAAGAGACCTGTTTCTGTAAATACAGATTTGGCCATTCTGCATACATTCTCTATACCCATATGAAAGGTTTGATGTAGGGTTTTAAGTACTTTCCACTGGCTGGCAGCATGTAGGAGTACTTTCCCCTCCTCAGTAGCTAGTCATCCTGAAGGCAGAAGATTATGTCCCTGGGAGGTTGCCCACTCTACCTTTTCTGATGAGCATTGAGGTCTAGTTCCCTGGAGAGGGTTTTCCCACATTAAAAGCCCTTTTATAAATTATTGTCTAGCTGCTCTTTTTGCCTCTAGGTCAGCTCAGCCATTGCCCTTTGCTTCCTTCTCATCTCCTTTCTGGTGACCTGGCAGTGTAAGACTGCTACCTCTTTGGGTTCTTGGACACTTGTAGTAAGTCTAAAATTTTCCTATGATATTTAATGGGAGTTCCTGATGAGGTTAGGAGCTCTCTTTCCTTCCATATGGTAGCATGGGAATGCAGAACCAGGTAAGCATATTTGGAATCTGTGTATATGTTTATTCTCTTTCCTTTTCCTAATTTTAGCGCTCGAGTCAGGGCTACTAGTTCTGCCAGTTAGGCACTGGTCCCAGGAGAAAGCGAATTACATTCAAGCACTGTTTGATCACTGACTACTGTATATCCTGCCTTTCAAATTCCATTTTCCATAAGTGAACTTCTGTCAGTTTATAGGTTAAAGTCAGGATTGGCTGGAGGAGTTTCTAAGAGATCCTCTCCAGCCACATAGTTCTGGGCTATAAGGTGCTGACAGTCATGTTCTTTGTCTGTCCCTTCCTCAGGAAGAAAAGTAGCTGGATTGAGGGCTGCACAGCCACATGCCTTCTTTAGAGGCCAGAATTCCAGCTACATCACGTGAAGTCCATACAGTTAGAACTTCCCCTTGCACTATTTTTACAGCTTCTGAGACCAGTATAGCCACTGTGGCTATGGCATGCAAGCAGTGTGGCCAGCCTTTTGCTACTGCATCAATTTCCTTACTTAGGTATGTCACTGGTTGTGGTGTGGTTCCCCGAGCCTGGGTGAGAACCCCCATTGCAACTCCTGACTTTTCCATACATATAAGGAGAAGTTGTTCCCTGTAGGAAGGCTTAGAGCTAGAGCCTGCAGCAGTGCCTGCTTCAGGGTTGGAAAGGCTGCCTCAGCTGTAGGGTCCCATTGTATTAGATGGTTGTTAGCTGTTTGGGTTTCCTTAATCAGAGTTTAGGGGTTTGGCTATTTTGTCATATCTGGAAATCCACAATCGGCAAAAACCAGTTATTCCTAAGAATCCCTGCCACTGTATTAAGGTTTTTAGATGGGGGAAGACCAGTATGGGCTGGTGACATTGTCCATCAAGGGCTCGAGTGCACTTAGACAAGACAAGCCCTAGGTATTTTCCCTCTTGCCTACAAAGTTGTGCTTTTGGTTTGAAAACCTTATATCCATAGGTGGTTAGAAAGTTTAGGAGGTCCTGGGTCGCCTGCTGACACTGGGTTTCTAAGTTAGCAGTTAAAAGTAAGTCATCCATATATTGAAGAGCCAGGTTACCTGGATGTGAAAAATTACTAAGGTCCTGAGCTAAGCCTGGTCAAATAGGTTGGGGCTATCTCAAAAGCCCTGGGGTAACACTGTCCAGGTGAGCTGAGAATTCTGGTCTAAAGGATCTTCAAAGGTAAACAGAAACTTGGAGTCAGGATGTAATGAAACACAGAAAAAGGCCTCCTTAAGGTATAGGACTGTAAAACATTGTGCCTCTCCTAGTATTAGAGAGAGCAAGGTGTATGGGTTGGGTATGGCTGGATATAAGGTATTATACCTTCATGAATAAGCCTGAGACCTTGCACCAGCCTCACTGTCCATTTTGTACTCCTACCATTGGAGTATTACAAGGGCCATTACAGGACTTTACTGCAGTCTGAGCTTTTAAGTTCCTTACAGTATCCTGTAGCCCCTTTTCGACTTACAGTTTTAGGGAGTAGTCTTTGGTAAGGAAAAGAGGTGAAATCCTTTAGCCTTATTTGAATTGGGTTTGAATTCTTTGCTCACCCAAATTGTCCCTCCATTGACCAAACCTCAGGATTAACATCTTCTTTAATAATGGGCAGCAGAGAGGGATTGCCTCCCTGACGATGTTCATATAGATCATGGCTCCTGCTCTGGTTAAAGGTTCTACCCTACTAAGGGAGTGGGACTTTCTGACCTGATAAAGAAGGCATGGGAGAAGAATATATCTCCCCAGTTACAATTTAGGGGCTGGGAGAAATATTGTGAGACTGCTTGTCCTAGGACTCCTCAGATAGTACCAGACTTGGAGGACAAGCATCCAGGACAGGAAAGCTAATCTGAGAAGGCAGGATCAGTGTCCAGGAGAAAATCAACCTCCTGGCCCTCTATGGTTAGCTTTACCTGGGGCTCGATTAGGGTGATGGCTTGTGCAGCACTTGCCCTGGGCACCCTAAGTCCTGCTGTTGGATCATCTGGTTAGCCTCCTCAGGCCCTTGGAACCTTCATCCACTGGGAGAGTGTGCTTTCCAGTGATCCCCTTGGCACAGTGGGCAAGGACGAGGAGGTGGTCCATTCCTCTGGGGACAATGTCTCTCAAAGTGTCCTGGTAGGCCATAGTGCTAGCAAGCTCTGCTAGACTAGTGGCTAAACCAAGCCTTTCTCTTTTCTGAGCCCCTTGGGTCTGCTTGTCTGAAGGCCATGAGTAGGGCTGTGGCCTTTCCCTGGTTCTTCCTGTTCCTTTCAGCCTGCTCCTTCTGGTTTCTATTATAGAACACCAAGGTTGCTAGATTTAGTAATGAATCTAGACTCTATTCTGGTCCCAGGGCCAGCTTCTGGAGCTTCCTCCTAATATCTGCTGCTGATTGTGTAATAAATTTGTCTTTTATTATTAGCTAACCTTTGATGTAATATGGTGACAGGGGAGTACACTTTCTTAAGGCCTCCCGTAACCACTCAAGGAAGGCTGTTGGGTTTCCTTCCTTTCCCTGAGTTATGGTGGATAACATTGCATAGGTTCGGGCTTTTTCCTGGTTCACCTTAATTCCTCAAGTATGCAGGTCAATAGGTGCCTACAACTAGTCTCCATATTCTGAGTCAGTATCCCAGCGAGGGTCCATGCTAGGGACTGCTTGTCTACCTGTAGGAAATCTATCCTAAATATGATCTAAATATATCTTAAAAGACCATTTAGATGATTAGATTCCCCTACACATTAAACATAGGACTAGTTTAACCTTCGAGATACACAATAAATGTGTATCTTCATGAATTCATCTCTCAAACTGAAATCACTTTCTCACTCTTTGAATATTCATAATTCTATATTTTTCTATTGATTAGATTGAATTTGCATTTCCTTTCAAACCCATTAACACATTGTACAGTATACCTAAATGTTTGCCAAATATTTAAATAGCAAACTTGCTACTATCATAATTGGAGGTCTTTAGTCATACAACAGAAGTTGATATAGACCTGTGAAGAACTTTATTACTCAGACCTCGATCCAGTGTGCACACTCTCAGGATCAGCGTCTATCCTCATAACATAGTCAAATACATTAATCTACTTTGATGTTAGGATGTTAGGAACTTGGTAGAAGGTTTTTGTTTTTGTTTTCAGGGCACTCTAGGAAAGAGTAAATGTGCTTGGCATTTCAATGTGCATAAGTCTGTGAAACGTATAATAATAATGTTTGGAACAGAAAATATAAAAATAGATGACAACTCTTCATTTAACCTTTGAGTTTTTAGCAACTTGAGAATGACAGACAAATTAATTTATGAGTTCAGATGCAGAAGGTTAACCATCTGACATAGACTAATGAGAACTTTCAAAGATTACTAGAGCATCGCTAGCTGAAATAATAAAATGAGAAGATTCAAATCAGATTTAGACATAAGCTATTCTCATTACCCTGTGCTGGAATCATGGTAATTAGATCTGTATATAAGTTGTACTTTGTTATATTTGAAATACATATTTTGAATATGCTGGTATGTATGTTGTACATAAATTACAATATATAATACTTTGTAATCATCTTTATATATAATTATTTGATTGAATGTATAAAGTTGTAAGCAAAGAGATAAGTTAAAGGGAAGTACTTACATGATTTCCAGCCAACATACTATTGCATCAGCCTTCTGAGGTGCAGGTAAAGGTAGATGTTACAACTTTCAGAGCATTACCTTAGCAAGGTTAGTCCTTTTATCATTGTTTTCCAAGTTGTATTTACAAGAAAAAGACATATGCAATGGTATGCATGAAAAGCAGAAAAATGTACAAATATACACACACTTATTATGCCTCATACTTATGTACATTTTAAGAAATATAGCAGAGAAAGTTCACTGTAAATGTCTCATCTTACACATACTTCTCTATTTAACAAGAAATGATCACATTATCATTTCATATTAAATCTGAAGAGTCCAGAAATTTCAGATTACCAAGTCCACAAATGAATCTTACAAGTGAATAACCAAGTAAATCTAATTAGGTATATACAAGAAATATGTATGAAGAACCATTTTCATTTGGGAAACTAATAGTAGAAATAAATAAAAATTGTTTTTATTTACAGGAGTATAAAACTAGAGGGAAATCAGACAAAGCAGATTATTTGAAGTAAAATAGAAGTCTACCTATTTTAAGACTAAAATAATAAATACTAAGGCTGAAATAATAAAAAGACATCTTGTTGGAAGTGAACTGGAGTGAGAATAATATTAGATAATCATAGTCAAGATTTTAGGCTATAGAAAATGCCTGGCATGATTGCTATTGAGCAGAATAAAAATTCTTTTTGTTTCTTTAGAGACAAGATTTTTCTCTGTCTCTCAGGCTGGAGTGCAATATTGTAATGATAGCTCAGTGTAATCTGGAACACCTAGGCTTAAGTGAACCTCTCACTTCAGCCTCTCAAGTAGCCAAAACTACAAGCTAATTTTTTTTTTTTTTTTTTTTTGAGATGGAGTCTTGTCATATTGCTTAGACTGGTCTTGAACTCCTGGACTCAAGTGATCCTCCCACCATGATCTGCCAAAGCACTGGGACTACAGGCATAAGCTGGTATTTCTGTTTAAATACCAGTATTTTCAACGAGGCATGAGCCACCGAACCTGGTTGACAATACTGGTATTTAAACATCAATTAATGCATTCACTTCTTCAATACGAAGGTAGGTTAGAGCAGTGAGTTTATTTCAGTAGTTACTGGCGTTTTTACTTAGGAGATTTTAAAATGTTTGTTTTAAAAAATTGGCAAATGCGTTTGTGTGGAAGAGATTTCAGTGAAATTTACAATTGATTTTAATAAAGTAATAAATGTTTGTTATTTATACCCTTCTATGAACTGAGACTTGATTTTGGTGCAAAGGAGCCTCTAAATTTGAGGGAAAAAAAGGATAATTTTTTTTTTTCCTTAATGATTTTTTTCCCATTTATTTATTTTATTGTATTTTAGGTTTTGGGGTACATGTGAAGAACATGCAAAATTGTTGCATAGGAACACACATGGCAGTGTGATTTGCTGCCTTCCTCCCCATCACCTACATGTGGCATTTCTCCCCCTGCTATCCCCCCCCAGCTCCCCACCCCCCACCGTCCCTCCCCTATGTCCCCCCAACTGACCCCAGTGTGTAGTGCTCCCTTCCCTTTGTCCATGTGCTCTCATCGTTCAACACCCGCCTATGAGTGAGAACATGCGGTGTTTGATCTTCTGCTCCTCTGTCAGTTTGCTGAGAATGATGGTTTTGCAGTTTACCCATCTGACAAAGGGCTGATATCCAAAATTTACAAAGAACTAAAGCAGATTTACAAGGAAAAAAAGGATAATTTAAGTCACATTTCCAATAATAACAATAATTTTTTAAAAATGTATAAGAAGCATGAGTGAAGTGGGTCCGAACAGAATGTTGTCAAATAGGGACCCCAAATCAGTGAGGGAAAAATTGATGAGATGTTAATTTAGGTAAAATACATGATTGCTCCAGAATCTTCATGATGCAAAGCACAGGATTGCACAATGTACATAACGCCACTTTGAACAGCAGATGTAACTGGGCATGGGGAGATAAATGTGGGATTCTCAACATAAGTTCTTTAGGACCAAAAATGTACTCAGAGGTAATTAAAATCAAACGTTTTGATAAAGTGCTGGAAACAGACTGTTAAATTAGTTGTGAATCAGAGTGTACAAAAGAAGCACACAAGTTGACACATTTTAGAATTTTTGCCATGAAAGAAAATAAAGACAATTATGGTTGAGGTAAAAAGTTTCTTGTTGCTTCTTGCTTGCTGTTTTGGTTGGCTGGCTTGATTTGTTTTCAACTATGGAGCAGACATTTTTAAAGAAGAAAAAAAAAAAAAGTCAAATGAAAGGTAAATGATTGAGAAGTCTGAAAAGAGAATGTGTAATTGATGGAGCAAGTTCCCTGAAGAGATAATAGGAGGTAGGGTCAAGACATGAGGCAGAAAGTTTAGCCTTACGAAGAGGAAGGTTATACAAACGAGGGCTTACTTTGGGGTTGAGAGGGAAATGACTACAGTGGTGAATAAGGAGGAATCAGATGACTCTCGTTTCAGTAAGAATTTATTGAATGCATAACTTTGTTCTCAGCACTGTTGACACTGTACAAGTTCCAAGGAAGACTTCAGAGAAATAGAAGATGTATTATACCCTTAAAATGTTTTCCAGTTATAATCTCAATCTCTTGGAGAGTCGAAGTGGTAGAGATAAGAGAAGTTATGGTTATTCAGAAGGGATCACAATTCAGATATTTGATTCGGTAGATTCAAGGAAAGAAAAATAGTTCTGAAAAGTAAAGGTATTAATGACAACATAGCCTTAAAAATAGTCTATAAGGGAAGAAAGAGCCTTGCTTTTCCTATTATTTACATCTTCTATCTTATAAAGTCAAGAAACATGACAGAGCTTTTTAAATGAATAGCCCTTTTTCCTCTCAAATAAAAATTTTCCATTTTGGAATAGGTAATATAAAAAGTAAACAAAATTATGGAAATGTGGGGCTTTTCTCATTTCTATAGTATGACAAAAATGAATACTGGACCAAAGGTATTTTGTGTCTTTGCTTTCTAATAGCAGACTTTAAATCATAATTGTGTAAGGTCAAACTGCATGTATATACAAATATCTGCATCTTTTCTAAAGGGAATAGATTTAAACATATTTGTCACATTTTATCATGGACCTTAGCCTCACTATTCTCATTTATATTAAAATTTAAATATAGTAACTTTGCAAGACTCACTTAAAGCCACCAGATGTCACTGTTTTAGATATAATACCTCCATCACTATTCATATGTCCTAGGTATAAAGAAATTACCAAACCTTCTAGTAAAATTATTTTCAAGCAAAATCATGACAAGATAATTATGTTAGAATCTCATTAAAAGTCACCCCTAAAGCTGTACATGATACTTATATACATAGGTCTGGAAAATCTTCTCTGGGACATTATGGTTTTATGATCATCTCAATTTTAATAACTATAGTCAGGGATTCCATCTAATTCCTTGCCTTTCATCTTGTTTTTCTATCTTTATTTTTTAGATAGGGTCTCACTTTGCCACCTAGGCTGAAGTGCAGTAGTGCTATCAGGGCTTACTGCAGCCTTGACTTCCCCTGCTCATATGATCCTCCCACTTCAGCCCTCCAAGTAGCTGGGTCTACAGGTGTGTGCCACCACGCTGACTAATTTTTTAATGTTTTGTAGAGATGGAGTCTCACTGTATTCCTCAGGCTGATCTTGAACTCCTGGGCTCAAGCTATCCTTCTGACTTGGCTCCCAAAATGTGTCTTTTATCTTAAAGGACATTTATAATAATTAGTCATTAACAAACACTTAAAACAGTAGAATATTAGAATTGGGAAACCATTTTAAGGACTACTCAGAACAATTCACTCTTTTACACATAGTGAACATAAAAGAGAGAGATAGATGAGTGTTCTAAAGGCAAATATATATGAAAATTAAAATATTCAGCTAGTTAGTATTCTTGACTAAATATTTTTTCTTGCATAATATATCACTAAATGATAAATTTCTTTTTATGAGAAACAACATGTTTGACCACAAGAAAATAAGATACAGGCAATTAAAACATTTATAGATGCCATTAATATTTTTCAAAGCATATAAACATGGTTTAAAGATAGGTATTTCTCATTTTTTATTATGAAAAATCTATATAGAACAATGAAGAAAAATGTACAAAACTAGAAAAGACAAAGATATTGAGCATGGTTAACATTTTGTTCTATATAATTCTTGTAAATTTTCAGGATTTAATATATATATATAATTATGTCGTTATTCATATACATACACTGTTTAAATATCTACTTTTACTAAATAACAATATGACTACTTGCTCATGTTACCCATCTGGTCAAACCACCAACATCTCAGCTTTTGCCAGTGCCTAACTTATTCTATCAAGTCGGTAATTGTCTTTGGTCCTGTCATCAAGCTGAAGAATGTGGTGTCTATGACAATCCCCAAGCCAGTGCTTTAGATGAAACTATTCAATTCCTGTGAACATTACTTCCATTCTACTCATTCATATGATCATATTTTGAGTCATTAAATAATCCTAAAATGTCTAAATCCAAAATATTACATTCAGTCATCTATTTTCTAAACCCATATTTCTACATTTTCATCTATCACCCATTTGTTCTGAAGCAAGTAGGTCATCCACACAAGAAGGTTCCTCATTCCCTGATCTCCACCTTTGTCTTGCTCAAACTCTCCCATTTTAATTTCCATGCCTATGTTTGTAACATTGCTTTGTACAAAGCTTAACAATCCTTGTGTGAATCCACGACTTCTCGTTCCACCAGCAAACTTCTAGTCCTGGATTGATTTATTTGTCAGACACTCTGTCTGTGATTTCTCAAGATTCTACAGAAAATCAAGCACACATGCACATTGGATAATAAGTTCATGGCCTCCATTTAGAGTTGAGATATGAATGTAATATGTCAATATTTGTATGGTCTTTGGGTCATTTTCATCTCTTTCTATCCAGAGAAATATTTAAAACCATCAATGTGGATTGACATTGTGTTTTTGTCTCTCAAACAAAAAAAACCAATAGACTGAAAAAAAAATGAGATCACTTCCTGAGAATGCCATGCTAATTCCCTATTTAAGCAGGTCAGAAAATGGAAAATAATAGGCAGATAAAAAACTAATTTCTTGATTAATTATCAGTCCTACTGCTTGAGAATGAATCATCATGGCTCTTGGTTCTTCCCTTCTAGGATCTTGTCTCTACTTCTTAAATCATCCATGATTTTTCATAAAAAAATATGTTGCATTTGCAGCTAAGTTGTTTTCTCAGCTGGCTTCATGCCCATAGAAATTTGGGAACTCAGATTCTCTTTTCATTTTGTAATATCTCTTTCTCTTCAGTTCTACAGTTGGTCAAGATCATCTAACACAAAGGCCATCTTATAAGAGTATTGAATATGTTGTGTAATACGCTGAATACCATACTGAAAGTGAAAAACAAAATTGTTTTATGGGGAATCAAAGTATAGTTCTACTGAATGTGTATTCTATTACTTTCATACCATCATAAAGCTGTAAAATCCTAAGCTGAACCCTCATGAAGTCAGAGGCCATCTTTAATTTCGAGATTGTTTCGAAAATCTAGACTAAACATTGCCAAAGTAAAATACACTAACTAGATTCTACTAACAAGAAATTGACCCAGATAACAATGCATAGAAAAACCAGTAAAACATATGAGAGATTTAAAAAGCTAATGGGAAATTATTCAAATTTTTCATTAAACTCTGAGAGAAGTTTCAAGATAAAATAAAGGTAATTGCAGATTAAATACTCAAAGTTGCAATAACTAAGAATACCTGAATTGAGAAAACATAAGTTCATAGATGAGATATTTATAAAAAGTGCCAACAAAGATGTATGAAAATAAACTCATACCTAGGTAACAAGGAGTGAAACTGAGAGTATCAATGTTAAAGAGAAAATATTGAAAGCACCTGAAAAAAGCAAAATGATATACGCAAAGATACAAAATTAAGGTAATTATAGAATAATCACAGGATAATAGCAGAAAGAACAATTCTAGATGTAAAAAGACAATGGAGTTGTTTTCAAAATGTTAAAGGAAAGTAACTATCACTTCAAATTATATATTCAGCCAAATGTATTAATCAAGGTGCATATTTTCAGATATAAAAAAGCTACCAAAGCGTATTATCTTCAAAACCTTGAGGCAGTATTTAGTGTAGAATATATTTATAGGGAATAAAAAATGAAGACAGAAATATAAAATGAGAAACTAAAGACAACATGTGAAATGAATTCAATATAACTCAGTAAATTATTTAATGACTATAGAAATGTATTTTGTGTTTATAAAGTAGAAATTATAATCTTATGTAACAATATAAGCTGCATTAAAGTACATGACTAGGTTTGTGTACAAAGTCAAAGGAAACTAGAGTAAAAATAAAGGAGATGTGTGGATAAAGAATATAAAGGCAAGAAGAGAAAAAAAGAGATAATAAAAATAAGAAAGTATGATTAAGTAAATTAAGTAGTAATTGTAATACACCAAATTGATTACTTCACCGATTAAAAATAAAGGTTAATAAATCAAGCTAAAAATAAATGAAAAGAGAAACCCAGTTTTCTCTGTTTTACCTTAAGCATAATAAAAGGGCATAATCCCTACCTTTGAAAGTAGTGTTAGAATTTAAAAATTGGGAAAATACCATGGTAAGAAGAGGAATATTTTCCCATAGATGTCCATGTTCTAATTTCCAGAACATGTAATTATATAATGTTACATGGCAACGGGAAATAAAAGTTCTGGTGTAATTAAGATTGCTAATTAGTGACCTTAAAAAAGGGATTAACCTATATTGCCCAAGTGGTCCCAGTATAATCATAAAAATCCTTTAAGGGAGAAGAGGGACACAGTAGAATACATTTCAAGTGATGCAATGTGAGAAAGACTTTACTGACTCTTGGGAACTCTTAAGACTGAGGAAGGAATCAATAAGCTTAGGGACATGTGTAACCTCTAGAAGCAGGAGAAGGCACCAATATAAATTTTCCTCTAGAACCTCCAGAGAGGAACATAGCTTTGCCAACACCTTAATTTGAGTCCACCAGAAGTCATTCAAGTGAGACCTCTCAGAACTATATGTCTTTTGTTTTATGCCATTTTGTTTGCGGGAATTTCATATATCAGTCATAGATAACTGATACAAATAGCAATCAAAAAGAATAATATGGTCAAATAGTATCAAATATAATATCATAAAGTAAATAATATGCAACAAAGGGTAAATTAAGAAAAACGGAAATGCTAATATATCATTTTCTTTAATTAAAAACTAATCAGGCAAATCCCTTAGATGGTAAAAAATTTAAATTAGAACATTTAAAATCTATGTTTTGTGCCATAAGGGTATATGTATGCATATTTGGGGATGCTAAGAGAGAGTACGCTACAGAAAATGAAGTATATACTCTATTTAAGCCTCAAACATTTACGAAGTGTTGACTATATCTTAGATCACGAAGTAAGTCATAACACACTTCAAATAAATAAGCATATACAGACAATATTTTATACGCTCAATGCAATTTAACTGAAAGATTACAAAAAACTAGAATATGTGTTTGACTTTTATAAAGGTTTTTTGTCAAATCTTATCAATTAAAAGGAAAGTCAAATGTTTTAAATTTAGACACAACAATATATATCAAAATTAATAGGTCCAAAATATCAGAATCTGTGCTCAAAGTCCACTTTAGAAACTTAAATTGATTTATTGGAATATACAAACTGAAAATGATGTTTTAATACTTCTACTTTTAAAAGTTAACATTTCAGTTTGAAGACTATGGTGTAAAGTGAACATTACCAATTTTCTGGAAATATTTCTAAAGCTATAATAATGAGGATGGAAAATCCATAATACAACCTGTAAATCAAATAAATAACTGATTAAACAAAAACACCAAAGAATGTTGTGCTAGAGATAAAATTATGACCAAATATGTTGATTTTAAAAAATATAAGTGAACTATTATCTTTAAAAAGACAGCAAAGTATGGAACTAGGTATACAAGGTGTCATGTAGAAAATAGTGAGACACTGTCCAATGGCATTTGAACAAACAGAGGTAGTATTGAAAGAGATAGTATTAGAAAGACAAAGCATGTAGAGGTGGTGAAATGGGAGAGCTTCCTGACCCCCCTCACAGGATGTGTGACAGGGTTGTGGCTCATCTGTTTGGTCACCATGCACCTCAAACTTCTTATGGGAGAGGTGCCCTTCAAAAGGGCAGGTGCAGGAGCCAGGGCAAGCGCCCTGGACTCTAGCTCCACAGCAGTGTCCAGGGGTGGAAGCCTGTGACTCCCAAAGCCCAAGTGGGCACCTGTTACATTACACTGTTTTAGCCTTGCCATCCATGGAGGCTTAAGTGTTAAGCAGCTCAGTGCCCTCTTGGTATCCAGGTCCTTATTTGGTGTCCAGGAAGAATCAAGTTGCATATGGACTTGAAAGATAAGTGTGGGGATTTTACTGAGTGCTGGAGGTGGCTCTCAGGGAGACACATGGGCAACTGGAAGAGGGATAGAGTGGGAGGATGATCTTCCAGTGGAGTTTGGCTGTCCAGCAGCCAGTCTCCTCTTCCACCATCCGCAGCCAAATTCCTCTTGGAATACAGATGTTCCTTCTCTTTTCTCTGCATGCCATTCTGCCATGCTTCTGCTCTTCTGTTCATCCTCGTCTGCTTGTCTACTTGTGGAATTTGGGGTTTATGGTTTATGTGGGTAGAGGATAGGAGCATGACGGACCGAAAGGTAACTTTTGGGTGCAAAACAGGAATGCCAGGTCCCATTTAGGGCTGTGGGTTTCCAGGCTTCACGGTGGGGCTTTTGACAGGGAACTGCCTCTTCTATCCAGTATTTCCCTGTCTCCTATCTGTATCAGTAGTATAGAAAGGTAGTTTTGGAATGGTCACTACTAAGGAGAAAGAAAAGTACACAAATCATAAATTAGAATAGTGAGCAAAATATTATGAACTGGATTAGGAAGAAATGGTAGATAATTAAGATGTGCAAAGAAAATCCATCATATAAACCACTGGAGTCTATCCATTGCCTCTCAATAAAAGTAAATAATATATTAATACACAGAATATTTTCAAAGAAATAGAAGCTGAAAATCAATATGTTAAAAGCAATTGCCTCATTTAAAATTGTCTACCCTCCAATACAGGCCAGTAAAGTTATTAAATTTTAAAACAAGGAAGAATATTTAGAACAACCAGACCAAATGAGAAAAAGAGAAAAATGTATAAAGCTAGGTTCAGATTTCATCAGAACAGCATTGTGCATGAGAAAATAGTGGGGCCATGCCATTAAAACCCTCAAGAACTCTAACCCAAGGATGTTATACACAACCAAGCTGCTGTCCAAGGTTAAACGCAAGCGATAAGGTTTTGAAATGTGAAAATCCAAGACCTTTTAGAGGAATCTTCTCCCTAGAAAAATTATGAAGAAAAGAATCAGGGGTAAGTATCAGATTACTTTCACTATAGGGAAAAAAAAAAAAAAAANAAAAAAAAAAAAAAACTAAACAAATGTAGGATTATAAAGCAAAATTAAAGCCAACCTCTTTATGAAAAACTACATCAAAGCAACCAAAATAAAACAACATAGGATAATTCAGTAAGTTAAGTAAGTTAGCTATATAAACAAAATCAATAGTAATTAATATATCTTTATCTCACTATGCATACATATAGATAGTAAAAACCATTGCACCTATATAATATGAAATATTCATTTCAATATTAATGCAAAAATTAATATACCTAAAAAAATAATGACTTGGCAGAAAACGTATAAGCTCCCAATGAAGAAAAATTTTGATGGCAACTGAGGGCTGTCAAGGAAGATTTGAAAAACTAGAAAATAAAATCATTTTCTTATTCCTGAAGGCTGAAAATGATAGTATTAAGATAGGTCGAAAGGTATAATGGGACCTTGGAGAAAGGATGGAGTATTAAAAGATTTTGGCTAATTACATTTCTTGATGGAACACATAAATAAAATTAAAAATAAATGCTGTTTACAAAAATAGTCGCTACTGTGGTTCTGTGGAACCTCGTCTTCAGAGTTAAAAGAAAATATTATAGAATGAAATATTGATAGAAAATAAAAGACATAATGATGAATGCATATACCATATATAGATGGCCAAAATAAGTCATTGATTAAATAAAGTTTAAATATGAAAAAAAAACCTAGAGAGCAAAGTGTTCATAACTGGCATGACATAGTGTGGCGATATTTCTTAAGTGTGCACAGTGTTTCTTTACTTTTTAAACATTTAATAGACATAAGTATCTCTTTATTATTTCCTTCTGGCTTTAAAATGACTTCATTGAGACTAAGTTAAAAAAGATTTTATAAAAGGTTTGGAATGGTAGTCTTTCCTGATAATAATGCAACTTAATTAGATAACACTTTTTTTTTAAAGACTGCTTTCAGCTTTTTAAAGCTGGGGTTGAAAATTGACTCAGCATTGCACTAGTACTGTTTGTGTATGTGTCAACAACTTATTCCAATATTCCCTGTAGTTCACTGAGATCTCCTGAATCTATGTCCCATGCATGCATTGTTCAGTCTTTACCTTGATTGCCTCCCATCTACTGAATTTGACTTTACAGCAGTTATGTTTCACATGTTTGAAATCCTATTCTTGCATATTATTATTTCAGACTCCATAGGCAGGATGAATAATTTAAACATGACCTAACTAAAGGACATATATTCTACCTCAAATTTTGTAATAAACAAATATATGTGTGGGTGTGTTTAACTTAGGAGCCCTGACATTTAAATGAATGAATACTGAATCTATAAATGTCCAGATAGATATGGGGAATGATCCATATAATTTAGTAAAGCCTCTGATGATCCCACTGTTTTCGAACACTTCTTTTGTTATCAAATAATAAAGTTAGATAGTAACTCATACTTGTACACTTGCTTTGCACATCAACTAAAACGTCATGTGCAAAACAAGTGTACAAGTATGAGTCACTAACTTTAATAGATGAACCCAGATATTCAAGGGATGTATTATATTATTCTCCAAAATATGTGATTGAATTGAAGCTGCCTTGATATGAGTTAAGAACAGAAGACAGCAGTAACTTTACAAATTTTGAGAGATGGCAGAGTGGAAAGATAATTGGACTTGGGAATTATAAAACATGTCACCCTCACTCTGCCAGTTAGCAGTTGTAGACATAGAATAAAACCCACTAAACCTTGGTTTCCTAACTTATATAATGAAACACTGGGAATACCTACTTTGTGTTTTTCACAGTTTTGCTGAGAAGGTCAACTGAGAGAACATAAATGAAAATGTTTCGTCAACGAGACACATTAATAGTAGCATAGTAGAAAAGAGTGAAAGCTGTGGACTCAGGCTGCCTGGCCTTATGAAGCAGCTCAAACACGTTGATCAGGGCAAGAGACATAACCTCTCTAGGAGCCAGGATTCTTGTGTAAATGTACCCACCTCAAAGAATTTGTAAGATCATGGACTGAAAAATTGAAAACTTTCATATCAAGTACTAGACGTGTAGCCTGGAAAACACTCTGTGGCCAGGCATGGCAATGTGTGGACAACTTGTGCATAATAGCTATACTGTGCCTCTTGTAGTTGGGCACCAGGCCAAGGACTCCTCTCTTCTTACATTGACAGATGTGTGTGTGTGTTGGTCTGCTTTTTATATTTCCTTGCATCAGAGTGGTTTGAACTGAGGCTCAGGTTTGGGAATTAATGTAAGGGGAAATAACTAGAGCTTTGTCATGTTTCGTCCAAGACTGTTTGGGAGAAGTCCCGGATGGTTGAACCTGCTTAATGTAGCTGTATCTCAGACTTTGGAGCCAAAAACTCCAGCTATCAATGTATTATTTTGCCTTGCATGGATTATATAACTATCATCCCCCAAAACTATACAGGAAGTTGCTTATTTTGAAATGGAATTTGTACATTCTAAACTTCTCTAGGCAAAGCTGGAGAAGGGACATATTTACAGTCCCTTGAAAAGAATGCATTATTTGGACTCCTGGAAACTCCTGCACTCCTCACATTTATTTATCTCTCCTGAAACTCTGTTCTCCCCCTAAACTGATTGTTTGGTATCTGGTGAGAACCTCTTTTAGTTTCCAAGATGTCATCTTCTTGCTGTGGCCTCACATGGCAGAAAGGGCTAATGCTGTCTCTCCACCTGGTGGGAGACAGAAGAGCATGGGGGTTAGCTAGTTCCCTGAATCTCTTTGATAAAAGAACTAATTCATCCATGAGGGTTGAGCCCTCTTGATTCAATCACCTCCTGAAGGCCCCCTCACTCACCTTAATATGATTGCCTTGTTGGTTAAATTTACAACATAAGAATTTTAGATGGATAAATACATTCAAACTTTAGCAAACATTACATAGTACTCCTATTTAAGCTTTTGTTTTGGGCTTCAGGGACACACCTTCCAGTTGCCTGCCAATAACATTTACCTCTTCATTCTTTAATTACAGAATCTAGAACTTATTTAAAAATGCAAAAGTGCTGGCTAAAAGATGGCCCTACCAGCCACAATGTTCTGTGCCTCACCGGCAGCAATGTATGGCGTGAAACTACCATCAGACCAATGAGATCTAGGCAGAAATATGTGGGATTTGGGGAAAAGAAGTTCAGGAGTTCCAAGAGCAGCCTGGCCAACATGGGGAAACTCCATCTCTACTAAAAATATGGCTGGGTATGGTGCCACATGCCTGTAATCCCAGCCACTTGGGAGGCTGAAGCATGAGAATTGCTTGAACCTGTTAGGTGGAGGTTGCAGTGACCCGATATCACGCCACTGCACTCCAGCCTGGGTGACAGAGACTCTGTCGCAAAGAAAGAACAACGACAAAAAGCTTTTTATTAACTTCATTTTCCTGTAGAGAGTTAAAACATTTCAACTTCCTCTGCTCTGCTGTTAGCGGGATTTACCTCCCTTTCTTCTATTTTCTATCCTCCAATCTTTTAAAGGAACTTATGTGTTTTTGTCTTCTATATAGTTTTATTTGTCTATATTAGCTTGTACATTATCTTGTATTTCTGGTTTATTATAATTTTTTAAAAAAGAGGAAATGATTATATCCATTAAATCCATCCTATTCAGCCTATAGTCAATATTTTATTTCATATTTCCATACATTCTTGGTACTAATTCTTTGTGGCTAGTTTTTTGTTTTTATTACATTGTGGAATGTCCCATTCTGTGGTGGTAAGAATTTGAATCTTCATTGTTTCCTCGATTTTTAGTAATCTAAACACTTTGTAGTAATTTGAGATACCAGAGAACTTTCCATTGTTAAAAATTTATTCATTTTATTTTAAAATCTCATTTTTCTATGCTGCTATGAGTGTGCTATTTGGAAAATGACAAAAGGTATAGATCCCACAGCTACTGTATCAAAGCTGTCTTTTTAAATATAGCATCTGCAGAATTAATTCTGATAACCTTCTCCCCTTGGAAGCACTCTTAAAGAATTAAGTTTGAACCAAGACATTAGGTGTCGAGGAGTATGTAAGTCTTCCAAATGTACCATAATGTTCAGAATGTTCCTTATCTGATGGAAAAGGAGGCTTCAAGTTTTGGCAACCACCATCTCTTTCATCTTTCTCTTGTTTGCCAAAATTATCCTTATTTGCCTTCCTTAATTATACTCCACTATCTAACATGTTAATGACTATTTCTCATGATTCTTTTCCTTTTTGCTTATCCCTCACTTTATTTAGGTGACTGAGAAAATTACTGCTCTCAAAGGAGCTTTCTCCAATCCTGATGATTACATCTGAAATAGTACCTCTCTCCTTTCAGTCTCCACCTGCTCACCTTGCCTTATTAACAGTACAACATAGTATGTGAAATGGTACAGATTTATCAATATATTATATGCATTTCTCTCTCTTACACGTATTATGATGCCAAGGCCATTAGATTAGAAAATTTGTTTTACTTGCTAATATGTCTCCAGCACTTAGAATAATGTTTGACACAAATGAGGCCACAATCAATAGTTGTTGGAGTGAGTAAAGGCTGGGATGCATTCACCTCCATCTCACTTCAAAGCCTATCCACCCCCAACCTACATACACAAAACAAAAACAGAAAAAAAGAAACACTGATGAATTTCTGGAACATAAATAGAATACAAGACAAATTTGATAGTCACAACAGAGCAGAGAATGTGTTAGCCCCAGAATAATACATACTCAAAACCAAAGAAACATAGCACACAAGGAAAAGACAATTACAAATGTCAGACTATGTGACTTACTTGCTTAAAAATCCAAGTTATGAATAAATAGAGTAGAAAAGATTTTGGGGACAAATACTAAGGTAAATATTAACTACCTTTTTTAAAGTTTTGCTACTGGAAAACTTCTCCTTAACTAGAGTCTGAGAATATGTCCACAGGCTAAAGAAGTAGAGCAGTAGAATCACTCCATTAACCAACTCAATTTCTGTTCCAAATTGTGTTGTCAGAGGAGTTTGGTTGACAAAGAAAGAATCATCCTGGAATTCCTGACAAATTGTGATCTACAAAAATGTAAAAGAATTTTGCGTTAGGAAGAAAATGTTCAGAATGAAAGAAACAAAAAAACCCAGTGAATAAGAAACACACAAAACATGACAAAAGAAAATTTCAGTGATTGTAATATATATAAATAAATAAATTTGGCCTATTATAAAAGTCTGTAGCTATTTATTTTTGCAAGAGGCTCTCATGAAGAAAAAGAAGAATTAAACTAGACCTAGGTCAGAAGAAAACATTCAACTTGAAGCACATAGAGGCAAAAGGATTTTTTTTAAAAATAACTTTTCCACTGTAAAATAAAGAGTAATTATATTTCATAACTGTTAGGACAAAGCAGAATGAAGACAAAGGAAATGTACAACAAAGAAGAAGTAATTAGGAAGAATGTAGTGAATTTCCCTCATCCTTAAATTGCTCCTATTATACTCAGACATATTTAGAACAGTTTGTTTTAGAGATAAAATAAACCATGAGAGATCACTTACTATATCAGGTTATTTTTTAAGTAGAGGAAAACTTTATATGTGTTATTTGACTTTTCCAAAATCAATATAAGATGAGAGTAATTTTTAGTATCAGAAATGTTCAATTCTATCAGAGGCATCTTTCCTGGAGTAACATTATTCTAACATCTGTGAGATTTGGAAGAAAAAAGGATTTTAGTAAAAGTAAATTCTCTTTGATGCAACTTCTCATCCTTGCTGAGATTTAGGTGTTTAAAAAAATGACCTTCTTGGTTATCTGAAAAATTAATAGAAACCATATTTGGAAGCAATAAAGCTCATCCCCATGTGTTGAATTGCCAATTCAAGTCAGCCCTTACTACTTAAAGAAAATCCTGCCAGTTATCATCAGCTTTTTTATTCTCTCTTTTATGAAGTGTTTTGAAATCATTGTGATTTGTAAACCACCACATACATGTATTTCACAAGCACATATTAATGGTTAAACATCATTTTTTAATAGTAAATGAAAAGCAATGAAAAACAATAAATCACATGGAGAAGAAATAATGTACTACTAACATTTTAAATTACTTTGAGGACAAATGAGAATTTGTATTTTAAAGGTTACTTCAATTTCAATTCTATCCTTCTATAATAACAAAGAAAGAGAAGTCACTTCTGTACATGAGATGAAAGGAGTAGAAAAGAAAAAAACAACCAAACCAAAACAAAACAGTTGCTTAAGCAACTCATCCAATTAAATGATTCACACAGTGCTTTATTAGGTTAGGCATTCACTAAATAACCTTCCCAAGACCTAGTGGCATCTTTGTCAATTGTCCAGTGTCCTAAATCAGTGTGCAAGAATGTCACCTGAGGGAAGTAAATTAAGAGCTCTTAACAGCCTGTTCATTTCAATAACACATTTTATATGCTCTTTGAATACAATGTTACAGCCAGAAATATTAACAAAAAATTATAAAGCAGCATCTTACTCTACTTCATTGTTAATTTACATTTATTCCTGACATTACTGATTAAACTGTCAACTTGTTGAGGAAAGATATTCAAACTTATTCAAAAGTACGAATTTAAATATCACAGAAGCTGGCATCAAGCACTTACACAGATTGAGGAAAAACATTATATAAAGTTGAAATCTGCAATTAAGTTATTCAATATAAATGTATTTATTTTTCTCCCAAAGTTTGTTAATCATGTTTAAATGGCTTATTTTTTCTCTAACATGTAAAAGTTAGCAGCTTCTGAAGATACGTATTCTTAATAGATTAGATATCTGTTTTTAAAATGTGTATACATAGAATGCATATCTCACATTATGTGTACATTTGTATGTGTATATATATATATATGTGTAGATTATACATTCGATATATGTATACATGATGTGAGGTATCAAATATATATATATAATACACACAAATATACACACATACTTAACTTGTAACCATGAATTTGCCATTCATGAGAAGAAATATTTCCAGAAGACTCACTTAAGCGTATTTACAATCAAGAATTGTATATGCATCAACAGTAATTACAAAGACCCATCACAATATCCCCTTCAGTTCACACCTGAAGCATTCATGGACTCCACAAATTTTTAGTTTTTAACTAGGAACCACTCACATGCAGGGAGAATTTCACATCTCTGCAATCATCTGTCACAAATTTTTGTCAAAAGTCATATGTCTCCAACTGGTGAACTTCTCTTCATTCTGCCTATACAGACCAAAAGTTATTGACTGCATATATTTGAAAATAATCTAATGTAAAGGAAACCTCGCTGACTATCATAGCTTCATATGTGCAATCTATTAGCTATCAAATGTCTTAGCTACAGTGAGCCTTGATTTCCTCATCTTCAAATTGGGATTCTGCAGAGGATAATTCTTAAATTTTGCATTTTATTTTCTCTTCTTGCAAAGGATGAAAACATTCTGTTTATTTAGAATTTTCCTCCACATTATTTTGCTTTTAGTGCTACAGTCTAGTAATTAGTCTATATACCTATCTATTGTACATAGTTATCATTTTGAAAATACAAAGAATAAATAAATGATCATTGGTTAGCATGGCCTGGCCTACCAAATACTAATTTTTTTGCTGTAAATAAACTTACTTCTGTAGGACAAATAATGTAGCTTGAATTTTGTCTAACTAAGAGGAAATAAACCCACTTCCTATCATCCCCTACTTTGCTCCCCCCCACACAGATGTAATAGAATTGAAAGTGAGAATAGCGTAAACAACAGGAAGGATAAACGTGAAAGACAATCTGAATCATGATGGAAGAGAGAGATTCAGATTGCTTATAATCCTCATAAAGCAGTTTCAGAAGTTTTATACCCATCTTGAATCAGCGCTAATTACAGTGAGGCCAAGTACAGAAAAGTCTTTGTACTAAATTGGTGATTAATATATCAATATGTATTTCTTCTTTCAAGCTACCTCATTTTTTATAGTTTACATATAATAAAATATGTGATTTTAAGTATACCATTTGGTGAATTTTGCCAAATATATACAGCATTGTACCCATCATCAGAATTAAGATATAGAACATTTCCACATGCCAAAAGTTTTGTTGTATTTTATTGCAGACAATTCCTTATGCTGACCTGAGCTCCTGGAAACCATTTGCTTCCTGACACTATCGTTCTTCCCTAGAATCTAGAATTTCACACAAATTGAATTTTATAATACGTATTCTTTTCTTTGGGGCATCCTTTATTTGGCAATGTGCTTCTGTGATTCACCCATATTGTTCTATGTATCAGTAATTATTTGGCTTTTATTATTGGTCTTTCATTGTATGTCAACATATGAAATTTTATATACCTATTCAACTGTCTTTGAACAATGATATGTTTCCAGCTTTTTTTTAGCTATAATGAATAAAATTGCTATGAGCACCGAAGTACAAACCTTTGTGCGGACATATGTTTTTATTTATCTAGTATAAATATCTGGGAGTGGGAATGTTATGTCATACAAAAATATTAATTTAGTAAGATATTGCCAATTATTTTTTAAAATGGCTGCAGCATTTTGCATTCTACCAGCAATATAGAATTTCATTTGCTCCATTTTCTCATTAACAAATGCTTTGTCAATCTTTTTTTTTTTTTTCATTTTAGCCATTCTAGTGAGTGAGACAATTTTCTCATTAACAAATGCTTTTGTCAGTCTTGCTTTTTTTTTTCTTTTTCATTCTAGCCATTCTAGTAAGTGTTATGCCACTATAATTTCATTTTCTATTGCCCTAGGATAAAAACATTATTTTTAACAGGCTTACTTCCCATTTGCATATTGACTCTTTTTTCATAAACTCATAATTTTCTATTCAAATAATTTGCCCATTTTTGGATCAGGTTATTTGTGTTATTACTGAATGGCAAGACTTTCTTATTCATTATAATACATATCCTTCATCACATATGTACATTATGAATACAGTCTTGATATCTGGGAATTACCTTTTATTTTTCCTAAATGTATTGTTGAAAGTGAAAACATTTTTATTTTTCAAAAAGACCATTTTATTCACTTATTTAATGCATTGCGGATTTTTTTTTGTCCTGTCTTAACTGATAAATTCATGTTTATCATAATGCCACAAAAATGTTCTCTTATTTTCTTCTAAAAGTTTTCTAGTTTTGGCTTACCTTTAAGTTTTTGGTCTACTTTTATTTTTCTGTGTAGGATGTGGCATCAACTTTTTTTTTTTTTAATATAACTAACATTTTTTAGTACTTTTGTTGAAAAAAATATTACTTTCCAAATCAATTAGCTCGGCATGTTATTTTAAAAAGTTGGCCATAAATATGTGGTCTTACTTCTAGATTCTGTGTTTTTTCCATTAGGTATATAAATATCCTCATACAAATACTAAAAATTGGTTTTCATTATTTTGTAGAAGAGAAATTGGGAATATCAGAGCTACATTTCTGCTGTTACCTTGGATACCCAGAATTCCTTCCATTCACCTCTAGAGTGTTTTAAAAGGGAAAAATGTGTATTCTTACATTTACTTAAATATTTGCCATTTCTGGCACTCTTTATTAGGGCAGATCCAAAATTTCATCTGGCAAATTTTTCCTTTGTTTAAAGATATTTATTATAGTGATATTTATTATAGTGAATATATGTAGGAAATGGATATTCTCAGCTTCTGTTTATCTGAAAAGTCCTTTATTTTACTTTCATTTTTCTTTTTTTTTTTTTTTTTNTTTTTTGGAGACGGAGTTTCACTCTTGTTACCCAGGCTGGAGTGCAATGGCGCGATCTCGGCTCACGGCAGCCTCTGCCTCCTGGGTTCAGGCAATTCTCCTGCCTCAGCCTCTTGAGTAGCTGGGACTACAGGCACGAGCCACCATGCCCAGCTAATTTTTTGTAGTTTTAGTAGAGACGGGGTTTCACCATGTTAACCAGGATGGTCTCGATCTCTTGACCTCGTGATCCATCTGCCTCGGCCTCCCAAAGTGCTGGGATTACAGGCTTGAGCCACCGCGCCAGGCTTACTTTCATTTTTCAAAGGTGTATTCAGTGTGCTTGGAATTTCAAGTTGATATGTTCTCTTCCTTTTGTGTGTGTGTTCTGATGATGCTGTTCTGTTGCCTCTAGCTTGCACATATTCTAATATGAAGTTCACTATCTTTCTTCATTTGTTTATATATAAATTATTTTTATTTCTGGCTGCTCTGAAATTTGTCTATGTAGCTTGATATATGTATTTCACTTAAAATGCATTTGTGTGGTTTCCTCTATGTACATTCTGCTTGAGTTTCTTCTTAGCTTCTTAGATGTCTTGGTTTATATTTTTATCACATTTGTTCATTTTTTGTTGAAATATTTCTACATCCTTCTCCCTACTATGCAACTCCATTTACACATTTTTTAGAGAATTTGAGATTGTCCCGTGTGTCGTTGGTCCTCTGTTAATTTTCTTCAGCATTTTTTGCTTCAGTTGGAGAGTTTCTATAGGTATATTTTTAATTTCATTGACATTTTTTTTCATATTAATTTCTTTCAGAGTAATTTAAAAATCTCTGATGCATATTTATCTCTAGAACTTGTATTTTATCACTTGTGTATCTGATTTTTTCCTTATGATATTTGTGCTTTTTTTTACCTTCTTTATTTCTTTTAAAGAACTGTAGTTTAGGCCAGCAGGATCAAAACTCAAGCAGCATTTCTTTTATTTATTTTTTTTTTATTGCATTTTAGGTTTTAGGGTACATGTGAAGAGCATGCAAGATTGTTGCATAGGTACAGACATGACAGTGTGATGTGCTGCTTTTCTCCCCATCACCTATATCTGGCATTTCTCCCCATGCTATCTCTCCCCAACTCCCTACCCCGCCCCGTCCCTCTCCTATTTCCCCCGACAGACCCCAGTGTGTAATGCTCCCCTCCCTGTGTCCATGTGTTCTCACTGTTCAACACCACCTATGAGTGAGAACATGCAGTGTTTGATCTTCTGTTTTTGTGTCAGTTTGCTGAGAATGATCGTTTACAGATTCATCCATGTCCCTACAAAGGACATGAACTCATCATTTTTATGGCTGCATAGTATTCCATGGTGTATATGTGCCACATTTTCCCTGCCCCGTCTATCATTGATGGGCATTTGGGTTGGTTCCAGGTCTTTGCTATTGTAAACAGTGCTGCAATGAACATTCTTGTGCATGTGTCCTTATAGTAGAACGATTATAGTAGAACGATTTATAATCCTTTGGATATATACCCAGTAATGGGATTGTGGGTCAAATGGAATATCTATTTCTAGGTCCTTGAGGAATCGCCACACTGTCTTCCACAATGGTTGAACTAATTTACAGTCCCACCAACAGTGTAAAAGTGTTCCTGTTTCTCCACATCCTCTCCAGCATCTTTTTTCTCCAGACTTTTTAATGATCGCCATTCTAACTGGCGTGAGATGGTATTGCAATGTAGTTTTGATTTGCATTTCTCTAGTGACCAGTGATGATAAGCATTTTTTCATATGTTTGTTGGCCTCATGTATGTCTTCTTTTGTAAAGTGTCTGTTCATGTCCTTTGCCCACTTTTGAATGAACTCGTTTGTTTTTTTCTTGTAAATCTTTTTAGTTCTTTGTAGATTCTGGATATCAGCCCTTTGTCAGATGGGTAGATTGCAAAAACTTTTTCCCATTCTCTTGGTTGCTGATTCACTCTAATGACTGTTTCTTTTGCTGTGCAGAAGCTGTGGAATTTGATTAGGTCCCATTTGTCTATTTTGACTTTTGTTGCCAATGCTTTTGGTGTTTTTGTCATGAAGTCCTTGCCTACGCCTATGTCCTGAATGGTTTTGCCTAGGTTTTCTTCTAGGGTTTTTATGATGTTAGGTCTTATGTTTAAATCTTTAATCCATCTGGAGTTAATTTAAGTGTAAGGTGTCAGGAAGGGGTCCAGTTTCTGATTTCTGCAGACTGCTAGCCACTTTTCCCAACACCATTTATTAAACAGGGAATCCTTTCCCCATTGCTTGTTTTTGTCAGGTTTGCCAACAATCAGATGGTTGTATATGTGTGGCGTTGCCTCTGAGGTCTCTGTTCTGTCCCATTGGTCTATATCTCTGTTTTGTTACCATATCATGCTGTTTTGATTACTGTAGCCTTGTAGTATAGTTTGAAATCAGGTAGCGTGATGCCTCCAGCTTTGTTCTCTTTGCATAGGATTGTCTGAGCTATTCAGGCTCTCTTTTGGTTCCATATGAAGTTTAAGGTGGTTTTTTCCAGTTCTGTGAAGGAGTTCATTGGTAACTTGATGGGGATAGCACTGAATCTATAAATTACTTGGGACAGTATGGACTTTTCATGATATTGATTCTTTCTAACCATGAGCAAGGAATGTTTCTCCATCTGTTTGTGTCCTCTCTTATTTCCTTGAACAGTGGTTTGTAGTTCTCCTTGAAGAGGTCCTTTACATCCTTTGTTAGTTGTATTCCTAGGCGTTTTTGTTTTTGTTTTTTAAGATGCGGTTTCACCATGTTGGTCGGGCTGGTCTTGAACTCCTGACCTCAGGTGATCCACCCACCTTGGCCTCCAAAGTGCTTGGATTACAGGTATGAGCCACCATGCCCAGCAGGTATTTTATTCTCTTTGTAACAACTGTGAATGGGAGTTTGGTCATGATTTGGCTCTCTGTTAGTCTGTTATTGGTGTGTAGAAACGCTTGTGATTTCTGCACGTTGATTTTTGTATCCTGAGACTTTGCTGAAGTTGCTTATTAGTTTAAGGAGATTTTGGGCTGAGATGATAGGGTCTTCTAAATATACAATCATGTCATCTGCAAGTAGAGACAATTTGACTTCATCTTTTCCTGATTGAATACCCTTTATTTATTTATTTATTTTTCTTGCCTAATTGTTCTGGCTGGAACTCCCAATACTATGCTGAATAGGAGTGGTCACAGAGGGCATCCTTGTCTAGTGCCAGATTTCAAAGGGAATGCTTCCAGTTTTTGCCCATTCAGTATAATATTGGCTGTAAGTTTGTCATAAATAGCTTTTATTGTTTTGAGATATGTTCTTTCAATACCTAGTTTATTGAGTTTTTAGCATAAAGAGCTGTTGAATTTTGTCAAGTGCCTTCGCTGCATCTATTGACATAATCATGTGGGTTTTTTTCTTTGCTTCTGTTTATGTGGTGGATTACATTTATAGACTTGTGTATGTTGAACCAGGCTTGCATCCCTAGAATGTAGCCTACTCGATAGTGATAGATAAGCTTTTTAATGTGCTGTTGCAATTGGTTTGCCATTGTTTTATTGAAGATTTTTGCATCTATGTTCTTCATGGATATTGGCCTGAAGTTTTCTTTTTTTGTTGAGCCTCTGCAGGGTTTTAGTATCAGGATGATGTTGGTCTCATAAAATGATTTGGGAGGGATTCCCTCTTTATGGATTGTTTGGAACAGTTTCAGAAGGAATGGTACCAGCTCCTCTTTGTACATCTGGTAGAATTCGGCTGTGAACCCATCTGGACCTGGATTTTTTTTGGTTGATAGGCTGTTAATTGCTGCCTCAACTTCAACTCTTGTTACTGGTCTATTCAAGGTTTGAACTTCTTCCTGGTTTAGACTTGGGAAGGTGCAAGTCTCCAGGAATTTATCCATTTCTTCCTGATTTACTGGTTTATGTACATAGAGTTGTTTGTAGTGATCTCTGATTGTAGTTTGTATTTCTGTGGAATTGGTGGTGATATCCCCTTTATCATTTTTTGTTGCATCACTTTGATTCTTCTCTCTTTTTTATTAATCTGGCTAGTGGTCTATTTTGCTGATCTTTTTAAAAAACCAGCTCCTGGATTTATTGATTTTTTGAAGGGTTTTTTTTTTGTGTCTCTATCTCCTTCCATTCTGCTCTGATCTTAGTTATTTCTTGTCTTCTGTTAGCTTTTGAGGTTTTTTTTTGATCTTGCTCCTCTAGCTCTTTCAATTTTGACGATAGGGTATTGATTTTAGATCTTTCCTCGCTTCTCGTGTGGGCATTTATTGCTATAAATTTCCCTCTAGACACTGCTTTAAATATGTCCCAGAGATTCTAGTATGCTGTGTCTTCGTTCTCATTGGTTTTGAAGAACATCTTTATTTCTGCCTTCATTTCATTGTTTATCCAGTGGACATTCAGGAGCCAGTTGTTCAGTTTCCATGAAACTGTGTGGTTCTGAGTCAGCTTCTTAATTCTGAGTTCTAATTTGATTGCCCTGTAGTCTGAGAGACTGTTATGATTTCCATTATTTTTCATTTGCTGAGGAGTGATTTACTTCCATTTATGTGGTCAATTTTAGAGTAGTTGCAATGTGGTGCTGAGAAGAATGTATATTCTGTGGAATTGGGGTGGAGATTTCTGTAGATGTCTATTAGGTTCACTTGGTCCAGATCTGAGTTCAAGTCCTGGATATCCTTGTTAATTTTCTGTCATGTTGATCTGCCTATTATTGACAGTGGAGTGTTCCAGTCTCCCACTATTATTGTGTGGGAGTCTAAGGCTCTCTGTAGGTCATTAATAACTGGCTTAGTGTACCTGGATGCTCCTGTATTGGGAGCATATATATTTAGAATCATTAGCTCTTTTTGGTGCATTGATCCTTTTACCATTATGCAATGCCCTTCTTTGTCTCTTGATCTTTGTTGGTTTAAAGTCCATTTTATCAGAGACTAGGATTGCAACTCCTGCTTTTTTTTTTTTTGATCTCCATTTGCTTCATAAATCTTCCTCCATATTTTGAGCCTATGTGTGTCCTTGCACATGAGATGGGTTTCTTGAACATAGCACACCATTAGTCTTGACTTTTTATCCAATTTGCCAGTCTGTGTCTTTTGATTGGGGCATTTAGCCCATTTACATTTAAGGTTAATATTGTTATGTGTGAATTTGATCCTGCCATTTTGATGCTAGCTGGATGTTTTGCCCATTAGCTGATGCATTTTTTCCATTGTGTCGATGGTCTTTACCATTTGGTACATTTTTGGAGTGGCTGGTACTCATTGTTCTTTGCCTTGTTTAGTGCTTCTTTCAGGAGCTCTGTAAGGCAGGCCTCCTGGTGACAATACCTGTCAGCAATTGCTTGTCCATAAAGGATTTTCTTTCTCCTTCACTTATGAAGCTTAATTTGGCTGGATATGAAATTCTAGGTTGAAAGTCCTTTTCTTTAAGGATATTGAAAATTGGCCCCCACTCTCTTCTGGCTTGCAGGGTTTCTGCAGAGAGATCCGCTGTGAGTCTGATGGTCTTCCCTTTGTGGGTAATCTGACCATTCTCTTTGGCTGCCCTTAGCATTTTTTCCTTCATTTCAACCCTGGTGAATCTGACAACTATTTGCCTTGGGATTGCTCTTCTTGAGGAATATCTTTGTGCTGTTCTCTGTATTTCCTGTGCTTGAATGGTGGCCTGGCTTGCTAGGTTAGGGAAGTTCTCCTGGAAAATATCCTGAAGAGTGCTTTCCAGCTTGGATTAATTCTTTTTGTCACCTTCAGGTACACCTGTCAAACGTAGATTAGGTCTTTTCACATAATCCCGTATTTCTGGGAGGCTTTGTTCATTTCTTTTCACTCTTTTCTCTATTCTTGCCTTTTCATTTTATTTCATTGAGTTGATCTTCAGTCTCTGATATCCTTTCTTCTGCTTGGTCGATTCAGCTATTGAAACTTGTGTATGCTTTGCGAAGTTCTCGTGTGGGTTTTTCAGCTCCATCAAGTCATTTATATTCTTCTCTAAGCTATTCATTCTAGTTAGCATCTCATCTAACCTTTTTTCTAGTTCTTAGTTTCTTTGCATTGGGTTAACACATGTTCTTTTAGCTCTGAGAAGGTTTTTATTACCCACCTTCTGAAACCTTTTTCTGTGAGTTCATCAGATTCATTCTCCATCCGTCTTTGATCCCTAGCTGGTGAGAAGTTGTGATCCTTTGGAGGAGGAGAGGCATTCTGTTTTTTTGTGTTTTCATCCTTTTTGCACTGGTTTATTCCCGTCTTAGTGGCTTTATCAACCTGTGGTCTTTGTAGTTGGTGACTTTCAGATGGGGTAGCTGAATGGACATCCTTTTTGTTAATGATGAAGTTATTTCTTTCTGTTTCTTAGTTTTCCTTCTAACAGTCAGGCCCCTCTGCTGCAGGACTGCTGGAGGTCCGCTCCAGATCCTGCTTGCCTGGGGATCACTGACAGGGGCTACAGAACAGTAAGCGTTGCTGCCGGTTTCTTCTGTTATCTTCGTCCCGGAAGGGTACCTGCCAGATGTCAGCCTGAGCTGTCCATTATGTGGTGTCTCTTTGGGTATACGGGGGTCAGAGAGCTGCTTCAGGAGACGGCTTGTGTCTTATAGGAGCTCAGGTGCTGTGCTGGTGTCTCTGTTGTTTCGTGCAGAGGTGCTGTGCAGGTACTTTTAAGTCTGCTGCAGTGGAACTCATAACCACCTCTTTTCCCAGGTGCTCTGTCCTAGGAAGGTTGGCTCTGTTTATAAGTTCCTATCATGCTGCCTGTTTTCATAGATGCTCTGTCCCGTAAGGAGTAGTCTAGTCACAGTCCACCAACAGAGGTGTTGCTGAGCTGCCGTAGGCTCTGCCCAGTTGCTGTGTGAACTGCCTCTGTAGTGGAAGACTGCCTTGATAGTGGTGGTCACCCTTCCCCCCACTGAGCTGGACCGCCCTGAGTCCAGCTGCCCTTGCTGTGAAACTCTCAGTCCAGAGCCTTTCAGATTGCTTGTTTTGTGGGGTTGTACCGGCCGAGCCAGATCGCCTGGCTTCCTATCTCTGCCCCCTCCCTTTCAGTTGAATGGGCAGCTCTGTCTCCCAGGCATTCCAGGCACCGGTTGAAACAGCCACCCAGATTTGTGTGAGTTTCTGTGTGCCAACCTGGCACCACCTGAAACCATCGTGCTGAAAACTCATGGAGCTTTTCGGCCCAGGAATCTGCTGGTCTGTGGGCAGTGAAAATTTGTTTTGAAATGCAGTGAGCAGTCACCCTCTTCATTGTTCTTGCTGGGAACTGTACTCCAGAGCTATTCCTATTTGACCATCTTGGATCAATCTCAGAACTATATTTTAATATACATAGAATATTTTAAATTTACATAGATGCACAACTGATTTGCAGAGAAAGTTACTCATACTTTTAAAATGAAAAAGAACATATATTAAAAAAGTCAGAAATAATGTCTTGACTATATGACAGAACGTAGAAAGACCATTTCTATTTATTTTTTGAGTGAGTTGTTCAAAGGGCATATCTCAAAAATATAGCCAGTGTATTGAATATGCTGACATTATTACCTGAACTGAAATATCATGATTTTAATATTGAAGTTTTCATATTAAACTATGATGAAAGCTTTGGATAGCCAAATTTATATTATTTTTGGCACATGATGACTTTTTTGCTTACAAAGACACCTAGTACATATTTAGAATATATTAAGAAACATTCAAATTCCATAAGAAAACATGAAAAAATGATTTATGAACTGAATAGAATGAGAGAATAATAGAAACATAATCATGCTATCTCCTATATTGAAACAGGCAACCTCTTTGCCATATGTCCACTCTCATCCCAGCTGTTAAATATGCTACATTAGTAAAGGACTCATGTGTTGAAAGAGCTAAAATTTCTCTTTACTAAGGAATACTCCTTACTTTCTGGTTTGTGTTCAACTAGAAAATAAAAACTATCAAGCATACGTCTTTTATGATGAAGCTTAATGTGTAAGTAGTTATTTAATATATTATCCAAAGGAATAAAAAAACAAATGGATGTCAAAGATGACATCCATTTTCTGATTAGTTCATAAATATTATGACAATCTATAAATAAAGAC